>NC_091500.1:22140141-22475722 GCF_947461875.1 Haliaeetus albicilla
TTAAAATAATAGGTCTTCCAATTATCTTATGCTTTTCCAGATCCAAAATATTTTATGAATACATCCTTTCCAGAGGGCTCTCACTAGGTCGTATGAAAGAGTTTCACACTCTGTATGCTCAACTTTGAGCAGGGAACATCTGTTCTTTTGTTTAGTAGTCATCAAACCTGGCTTTTTATCTTTAAGAGAAGGACAGATTGACTATATCATAAAATAGAAAAGCAGTATTATCATGATCACAAATTTCATTGCTTCAATCTGTGCATATAGTGTTGCATTTACAGTTAAATTTCTCTGACAAACAATTCATTACCATATAACCTACCACAAAAATCAAGCCATCTCCGTAAAACAATCTGCACTATTACAGTTACATTGTGCAGCAGCTGGGAATGAAGGCAATTTAGATCGCTTAACAAATGGACAAATTTAATCACTACAATAGCAGTGGAGCAATCCCTCAAAAAAAAAAAGGCAACAACAACCATAAAGCAGTTGTAACTCTTTCTGTAAAGAAGACAAATTAAAGACAATCTGCTCAGGAGTTTTGCTTCCCTTTAAGTAGAGCCCTTTTATAGTCTGTTCATTGCAAGTAGGTATTGCCAGCTTCTAAGGCTCAGCTTTGTGAAGTGCTGCCCATCCCCAGTTTTCAGTGAAAATGGGATGGAGCTCATGGAGCAGCGTGGCTTCAAGTTCCCATTAACTGCAGACAAACACAGGCGCTCGGTCTGCTGATGAGAAGAGCCAAAATGTATTTCATTCTCCAGTAACCAGGAAGAATGGAAGAATATCTGCTGGGTTGTGCCTTCGCAGTCAAGGGGAGAAGCTGCAGCAGGACAAATTGCAAACATTTCAGCTCAAAGACAGGACGTGGCAATGGCGACGTGGAAACGTAGCTGAAATCCAGCTGGGCTGACGTATAAAGCAGTGGCATCACAAATCAGCACCATTCAAATCGTACTGACAGAAGTCGGGTGATGAGAGGC
The DNA here is from genome assembly GCF_947461875.1 of Haliaeetus albicilla. Taxonomy (NCBI): domain Eukaryota; kingdom Metazoa; phylum Chordata; class Aves; order Accipitriformes; family Accipitridae; genus Haliaeetus; species Haliaeetus albicilla. The sequence continues at coordinate 22,141,128 of NC_091500.1, forward strand.
AAAGGGAAGTGTAAATGTAACCATACTTTACCATTTTACTTAAAAGATCAAATGTAAGAGTTGGTTCCCTAATTTGTACACAGTGTGAAGTCAAGCTATAGGGTTTTGTTTTTTCAACCTTGTTCTTCTGCTGATGTTCTTGATTATCAAAGGGATTCATGAACAGGCTTTAGCTAAGTTTAGACTCCTTGAAAGTGGTTCATTAGCTGTGCTCATCCCTTGCTGTGAATTCTCAAAGCATGAAGAAAATCACTCTGCTAAATTTCAAAGGCATTAAAGTTAACCCATCCAGCCTAAGAGGCATTTTTCTTTCCAAAGAATAAAACAATGCCTTATCGCTTTTGTTGCTACGTAATTTATGACAAAGCTCCAGACTGACTCAGATTGCAAGGATGGCTCTCAGGAGGTGTACACATTTGCCAGCCGTTATTGCTTTACCCAGGATATGCTGTACCTGCGGTACACAAAGCATGGCGTGTAGTTCTTTAAAAGGGTGCAGACTTTCTACAGAGCCTCTGGAAGAAAGGGCATCATCCAGTTCCAGCATAAAACTGTACATAGCCTAAGCATTTATTACAAAAGAAATCTCTAAAATGTCAGCCTACAAAAGCTCCTGGGCAGCTCTGTCATTAGAGTACCAAGGCTAAGGTATCCTACAGACGCTCTTGCTTCTCAGACTCAGGAAAAAGGGATCAGATGTTTGGCATCTCCAGCTTTGTCTACATCAGCGAGTAAACCGGGCCAGGGACCGCAGGCCCTGAAGCTAACTGGCAGAGCACACCTTGCATCGGTACGGCTTCCTCCCTCCCTCGCACTGATTTTTTTAGGAACAGTCTCTGACAGATGCTGTCATCCAGGCTGTGCCTGAGCATTCCTCCGGAGGAGGTAACCAGTGCATGCCATAACCCATACCTGGCTAAGAGCCAGTTTGAACAATTGAGTGCCAGTGCTGGAACCTGTGCCCTAGCCCTGTTTTATTTACTATTATCGCCTTAGCCTCTGTTTCTCACTGCCAGCCCAATGACTGCGGATGCTGTTCTTGCCTGTAAGTGGAATGAACCCTTTAGCAGATGGAAGACAGAGATCACAGCATACCGTGCCAGTGCTGTGACTAAATTAAACTAATATCAGTCGTATTGTATGGCAATGCTGGGGGGAGCGGGCATGATCTCCAAAAGCAGAAGGAGGTATCTCTGACCTCAGCTGTAACACAGCCACTGAGGTGCAGAGCTGAGTCGTCTGGTTCCAAGCCCTCTCATCAGACAGGGGGAAGCATGAATTTCTGGAAGTAATTTCAAAGTACCTTCTCCTTCTGATGTTTATTTTCAGCAAATACTTAGGCAGAGTAGTGACAGTGAAGGAGTCAATACAGTGGGACTATCTGGGGCTTGTAGCTGTTATAGCTAACACATAGCAACTATTCTCCTACCACTGAACTGTCACTATTTAAAATCAAACTTTTCAGAGGAAAAAAAAACCAAACAACAACAAAACTTTCACTGAGAGCAGAATCCCACCCCTCAAGCAAGGCACAAACCCTTGTTTGGTAAATAAGCAACCTGTTAATTGTCAAATCAAACCATGGCTTTGCTGGTATTTCTTCAGCACCCAAGACCATGAGCCAGAGCAAGTTAGAGCAGCTCGCTAATTAAGGTTTAATTATTTCAGACTGCAATTACTGAAATAGGGGGATCACACTTCTCCTCTCCTCGCAGTAGCTTGTCACAGCAATTAGTTTAGAACTGCAAAAAGACCGGCACTGTTCCTCCTTACACCCTGGGAGTTCCCACCAGTTAGCGGCATCCGCAGTTAGTGCAGCACAATTGCTCGACGGAAGATAACTTGTACCGACAGCCAGAGACGAGCCTGAAGGGAGCAGAGCAGATGGGTCCCATGTGCCGAATCCGGAGCCCAGCAGCTGCCCTCTCTTCATGGGGCCTGGTTAGAGCACACCGGGCAGGCTACCTGCCGCACAGCAAAGATCCAACAGGTTTTCTTTCCCTGGCTGCAAACGCAGCCACGGTCCCCAGCGCGCCAGCCTGTGCCCTTATGATCTTGTCGCATTCACTGAAAAAGAAGGCACTTCAGAGATCTTCAGAGCTCTGTGGGAAGCTGACCGAGTACCCGTGAATGGTGCAGATCGTCTCACTGGCCGCTCAACGCAAGACCCAGCCTGTGGGCAGCAATCACGCCAACTTCAGAGGCAGAGCTTAAATATCCATCCCCGAGCAAGTGGCCCGGTGGCAGAGCCGGCAGCCCGCGGCACAGAGGACAAACAGATTTCGCTTGCCACACGGCTGAGCTGGCACCGGGCTGCAAGCTCTGAAAGCAGTAGCTCGAGAGAACTACTTTTGAAAGGCAAAGGACCCCAGCTTCCTCAAGCATACACTTCTTGATTTGGAAAGATACACGCTCTAACATTCAAAGGTTGCCAACGACTGGCTCAGCACACCTTGGTGTTGCCTGACCCCTACTTTCAGCCATACAGCCTTATCACCACCAACCTGTCCACACCAGCTCCCCACACTTCCCCTTCAGGGCTGTGGGGTGGCCACATGAGCTTAGCAAACCTAGAGTTCATCTTCTTAGCTGAAAATTAACCACTCTGTCAGCTGAACCCCTGAGTTTCTGAGTATCCACCCGCATGCACTGATAGTGCTGTGTCAGCCACATCCCGTGCCGGAACCATTTCAAAAAGGTCAGTCTCTCCATTTGGCTAGTGAAGTATCGCCGTCATATCTTTTCTGGCACAAAACAAGCGTTCGGAGCATGCTCTAATAACCAAGCAGCAATCAATCTTTAGAAAATCCCACTGCTAACATTTCTGCATGCCTAATTTAAGTTGCTGCATCCATATATAGCCTGTAAAATGAAATGGCCTGATTTTCAGAGATGCTCAGCCCGTCCACATAAGTGCCTTTGCAAGACAGATGATTTACAAGGCTGTGCTGTTAAGCTTGTTAGCTGCTGGCTCTAAAGTTTAGAAGGCTAATCCAAACTGACAGAAATAGGAGTTTTGCAGAGGGACCATCTGAGAGGAGAAATATTTTATATGAATGCACACTGAATCTATACAGAGAGAGATTGTTACCTGTCCTGGACTGTCAGCCAGGGTTTGCAGTCCTGTAGGTTGTTTCCACCAGAGAGAGAAATTGATAAATCGGGTATTTCTTATATGTGGTCCCATTTATTCACAACAGCAATGACAAAAATGCAAGCACTCACGTTCCCTTCATGACATTGATTTAGCAGGGAAACTAGTAGACCTACAGTCCTCTTTCCAGCAGCCCACCCAGTAAAACATGACCTCCCTACGACTGGAGAGGAGGAACTGCTCCTTCCCCTCCATCAAGACTAAGTCTGCTTTGGAGCCCCATACGTGGAATCAAACAGTGCAATGAAGTTTCTTTCTCCTTGGCACCAAACCCCTTTTCTGCCTGCCCGAAAGCCCCAAGTCTCTCCTTTTCTTAGTATCATGCAACATACACCTTTTTTTTTTTTTTTGTCTTTTCGCTTTTCTTGTTGATTGTCCTGCTTCTTTCTCACACAACCAAATATGCCTCAGCACATACCTTTTTTCTGGAGGCTGATTGTTTCCACTATTATCTCCCCTCAAAGTATAGTTACTTGTTACCTGAAAGGAGCAGTGGCTGTTCTGTCCCTGCTTGTGTGCCCACAGAAATCATAAGAAAGGATCTCACAGGCTTCACCATGCCCTGGATGAAGACCTCTAACCAGATTCTTCCTTTGTGTGAGATGTCGTCCCTCCCACAGATTTCACAGGTAAAATTCTAAATATTCACTGACAGCTGCAAAACCAATTCAGGACCCAAAGTTAGTGAAAAAAATAATTGTGATGAAGCAAGAAACAGGAAAAAAAAATTCAAAAATCCAAGTTTGAACCCACTCTCTAAATCAGAGGGAAAGGTAGCAAAAATTATGGCTTGAGTGGGGCATTTATTTCTTCATAATGATTAGGTGCAGAGACTGATGTTCACTTTGGGATAAAGAAAGTTCAGCAAAATAGCAAACTGATGAGTAACTATTCAATACTGCACTTGCATGCTTTTCAAAATTTTAATTATTCCAGTGAGTAGACAGAATATAATTTATTCTTGCCATGAGACAGAAAATGAGCAAAAGACAGACAGCAAGCTCTGTTCTTTTAATTCATTAATCTAGTAATCTATATTGCACATTTTTGCAAATCGAATTTATCCTGCATAGTAAATGTAGCCTGGCAAGACTTCACTTGAGTATATGTGATTTTACTAATCTCCTTTCAGAAATCCTTGACCACTTTTTTGCAAACATCAAAGCAGAGAGCATGGCAGCTGTCTTTTTTCTTTTGCTAGGCTGGAACTGAAATATCCCATGAGTGCATGCTGTGAAATAAAGATGCTGATCTGACAGATTTTAAGATCCTGTAGTCGCTGGAAATCTGGGAGCTCACACAGAATCTATTGCAGATCTCTCCCAAACCTTGGGTTTAGGTGTATGAAAATCACAAGTAGTCCATACACATCCTTTTTTAATATGGACTTTTTTATGGGTTTTTTGCCTCCTTCAAGCCTCCCCTACAAACTATGTTATCACTCACTTTTACTTATGTTACCAGACTTTCTACACTTCTAAATTTTCTAATAATGCAAAAGTAAATGTACGTGCATCCAGTAACGGTTCTTCCTTTCTCTCTGCTCATCCTGTTTGTTGTACACATTTGGAAAAAAATATAGAACCAGCTTAGGAAAAAGTGCAGTTTCCTGCAATGCTGGTTATAGGAAACTCTGCAGTAATTGCTTATGAATCCATAAGTCTTTTCATTTCAGTATCTGCACACATTTATTAGCATCAGAGGCATTACATTTGCCTATACTCAGTGTTGTTAATCTGCTTGTTCAGAAGCACAAGCTGGCAAAAGAGCATCCCATCAGCTCAAAAAAATGACACAGAGCATGTCAGGGTTAGGATAGTAAGTCTGACCCATAGCTTATACTGTAGAGATTCTGTGACTACTGAGGTCACCGTAACTTAAACCACCTTAAACACAGCTTAAAGACATGCCAAAGACCCATTCACAGTCCAAACAAAACTGACCTTTCTAAGGCCATGTAGAAGCATTTGTTTTCCAATTGAAGACTCCACTTGTCTGGATATGCATTGAAAGCACTGCATATTTTCATACACTGTCATCTAGGGAAGAACTTCATGTAGCTAGATAGTTAATGACTATTATAGTTAATTACAATTAACCAGTTATTTCTGCTGTGTTCTTTAATCTTACTATTTTACCCATGTTTAGTTTAGCAGCAAACATACAGACTCAAGAATAATAAACATATTTTGTTAGCCAGAATGAGTTCTCACTCAAGTAAGAACCTTCAGACAGCACATATGTACAGAGGAACCTGTTCACAAAGTCAAAAAATGAAATCTGCCTGAGATGTAACTTTTGTTTGGAGACAATAATTGATTCAAGTTTCTTCACCACTTATGTCTTCCTTACCCTTCAGCTATTAGGTTAACAGGACCACAGCAAATGCAAAATGATTTTCAAAGCAGGATGAGGTTCCAGGCCTGGTATTTTGTACATATCAAACAGATCTTTCATACAACTTCTGTAGGCAATTTTCATTTTGTAAAAACTCAATCATGTTTTGAAAGCCCCCAAATTAGTGCAAAGTTATTAAAACAGATTGATTCAATTAGCTTCTATGCTGAGAGAGTCTAGGAAATTATTATTTCTGGGCCTATTTTCAGAACCAGGCAAAGACAAGAATTTTATATTTCAGCCAGGGTTTAAATTACATGTTCTTCTCATTTCTAGAGCCCTCCATGTGTGAACTGAATTTGGATACTTGTCATCATGCAGGATATGAGTAGTTACATGCTTAGCAGATCTAACATTGTGGAAATTTTTTACAAGCCATATGGTCAAGCTATAGTAATACAATAAGTAAAACAAAAAAATTGCAAAATTGAAGATCTATGCATTGACCTGTAGCTAAAGGTATCTTCTGGCATAACAGCTTTGTACTAGGAAATCTATCAATTTTCCTATTTGATCCTATCAATCCTTCTTACACGAAACTTCTAGATTATTTTTCTCTATCATCAGATATATGCAGAAGTGTTAACGTTATTTGTATATTTTAGCTCCTGGTCCACATTCAGCTTCTTGCTATATGTCCTAATAATACATATGTAAGTTAAAAGGCTCATATGGACTGACATTTCTTCAGACAGTATACAGTTGATGGGCCAAGGCAACAAATGGATGTACGTATATAAAGAATAATTCATATTGCAGCATACCTTAATTATTCTGCTTTAAATAATTCATCAGCATTCAGCCATGGTAGGGGACTTCTTGCCCACTAAAAAGACATGATGTTTACCCTATGCCACATTGGGGCTCCACAGTAGCAAAATCTCCCTTTAGGTAGAACTGGATAAAAAAAAGCTTGGCTAGATTAGATTTAAAAGATTAAACAAAGACAGGAAGAAAGAGAGAAAAAAGTTAAACAACCAAAAAAGGAGACCACTAACTAGAGGAGGGCAGGTACCTGAGATGATGGTTAAAGTAAGTCTTGTTGATATATTCTTCCAAAGAATGATTTCAGGTGGTCAGAACATTTCAAAACTTAAAGGGAAGAGGGAACTCTTAAAGGTCCTCCTGTCTTTCCTATCATCTTATCTGTTATTCCCCTCTTTTCATTGACATTCTTTTTTTCTTTCTCTTTCTTTCCCCATTATATTCAGCTTGAAGCATACGTCACATTTCAACTTCCGCTCATCAAATACAGAAAATGTGCAAATACGCATTTTATTAGTCCTAATTTGTATGAGTATAGCTGCCTGATTTAGGAGTGTGAATTTCTCATGGAAACAACTATACCGGTATAAATCCATGTGAGGAAGAATTAGCATTAGCAATGTTGGCATAAGCAGTTTTAAATAAGCATGCCAGTCTTTACATGGACAAAGTTACTGTAAGGAAACAAAACCAATGTGAGGAAAACTATTTATTTCAATGGTATTGCTTGCATGAATAAACTGCTAGGTTTAGCAATTGGTTGTGCAAAATGGGCCTGCTTCCTCTTGACTAAAGAGAGAATGCTGACTGTGAGTTGCAGAGTCATCATATTAATGATCTGCCCTAATTTTTAAGATCTCACTGGACTGCCCTTACAAATAATGCATTTTTTTAAAGAAAATCCACCAGTGCTCCTTTGCAAAATACAACAGGACAAATCTCTGATATATTTTCCTGCTACACTCTTATCACTTCCAGTTCTAAATTAATAGAGTTGCATCCTGCACAACAGCTAGAAGTTCTCTGGTTCCTAGCAGAAGCCAGCACAGTTCGCTTAGAAACTGTGTGATTAAAGTGAGCAAAAATAGTTACTTTGGAAAAGAAAAAAAACCTCCACTTTTATCTGGACTTCAGTTGTTGTAAGAAATATTCGTATTTCCAGAAGTATTTGAAGTGGTAGTTTATGATAATAAAAATTTCCTGGTAACCAATACCATGGACAATGCCCCTGGCTGTGAAATAAACCAAAATGGAGGTACTGGCAAATTCCATGCCACTAAAGAAAATCTCTCTAGTATATCTCAGGGTATTTCTGTTAAATATGGATACAAGAAGTAGATTTAATGAAAACAAAACACTAATGTTACACATAAGTAGAGACAGAAGTGTACACCAAGTTTCAGAATGTAAAGCATGTTATATATGTACCATGGACATTTAACTTACAGGGTTTCCATCCTGTTTAGATTAGGTATCTGGTGTTTAATTTGTTAGAGAAGATTATTCTAACATGGACGTAAAAGCTGCCTACCAGTTGTTCACATAATGTTTGTGCTTTTCATTTGCAAACACTGGGATCATCATTTATAGATAAGGAAACTCTGGATTATCACACAAGAATGAGAGAGTTCTTCATCTGTTCATAATTCATTCTAGTCCCACTGCTAGTTTTGGCAGTTCAACCATTAGACACAGTCAGACAATAAAAGCTCACAGTGTGGTGCCTATCTGTAGAGTTTTGCTCTGTTTTTGCAATCTAGGCAACAATATTCTTTTGTTAAGTATGGGCAAAATTCTGTGTACCATGCAAACATGTTTTTAGGTCAGCTATGTGCATTATCTGTTGTTAAAACAAATATAAGCCATATATAACCAAGGACAGAATCTGGCATTTTGTCTCCAAATAGTTTATGCTCACTCAGCTTCAGAACCATGTTTGGATATGAGATAATAAGCAAAACAAAATCCACTTTTAAAAGATTAAATATATTATAACCCTTGCATATTTTATCATTTTATCCTTGTAATCATAGTTGCGCTTACAGATCCAAATGAAAATTAACTGTGTTAACCAACATGCTGACTAGAAGCTGAGAGAAGTTATCAGTCAGACATTTTATCTACACAGAGGTTAACACTGCACTATTGTCCTGTTGTTCAGTCTGCTTTTCCAGTTCCTTTTCTAGCAAAGAATTTATAGGGAAATTTTGATGGGCAGTTTGACCAACTCTACTAAAACCAGGTAATTCCCATTTTCATCTCTAACAATAAACATCCTGTGGTTTTGGTCTTGGTCCCTGGACAATTTTTCAAGGGAGGGTGTGTAGTGTGTAGGCAGCTTTCCTAATTCCCTTCCTGACAATGGTGATGTAACCTCCCTTGTTTCCCCTTTTGGAAAAGTTAAATGACTCCTGGGTACTACCCAGCCTGACAGGTACAAGAAGACGCTGGAATGCCTGATTCATCCCAGTGAACTGAGAGATGGCGATGCACAACCTGATTACAAGCACTGGGAACATAAGACCTTGTGCTTGGATGCAACCCATTATACTTAAAAGATACAGACCCCTTTTGACACCAAATGCAGAAATGCAACTTCTCTTGACTTTTTACATATACTTTAAAGTGTTTTAGAAATGCAGAATGCACGGGCAGGCTTGCAAAATGCATTAAACTTTCACATGCAACGTTTCCCAGGGGGAAATAGCTATCATTTTTGTTGGGACTTCTATTGAGCAAGGCTAACCCCACCGTGATGAACCTAAATGGCAGTGAGAAAGCTTCAGGGTAGGCATTAGGTGACATTTTTTTAATGATAGGGATAGTGAAGCACTAGATGGATTGCCCAAGGATATTGTTGAATATCCATCCCTGGAAATCTTTGAAAAAGAGAAAAAAAATACAGTTACAGCTGATCCCATCTTGGGGCAGCTAGTTGAACTAGACAAACATTTGAGGTCACCTCCAGCTTTATTTTTGTATGATACTCTGTTCCGAAACTTACTATGAGGAATACCAGCAGAACAACTCCCTCAGCCTGATCGAAGCGTGCCCATTGCGTCTGACAACGTTCTGTGGCCAGTGGCACAAAATCCACTGCAGCAGTGGTTGAGAAGACCCACAGGCACCTCAAGCAGCCAGGCAGGAGTTAGAAGCCATGTCAGCCAGGGTGAATTGCCCCTCCTGGTGAATCTTCACTCTGATAAGCATGAGGCACAAGCCACAGCGACAGACAAAATTAGAGTTAAAAGCAGAGTAATTATGTGAGACTGTCCCCTTTCTCAGTATCAAAAGGGGAAAAAGGATTGCCTGTCAATTTTGTAAGAAAGCCACTGATGTATTGTTAGCAAACATGTTGTCATTCTGCGCTTTCTGCACAGCAAGAGTGCAAGACAGCTCTAGACCTTGAATTTTTTTCATCAGTTTCTTGCAGGCTTCATTCCAACATGGATTACAGAATTGAAGAGGAACAGCAGGGTGAGAGACATCTATTAGGACTGAAGAGCAGCGATGACATTTTTCAGAGGAAGCGTGAGAAATGCTTCTTAGGATGCCAGTAATGAGCAGGAAGCCTGCACCATCCTGTAAGTTCTTCAAACACTGTCCATAAAGTGCTTATTGCATAACTTTTCTATTACAATTAAATATAATCATGATGATGGGAAGGGAGTCTTTTAATTTTAGCACCATTAGATAAAATGCAGGTGACAAGTGGTCACTGTCATGTTGAGAATATTTAGTCTTCTTTATGAATTGAAACACTCTGCATAATTCCTACTGTTTATGTATTTATGTTCTTAACAGATAGATTTCCTTATCATCCCAACTGGTTGTCTCAGCAAGGAGGCCAAGATTTGAAAGAACCCTGAAGAATTAAATAGTAGGACAAATAAGTATCACTAGGGGGTTTTGTAATTTCCGTTCAAAGTATAATATAATAAAAAAATCATGCTGGAGTATATTCCATATGAGCTGAAAAAGAGAAGAAAGGAAATATTGCCTGGTCTCCTTACTGCTGCAGAAGACAGACAGATAAGAAGAAATATTAGCAAATTTACATTGCCAAGACAAACACTTTAACAAACCCTATGATGCAGGGCCAAAGATTTATTTATTAAAATCAAAGATGTTCTATATGAATATGGTATCTAACGTCTAAATGTTAAACGTAGTCTGGTTTGAATACAGCGTTTGATTTAGATTATGGCAGGCACAGATGGGAATGTTCTGTTTCTTTTCCAAGGCAGGATTTCTGACCTGTCCAATGACTGCTCCCAAGATAAAGGGCTGGATAGTCAAAGGAGGACTAGAGGTACATTTCATGAAAGCTGAGGGAATTTCTTAACACTAGCAGAATGCATCTTCAATGACCAAGACAACAGTACAACTTTGTGATCAAAGACTTAATCCACTAATAGCCACAGAATGTGGTTTCTTCTCTGGCCCCTTGCTCTGATCTCTTCACTATTGGTACCAGTAATTAAACTTAAAAAATGCATTTTAATAAAATGGCAGAAAACAAACATCTTTCAGTGTCCTATACTCACTTTGTGAGGCCTGTAACCTTCCTGTTGTCAAGGTCAACAGCCCAATTAGCTTTGCAGTGGCTGAGCTGCAGTGAATAAGCCAAGTTCACAAAGCCCTCTACAAATGCAGCTGCTACAGTACTTCAACACTTAAAAAAAAAAAAGAAAAAAAGAGGTTGATCAATAATTACTGTTCCCACAGTGAGATAGCCATGAATTACTTTAAACAGACTAGAGTGCACTCAACCTAAACATTTATTTTTGCTACATTCCTTTTGAAGTATCTGGAAGTTGTGCTGTTGAACAGAGTGGGTTTCTCTATTTTTGACTGAAAAAATAGCAGGAGAAAAAAAAAAGCCAAGGAAACATAATATATCATTTCTCATAGGCTAACTGCCTAAATTCCTCAGTTGGCCAAATAAGAAATAAAGCTGTGTACTTTTGCTTTTAGGATTACAATATTCTGTATGAACATGTGTGTGTGTGCACATTTGTGACTCTGATATTGATATATTCAGCTATATATGGACAATGAATACAGCTATATAAACTTCATTAGAAATTATGTAAATCCAAATAAGTGAGCTTAATCTGGTGTCACCTGATGTCATGAAAGTGCAGAGTTGCAAGTAAAAAAATAATTTTAAAGATGGAAGGAGATAGGTGTAGAAATCTGGTCTGATGCAGTAAAGTCTACTTTACATCTTGGGCACTTTTTCTGCTATAATTTTGTTCTTGTAATCCGTATGGGTGCAAACTGAATCAATGTACATCTATGTATTCTTACTGGAGTACTCTAGTTTTTTCAGGTAGAGTTTACATCACAGTTTTCTGCTATCTTTTTCTTTTTCAAAAAGGTCAGCATTTATATCCATAAACATTCCAACCCTGGTCTCCAAAAAATTGTCCACATGCAATTAAATTTTTGTGCCCTGCCCAAATAATAATCAAGCAGATTAAGGTCAGCTTTAATGTCGTCTTTCCATGCTTTCTCCTTTTTCTCCCCCTTAGTTAAGTCTGCCTCAAAGCTTTCTCTCTCTCTGGCTTGGGGCTGAGCCTGTACTCCAAGTCTATGGGAGAGTGAGTCAGGGGAGGTGATGCCTTTCTCTGCAGAAACTCTGCACTTGCCATTCTGCTGACTCAGCACAGATTTCTGCATGGCTAGGCTGCAAGTCCTAAAATTCAGTATTATGCAACAGACTATATCACTTCAGAGCAACATTTTAATATGAGTTTTAGAAATAGGCTAATAAACCAAGGTTCTAATAAAAAGAAGAGAGAGACAAGAGAACAAAACTATAATATATAGGAGTTATCTCTAAATTTACTATTTCATCATATGCTCAGCCATTCATTAATCTGCTGCAATAATATATTGAACCTTTCCTGTTATTAATTCATGTACTTTATCAATGACAGTGGTTATTGGCTATCATTATACATGTGCATACAAATGAATAGAGAGGTAGGAATTTTCTCTTTTTTTCAGTTTGACTTCTTAAGGCTTGTAGAGGTCTCAATTTTCCAACAACTGAGCTTTCAACACTTTCAGCAGTAAGCATTCCTACCAGAAAAGGCTCAGAAAATGAGAGACTGTGTTATCTCTTAATGTCAGACCATATTCTGTGGGCAAAATAGGTTAGTCTAGGGTACAAGAAAGAATTATTGTGTAAAATTCACAAAGAAGGAGTATGCAGGTGCTCCAGCCCAGACTGCTAAATGCATTTTCTTCATCAAGAAGAGGAAAAGGAATGATGTCCTAGGAAACAAGGAACAATTACAGGAGACATCTGAGTGTTCTTCACTAGAAGGTAGCTGCACGTTGCCCGGCCATACCTACATGTCAGCCAGGAAGAAATTTAATATCCTGCATGATTTCAAAAGATCATTTGCTGAGCTTGGTATTGGATAAATTTCAGTCCCATTTTAATTCCTGTGAGAGAAAACACAAATATGTCCCTGAAACACACGAATGGGGATATAGACATCAGGAAGTTCCTCCTGGCTGAGCCCCAGAGTTTTTTGTGAAAAGGACAACGATGCACATCACAGAGAGTGCAAGAGCAGTTGCTCTTAAGGTCTCAGATTAATACGAGCTTCTGCTATGACAAAACTTTTGCTTCTTTCCATCCTCCACACTCAGCATATTAACTTACAGGATGCACGGCACAGAATCCTGATAAAATCACATTGATTTGTTATGTATTAAGATTTGCCAAACACTAACCCACAAACTTGGGATAGAATTAATTTCTTCTGCCAAAGCACTTAATCTAAGTGCTGCAACAATTTAATGAGGAAAATGTTGATTTGAAGGTTGCTTGGAAAAAGGATACACATAAATATTTATTCCATGAATCTAAGAGATAACAATATGACAGAGTTATTCCAATAAGAAACTTGCCAATTGTGCAACCATTTTTCCCCCCAGTGTGGTGTCATGGAATCAGTAGAAAAAATCATCCCAGCCCAGCATGGAACATCAAGTAAGAAAATATGAAATCTTTAATTACAAAATTGCTCCTTCAGCATTTTGCTGAAATTATTAAGGGATTTCTGTGAACTGCAGTTGTTTTCTTTGGCATGCAAGCTGCATCTGGAGGTTTTATACTCCCCGGTAGAAGTGGCTGTTGAAAACAGGGCAGAAATAATGAGGACTAAAGCACACGGGTTGTGGCAAGCCTTTTATTATTTCACTGAAAACTGAAAGGGGAAGGCAGAGAATATTTTATGAGTAATGTGTTTCTCACGTTTTGGAGTAAAGGAAATAATAGAAATATGGTGAGAAACACCATGAAAGATCACATCAGAACTGTGAAAGCCACATAGCGCTCTATTTTGGGACACAAAAGAAAAAATTGGGGTCCAGTGTCCCAGTGACCAAGAGCACAATCCAGAATATATGCTTTTTAGTACTGCCTGGTTGTTAATACCACCAGGGCTGAGAAGTGCACACAACTCCCCGAGATATATATGCCAAGACAGTGGCAGGCAATGGTCCATGCACAAGAGCAAAAGCTGGGAAGTAAATGCAGCTCTGCTCCCGCAGGGTATCTGTATGTGCCCAAATCACAAGGATTCAGATTCTTGCTTTATCTTTGCTGATCTGATGGTGCTCCTGCCTGTGTGCTATCTTCATCATATGGATGGAGGCTACTCTTCCTTGACCTCCTCTCCCACCCGGCTCCACCTCCCGACATCACCTCCTCTCAATACTCCTAGGCTGGAAGTTAGGGCACCGTCTTGGGAAGAGGAACCACAGCTCAGAAATGCCTCAGAAGCACGTTTCTCAGTGCCCGAGTACAGTGCAAACCCCACCACCTTTCTCAGCAGCTACGTTTCAGCAAGAGGGGTCCTCAACCTCCTCGGAGAGGCCTTCAGCATCTAGCTTTTGCCCCAGCAGCAGCCCCATGTCCATCCAGCACCCAGGCTCTCCGTAGAAGCAGCGCGGCGGCACCACTGGGACCAGGCTTTCTGCTGGATTTGTGCTGGCCATAGCAGCTGCCCAGAGCTGCTTCCCCGAAGGAGCTCCTCTCGCTACACCGACCGCCCAGGCAGCCGAGGCATCGAACGCAGGGGGTCTAGATGAAGGCTGGGACTGTACTTTTCCTGTGCTGCTGCAGACCACATGGGTGCTCATCAGTAAGGGATGAGGAACTTTTCCACAGTGTACAGCAATGCATGCGGGGTAACGAGTGTAGCAATGGTGTAGGGTTGTGATCTTCTTATGTTTTGGGCTCAAATACTGCCCTGTAAGTACTTTTGAGAAGCCAGCCACCAAAATCATTTGATGTTAAACACTGATCATTAGTAATATCATGATTAAAAATAATATATAAATATTTGATGAAGTATTAAACTATCATATTTAACTCATCAGTTTTTCTAAATGTACATCAATTTGAGAGCTAAAGAAAAGTAAGAGATCCATTCTGGAACAAATTTTTCAGCTCCAGGTACTGAATTCACTTGCCCCTTTTCAAAGACAGGGATGCCAAAAATTGGGTGCACTTCTGGTCCTTATCTATGTTGCACATAGGCATTTACGGTTCATGGATTATGGATTGAAGACCATGAGAGGCTTATGAAGCCACAGAAGGTGGTCTACAGCTGATGTGCGGCTCCATAGTGCATGATAACGGTGCTTGGTTGTTTATGAAAGATAGATGGTGGCCAAACAGAAATGTTGACGTTAGACTTATCCATTGACTGAAATAGTCCAGAGACCACAGACCGATTCCTCTACCCAGCAGTACTTTGAGGATCCCACTGAGTCACCTTCCCTGCCACCCGCTTCAGCTCCCTGTCTGCTCACACAGACCTGGGGAGGTGGCTTTTGGTGGCTGCCAAACACTAGTTACATGCTGATCATTTTAGAGTTCAGGTCTACTTTTGGCTGAAGACTGTTCACTGAGTGAAAATATTAGTGTTTTCTGATCAGATTTTCTAGCACTGAAAATGTATACCCCATTCATATTCCAGAATAGCCCTTTCTAGTGGTTTCTCTCTCCCTTGCCTATGACGAGTGGCATTTTTGACTGCTACAGTGTTTAGGGCTTCTAAACAACTTGCACTGCCATCATCTCCCAACATTTTTGCCACCTCTAGCTGAAACTTAAAGGAAAATGCAGTAAGGTAATGCTGGTCTGAGGATTATCCAGAGTATCCAACTGCGGTTTTGCAGACTTCTTGAGGATGACAAATTGGGAAGTGCCTTTTATTTTCTTGTATTTTTAAAAGGAAAATTTGTGTTTTCATTATTTCCCTGCATTGCAAAGAGCAGCATGACTGGAAAGCCTGTACTGTGATTGCTGAGAATTCAAAAAATTGAAAATCAAGCATAGCAGAGAATGAGAAGAGGGATGCATAAATTGCAGCCTTGGTAGGTGGGCAGCAAGTCAATTCCTGAATAATGACTGCTCTTAGGTCAGCCTCTTTCTTTTTGTGGTCAGAAGCCCCTTGATCCAAGCTAGCAGCTCTGCTACCCACAAACAGTGGCTTTTGTCTGCAGAAAAATGTCTTTGCTAGAAGATGGGACAGCTCAGTGACATCAAGCAGATGGACAGAGCGCAGCAGCAGCAGCCCTTTCAGGAGCATGTGGCAGAAATAGGAGAAGACAACATTTCAGCCACTTGGCTCTGTGAGCCCTATCTCCATGGAGAGGAAACCAGTCACTTTCTAAGATTAGATCTACCTCTGCTTAGCATTCCCTGCACACCCCTTGGTGAATACACGGCAAAATCCACATGCTGAGTTGACTCGTCCCTTTTGAAAAATAAGGATACCATGAATTGGGTGCACATGCTGATAGTGCTCGTGGAGAGCAGAGATATCACCCAGAGACAACCGGGATGTCCAGCCGTGCACCAAGCCACGGCCAGGGGAGTGCCTGCCCAGGCAAGGGAGAGTTTGGTGGTCTACACCTCCTGGGACGCTTTTCTTCCCAGGTTTGGGATGAGCATATGTGGGAAGCTTAGAAGTGGAGAACAAAGCACCTGCACGTACTGGCGCTCTGTAAGAACATCCAGTAATTTCAGTCTTCATTCTGCCCCCGTGCTGGCTGGCACCAGAATCACTCGGAAACTCAGTGCTAGCAGTCTCCTTCAAGACTAAGTACAACAGCAGGAGTTGTGCTGCTCTGTGAACTTTCCACACTGTTAGCCAATCCAGCACAAAGCAGTGCTGTTCACATGTAGTTAAGCATGTACTGTCGTTCCCCGCCAACCCCCGAATGTCAGCGTACCCCATAATTGCCATTTCTATGAAGCCTGCGACTTGAAGAGTCGGGTGCTATCCACTGTGCACAGGAGAGGTCAAATCTCACCCCAAATGATTTTCTGACCACTTTGACTGAACCACCACTCTCCGTTTCGCTTTACTGACTGCCCTTTTATTGATGAGAAAGAAAACTTGTTTTTAGAGTGACAAGAGAACTATTTTTCTCCCATTTATTGTAGTATCAACCTGAAGGAACTATTGACATCAATAACGCTGAGCATCATGAGAGAGGAAAATCAGGCCCCAGGGGTTCACAGACAAATTAAAGGCATCACTGGTTCAGAAAAGGTATAATGCAATCTTCTGTGTCACCAACAGTTGTACCTTTCCACCAGCAAGGCAAGCTTCTCTTTCAAGAATGTTTTTCAAAATGTCTTTAAAATGTCAGTATACTCTAGGCTCAGCCATCTCCTGGTGAGTGCTAGTTAGCAGATACTCTACATTAAGCAAATGAGATAGGAGGAATATTTTGTCTTCTCATCTCCGTTGTTAAGAAAGGCCACTTAATTAAAGTCCAACTTGCAAGGTGCTGGGCCCTCTGTGGACCACCAAACATGTGATTCTGAAGTCTGCTTATTTGTACAAAATCCTGCTGATGGATTTCCCATGCTTAAGCAAAACCAGTTCACTGGAACATTGTTTAAACTACTGTTCATATACAGAAGTATTCTGTGAGAAAAAAAAAATATTGATTTTTCTGGTTCACAGAGTGCATTTGAGTCTACAAGACATACACCCAGAAACACTGAAAAAATCTAAAAGATTCCAGCATGAGTGACATGCTGAAATAAACCCCAGACCTTCAAGAGCTGACATTAGTTATGTGTATTCTGAACAGCTGTCACACAAATCATTCCAAATCTTTGGTCTTTAGTTGCACATTTTGTTCCTTTCTAGTTAATATTTCTGCTTGTTGTTCAAATTCCCCATAATAAAATCAAACAAACACGTCTTCTTTCTTATCAAAGCCAATAAATTTCTTGGCCTCTTGCTTCACATCTCAGCTACCATGTCACCACTTCATTTAACTTCACTCAGCCAATTCTATATCATGTAAGAAATCCATGACTGTTAAAGTTGTCTTAAATTATTTATCGGAAGTTATATATTCATTATTATATTATATAATGTTCTAAATTACAGATGCTATAATAGATAATATAAATATATATTACAGAATAATATAATTGTATATAATTAATGTATCATATAGTCATAATTAATCATATGATGATATTTTTGTTAATCTCATTGATTTTTAACAATCTGTTCATAAGTTCATATCAATTTCAAAATGTTTCCTGTCCACAAGAATTTGCCTTAAAAAAAAATAATTAAAAGAACTTCTCATCTATTGGCCATTCACTAGCAAGGTACTTTGGCTATTTATTATTCATATTAAAAGATCATTTCCACAGCTCAAATTATAATACCGTGTGGCTCCCTGACTGGCAAACTGAAATAATGACCTTGTAGATCAGGGTGCTGATACTAAAGCTTTCACTTGCATCACATCTCTACAGATAAACAGGCCAAATATACCTGTAGCATGGGGAATATGCTCTGGATCTTCCCTGGAGTTTAGAATATAGTTTCTTGACGTGTCTTTTGGGGAATATTTTTAAGCTTGGTCATAATCAATGATCTGTTTACAGCATGGAGCTGCAAATCAAAGTGCAAATCTGCAACCCTCTCTAGCAAGCTAATTAGTGAGAGTCATTATGTAAAAGGGGATATTCCAGAAGAATTTCTGTTTTATTTATGGTGCCAAGCTCTACTCAGAGAAATCAGATCCCTTTGGTTTCTGCTTATTTAACAACAGACTTTAGCTACTCATGCACAGAGAAAAAAACCCAAATGTTAACAAGACACCTTTTACCTTTCAGGACAGTATTTGTCCTGAAGTGTACAAAAACACTTGCATCATTACACCAAAACTATTTCAGTGGGTTTAGCTCTACAAAAAACACTGATCTAATTACGGGGGTTTTTTCATGCTGTGGGAGTTTTCATTAGTCAATCTGCCAGGAAAAAAGGTATCTCCATCTATCCACATATAAGCCTGCTTGATCCTGCCAAAGGGAGCATAAATATCCTACCACTTAAGAATGAGAACAAGTGGTAAAAATGATAAAAAGAAAAGCCTGCTCTAATAACAGAGGGGAATGGACCCAACACATTGTTTTCTTCTACAGCTTTGAGCAAAAGTCATGAAACACTTTAACTTCATAACACCTCCCTGAAAAAGGAACCTCCCCTTCTGAACCTGGTATTTCATAATGCCTCACCAAAGGGAGGCCTACACCCAGTATTTCCCAGGCAAGCACCCACTGCAGCAGTTCTCACATCCTTCCATCACTCACCCACACCCCAGGATACGATACGTGCCTCCACCACCCCCTCTGAGAGCCTCTGGTTTAGCCCCCCCTCTCCATACATGCCTTCACACATACTCCCTCCTGCTCCGGTTACAGGCAGACAGCGCTCAACAGTGGCACTAGATATTTACACTTAGGCAACTAAATTCTCCTTCAGCTGGCTCGAGGGTTAGACAAGCCATCCTTTGGCTCTGCGTTAACTGGCTTTCCATTGACTACAGTGGAAACTTTAGCTATTCAGTGAGTTTGTATATACCTACAGGTAGACACCTGTGTGTAAGTGCCTAACTTCTGAACTGAATCCCAGTGTGTATACTTAGGTGTAAAGTTTTGAGAGAAAGTAGTGTCATCATTAACTCTACTTATACCACTGAGGCCACTAACAAAAGCAGAATTCAGCTTTAATTCCTCTGTTTTTGTAATGTGTTTTGAAACATTTTGAAGGCAGAATACTTCTTGCTCATTTTTAGGAAACAAGCTGCAAAACTAAGAAAAGAAATTAAGACCCAGGGCAAAAGCAAAGGGTTCACCCTACCTTTGTAAGGCAGCCGTGCTAAGAAAATAAACCATAATATGTTTTGTGGTAAAGAACAGCTAGCAGAAAATGGCCAGATTTCCCATCCTCCCTGGTACAAGCTGTGAACACCCGAGCTCCTCTCCTGAAGGGTGCTATTGTTCCTTGTCCTTGCTGCAGCTGATCAAGGTGCCTTCGGGAGGGTAAAATGTGGATAATCTGTAACCTCCTCTGGCCCTCCCTTCGAAATGCCGCCTGGGATAGTGCCAGCAAGTCAGATTGCACCTTACGTACTCTCTGCCTTAGTTCTTTCCTGATGAAGCCAATTTAAAGACCAAGTCCCAGCACGTCAGTGAAACCCAAAATAAAAAGTTTGACTCTATTTGGGCAGGAACTACAGCTGCTGTGGGTTGGCCAAGAGGGTTAGCCTTTAGCCCTGGTGCCATTTATGTTTATGTGTGGAGCCCAGAGGGTGACGCCAGTGGAGCCAGTCCTTGCCTAGCACGTACGCCTAGGGAAGCAGAGCCCAGACATATGGATTCGGATCTGACCAGTCTGGCAGAAAGCTTCCCATGGCAGGACTGTTCTCTTCTGGGAATCTGCATCTCTTTTCCTTATGTAAGTTGATCAAAGGAACCATAATTCACTTAAGATTTGTTCCACTGTAAATAAAACCAAAGCCTTAACCACAAACACTTTACACGTGCTACTTAGCAGTGTGTAAGCTATATCTCCAGTCCCTTCTGGCTTTTTGTAACTACTCCAAGATTCATTTATTACCATTCCATCTGTCTAACCCTATCCTGCTGATCTATAGAAAAAAATACATCGTAAGCAACAACTGAATATTATAAAAGGCTCCCACTTTTGCTGTTTAATGCATTATCTGACTCATATATCTTTGCATTACCACAAGGTTTCTGGAAATTAAAGTGTTGGAACGTGACTTGCATGGTACACGAGATTTTCTGGTAGGCTTACAAGGTATCAAAGGATCAGCTCAAATTTGTGTAAGATGTAGGTCTAATAAGTGGAAAAATGGGTGTGTGGTTGTATAACTGTTGACAGCTGGTGCAGGCATGGTCTCCTTTCACGTACAAACACTTGATGTACTGCTGTCACACATAAGTAAACATTTCTCCTTTTTAATCTTGAAGGAATAGTTTTAAAGCCAAGTATCCAAACAAACAAGATATGAAGAACACTTTCAGCACTTCAGCATTCCATAATTGGGACTGATTTGTAAGTGGACCTTGAATTTCAGTCTCAGAAGCCAAGGTGTGAAGCAGAAAACTCCCGGGGCAAGAGGCTTCAGCCCCACAGCCTGCAGCCACGGCACCCGCTGCTGCCACCTCTGCACATCACGCAGGAACAGCGGGGCAGCATGTGTCAGATGTGCACAGGAGAGTTGCTCTAAGTCCTACAAAAACCCTGTGGCTGAACAGATAAACTATGTTCCACTGAGGTACACTTGATTATGGAAGCAACTGTCAACTCAAGATAACACCGTGGTCAAAGGTAAAAGATTCATTGCATTGCAATTTAAAATGTTTGGGGAATAAGTGCAAAAGAGGCATTGAGTAACAGAGTTTCCATCCTCCTTTTTCTTTAGATTTTGTCATTACTAAGTAATTAGAAATAAGCAACATCAGAATTAGTCACTATACTAATTTATTAAAAAGACTTGATTAAGTAAAGCATTTAGCGTATCAACAAGAACACCAGGGACATATCAGCTTGTGTTTTAAGCAAATACAGGATACAGTAAAATTTTCAAGAGTGTGCGAGTCTGACAGATATGTACAGGAGATCTTATAGGGCTAGTCAGGAAATGTAACTGGAGTTCCTAAAATTATAAATGGCAATTTCCCACTTCCCAAGGGATTTTACACAACATCAAATAACTTCGCTAAAGACCTCCTTGTGATAAATGAAAAGAATGCAGAGATTGGAATCTGGCACTTTGGGGGACCACTCTGACAAGTATACACTACAGAAAATTATGACCAAAGTTGATCTGAAAGTAATGTTTTAAAAGAAAATCTTGAGTTATTTAGGTGAGAGGCTTAATGGATGAATCTGGGAAGAAGCAGGATGGTGTACACATGAGGAACTGAAGAACTTTCTCCCCTTTTAGTTACTAGGGGCACCTATGAGGGACAAGCATTAAAATCCACAAACTTCATAATTCCTACCTAAAAATCTGGAAGACTTGTCTAAAGATGTCTTAATTTTTCTGATGTTATTTTTCAAGAAATCTTAGAACTCTGGAGAAATTCCAGACAGCTGGATGTCAACAGGAGTCAGGTATGAAAAAGGACTGATGAAGAAAGATAATATGTAGACTACTGCTTCAGAGTGACATAGATAATCGGCATCGTGGGTTTTAATCAACACTTTAAAGTACATAGCTGAAGCTTTTGAGGTGAATTTGAACACTTCTAGAATTTGTTGATCTCCTTTTCCCTTTCTGTCTAGTATATCATCATCTTCAGACCTGAAGCTGTTTTTTTAAAAAGTTACTAAAACATACCTTATAAACACAAATTTGTTCTTGACAATGATGAGTACAGGCCAGTTTAAGCAGTTACCTGTGGCAGTGGTTAATTAATTCACTCTGACAAGGGGGAAAAAAATGATGTGTCTGAATCTCGCCACACTTACACAATGTTGCCATGGTGTCTCTACTCCCTGAAAGCCAAATGTGGGGGAGGGCTCTCATCCCAAACATACCATCAGTCCAAACCTGCTTGGTTGTCATCACTCCCAGACTCTGTCAATAACTAGTAATAAGGTGCTTTCATAATTCTCCTCTCCATGTTTATATAAACCATATTTCTGATGTATATGATATAAAGGGTTGTGCACTAAGGTTTATACCACTCCTTACCAGTCTGCAAAGAACACTTAATTCTCAACAGGTAAATGATCTGTTTATTGTCAAGTATCAAGCTACTCATTAGATGTTGCCTCTAATTAATGTTTTGTTTACTGTCTGGCCAAGTGCCAACTCTGATATGCCCTGGGGACATCAGCATTTCTAAATCCACAGCTCTTTGGAATATGGTTTAAAGCTGTTGATTTGCTTATTAGAAGACAACCAGGCAAATAGATTTGATTTTGAATGGGGTCCCCAGAGAGAAGGGCCAAAAAGTAAAGGCATGATCTCAGATGACATTCTGATCCTTCAAATGCAATCATGGAGGCAGATGTTTGAAAACATCTGGGTCCCAGCTGGCAGAGTGTATGACTGTCAGTAGGTCTTTGGCCAATGGACTAGAGAACATCTTGGAAGTTACTAAGGAAAGCATCAGTAGCTAGAAACACCTGGGGTTTTCTTCTGTATACTTGCTACAAATATACCTCTTGTCAAGTCTTACATTTTAGCACGATAATCGGTTCATTTTGCTTTTACTTATGCTCTCCCCATTCTTCAAAGCAGTATCCAAGCACCTGACAGGCCATGGAGACTGTATGCACACAGGGGTGGCAGCCCCAAACAGGGTGACTGGTTGATCACCTCTGCAGTGTCCAGGGTGCCAGGACAAGCACTGGGTGCTCTGGACAAGACAGAGACCTTTCGGAGCTAACAACAGACACTGTCAGGTGGGAATGACCTTTCCCATGGTACCTTTGCTGACCAGTGCGCCCCTCACATTTGAAAGAATTTTAGGAAAAACGCTATAGAGTCTCCTTTAAATTTTAACAGGCATTAAATCCTGATTTAGGCTGTTTATGTCCAGCTACTCAAAGCCATCAGAAGTATGACAAAGTGCTTGGGTGAGTAGCTTAAAATCATGGTATTTTCAAAACAGTACTTTGTTTCTTGCCTTTTTTGTATTTGCTATCTGAACTTTGAGACTTGGGACATATTGTTGAAACCTTTTCCCTGCAAGAGCTTTCCTTAATGTCATGTAATCACGTGGATACAATTTTGAGTTGGTGCATTTAAGGATATGCCATCAAAATAGAAGTAGTGAGGAGGTTTTTTTTCTTTGTTTTGAAAGCTTTTAGCAGCTTCTGAGTGATAAATCTTCCCCCTGTTCCAAATTCTATCCCTGAATGAATGACTATCTAAAATTATTGTTGTTCAATGGTGCCATGAAACATTGTGAGAGTCCTGTGGACTCCTAACCCTTCCTTTTGATGGGAGTTCTTATGTACAGTTTAAACATAAGGAATACTAAACACATCTATGTTTCCACCTACAAATTGCTGGTTTTTTCTTTACTCCAAGTTCTGCTTTCTGTAATACATAATAAAAGAGACATTCTTCCTATATTCTCTCACGAAGTTTTTATTTTCTGTTCTTTCTTGTTGCTTTCCTTAATTGAAATTAAAGAAGCTATAGCCTGCAAGAGCATGATTTGTTCCTTGTGCATGAAAACATAATGCCCTTCTAGATTATCTCAGTGGGGTGCACTGTGACTGCAATGCACCAAAAACTCTCTGAAATTAAAAGCAAATAAACAAACTGGGTTTATGTTAAACAAAACAATGGAAAATTCCTATTAATATAAGAGAGCGAGCTTGCAGAAAAGATACATTCCCTGTTCTTTGCCAAACTCCTCACTTTCTTTTCTGCTCAGTAAGAAAAGTAGCACTGTGCTGCGTCTTCCTGATCAGTGACCGTGTTAGCATGATGATTCTTTCTTTCCTACCATCATAAAATGTTACAAACAAGTAACTTAGATAATTGGTAATATTACAGTTGCTCCATGCAGTTGCCCTCACATCAGGATGTACCGCTATTAGCCGCATAACTCAGCCTCAATGTTATAGTGGAAATAGCAGTAGCCTGAAATTATTACAGAAGTTTTCAGGATAAAAGCGACATTTTCATCTCCCACAGCTGAAATCAGTGTGATCACTGACCGTGACCAATAAGATAATAATTTCAACTTCAGCTCTAAGCCTTTGGTAACAGTAACAGGCAAGTCTACTCTATTTACCTTTAAAGTGCCAGCACGGACATCACAGTCATAAATCAGGGCCCTCTTTGTACAAATACAGAAGAAAAATTATGATCCTTGCCTCTAAGTTCCCTGTTGTAAATATAGGTGTTACTTAGTGATGACACATGTCAGGTTGGCTTCCTATGTGCTTTGAATGACACTCTCTAAAATATATAACTATGCACCAGTGATAGCAAACCACACCTGTCTGCAAAAGGAAGTACCTAGGGTAGGAAATTAAATACCTCCAGATTTTCTTTGAATCCCTACCAGCCCATCTGTGATTAGTTCTGCAAGTTGAAAAAGAATGAAGATAAAACATACCACTTGCATTTTGTTAAATCAGAAAATTACCTCCAAATAAGTTTAGATCACCAGAGGGGTTCAGAACTTCCATGCCATTCCTTTGGGGCTTGCTATGTAAGCAAAAAACTCTTTTTTTTTTTAACAATAAAAGTGTGTTACTTGCAGTGGCCTTTATGGAAGCTCTCTACCTTTATAGAATGGTCCAATGGCTTGAAAAAGTCCCCAGAAGACTCAGATTTGGAACATATTTTGCAGACTAGGCCAGGTCAAATCCTGTTGCATCCCTGAAGGAATTGCAATGGTAATGGTACAGGTAAGGGAATTCAGCATGAGGGCAGAAGTATTTCATGCAACTGCTCACATCAGCATCTAGAGCATTCTTCTAGCTAACTGTCCTTGTGCAGTTAATCCAGTGCCTCAGAAAGCTTTAGTGCACATGGATGTATAAAGGGAAGGTTTCTTATCTCTATAGTTTGCAGTTAGCTCTCTCTTTCCTAAAGTCTCCTGCCTTAGTAAGTTTACACCCTTACAAAACTGAGTTAAAAATAGAAATAAGATATAGGAAGTATTGCTGAAATGCCAGGAGGTAATCTGTGCTCACAGTATTTCTCATGAGAGGTTATCTCTTTGATCCTCCCTCTGACACCTGGCTGCGGCTGTGGCTAATCCTTGAGCTACAGTGCAACATGCAAAAGGAATGCAGGACCCAACACTCCCAAGGTGCCATAACAACAAAAATGCAGTCCACAAACACATTTTTGTATAAGGAAGTTCCTTATCAACATGAATACTCATAAATGTAATGTAGAAGGCGCTTTGTCTACAGGTAAGGACTGCAGGGAGCAAGTCCCCAAAGCTGAGTAGTGGGGAAATGATAACCAAGTCCTTCTGCAAATCTTACTGTGACTGTATTAATTTCATTCAGCAGTTACATCACCTTTGGGTGATGTTTTAATGCAGTGCTTGTCTTACTAGAAAAATTTCTATTTCTACATACAGAGAAGTCAATTTTAATTAATCACAGAAATACAGATAAACCTGCTCAAAATGAAGTCATTCCCCAGGTTTGGCAGTCTGCTTCCCTGAACAGTGATCGAACTGTTCGGTGAGAGGCAGAAGCC
This sequence comes from Haliaeetus albicilla, assembly GCF_947461875.1. Taxonomy (NCBI): domain Eukaryota; kingdom Metazoa; phylum Chordata; class Aves; order Accipitriformes; family Accipitridae; genus Haliaeetus; species Haliaeetus albicilla. The sequence continues at coordinate 22,167,022 of NC_091500.1, forward strand.
TGCTGTGTATTGGGGAAGTGCACCAAATATTGCATTACGATAATTAAACAAGTTTAATGAGCCCAGTATTCTAATTCAACCTAAAGTTCAATGCCAGTTTCTGTTGCAAGGTAGCTAGGAGCTTATGTTAGATATTTAAACATGAATTAGCATGCCTGAAACAAAAGAAGACATCTGTGCTAGTAAACAAAATGAGTCCGAAGATGAAATTATACAGCGAGCCTCACACCCACAGGCAGAACTTCTCTTCCAGTCCAAAATAGGGTCTTAGCTACTGGGATGTGATGGGATGGCCTGTGATGCTCTCTGAACTATACCCAAATGCTGTTTAGAAAAGCATTAGATATGTCACCATGGGACTGTGTCCAGTCCTTGTAGAGTTTACTAACACAGACCGTAGTTAAGCTCAACATGACCCTGCAATGTGCGTTTGCAGCCCAGAAGCCAACCGTATCCTGGGCTGCATCAAAAGAAGCGTGGCCAGCAGGTCGAGGGAGGGGATTCTGCCCTTCTACTCTCCTCTCGTGAGACCCCACCTGCAGTACTGCGTTCAGCTCTGGGGGCCCCAACATAAGAAGGACATGGACCTGTTGGATCGAGTCCAGAGGAGGGCCACAGAGATGATCAGAGGGCTGGAGCACCTCTCCTTTGAAGACAGGCTGAGAGAGTTGGGGTTGTTCAGCCTGGAGAAGAGAAGGCTCTGGGGAGACCCTACAGCAGCCTTCCAGTACCAAAAGGGAGCCTACAGGAAAGATGAAGAGGGACTTTTTACAAGGGCAGGTAGTGACAGGACAAGATGTAATGGCTTTAAACTGAGAGAGGGCAGATTTAGATTAGATGTAAGGGAAAAAAATGTTTACTGTGAGGGTGGTGAGGCACTGGAACAGGTTGCCCAGAGAGGCTGTGGCTGCCCCATCCCTGGAAGTGTTCAAGGCCAGGTTGGATGGGGCTTTGAGCAACCTGATGTGGTGGAAGGTGTCCCTGCCCATGGCAGGGGGGTTGGAACTAGATCATCTTTAAGGTCCCTTCCAACCCAAACCATTCTGTGATTCTATGATCTATGAAAAAGTGATTCCAGGGGACAAGAAAGGTTAAAGGAAAGGTGTGTGAGTGTCACAGACTCAAAAATAGATTGAGGGGCACTAGAGGAGGGCAGCCCCCAACCCCATCAATCGCTCCTGGAGTGCACCCAGGGAAGCAGTGGATGCTGCCCACCAGTGCTCTCTTCATTGACAAGAGAAGATGAGGGACTGGAAGCAGATGATGCAGTTAGCTGGGTCCCCCTGCATTGAGTTTGCTTCTCCTGGTGGCATGAAAGGCCACTTTGTCCCTTCCAACCCAAACCATTCTATGATGTATGTTCTATGATCTGTGATCCATGACTTATGTATCTAACTTCAGGAAGCCATATTTTTAATTTAATCCATCTGTTGATAGTGTTTCTAGAGAGCCACAGTACATGTTCAGGGCTTTGCTATTTTAAGGTGTTTTACGCTGAGAAGCATGTGTCCAAGACTATTCTATGGCCATCAGTACCTCCAGCCTATGCCCATAACACCAAACTCTCTTGCCCTGCAAAATGCAACACCCCCATACAAATTTCTCATTTGGAATGACCTGTGCTAACTATGAAATTGTGCCCAGGAATTACCAAGTGCTACTTGGCCCAGGTCAAATCTTGCCAAAAAATATTCTAAGAATTTAACAATAGAGAGGATCTAGTTCCCATACCCTGCAATATACTCTGGTATGGTTTAATTTATGAATATAGATGTAGCCGGAGAGGCTGCTTTTGTCCATACGTATATGCCAGTACTAGCTACAGGCAGTCAAACACTACACAAGGCAGGCCTTCCTTCAGTGATCTTAGTCCCTATGTTCAATTTCTACAGAACAACTTTGTTCAAGAATTAATTATATTTAAAAAAAAAAACAGAGAACATAATCTTTTTCTATACATGGAGCTTTCCCTACCCAGGACTTTGTATTAGTAACAACAAAATTACATCATTTGTCTTTTTTAAAGCTAAATATTTGCTTGGACATTAAAAAAAAAAGTTGGTGTACATGACATCTATCACAATAAATTATTTTGAATACACTAACACATAAAAATAACATCTTGAAGATTTGGAGGCTGCAAATCAAAGTCTAATGAAGTCCGTGGGAAGATTGCTACATACTTCAGTAAACGCAGGCACTAGCTCACAGTTCCAGCAATGTTAAATTTCCAGTAACTCTATTAGCTAAGTGGGAATTCCTCCACATTTGCAGAAATGTGTCTGAGAGCCAAATTCAGTCCAAAGTATTTTTAAAATTATTTTTATAATCATGCCAAAATACCTGGCATGAAAAGAATCAAGACACAGGAATTTCCTACCATGATTATTGACATTTGTTTAAAATATTATATACTCTAAGAGCAATATACATTGTCTCTGGTTTCAGCATATCCAGTTTTGTCCTGAATTTCTTAATAATTTCAATACTAAAAATACACAGTTTTTTGGCCAAGCCTTTTATATACAACATATCACATCAGCCAAGAGGAAAAAAAAAAGATATGAATTACATATTCTGATTGGCACATTTAGAAATTTTCTGTAATAAACATTGTGGACTGAGAAAGGGTCCTGGAAGAGTAATTGGATCCTCTGACCCAGTAGAGTAAAACATGTGAGAATTTAAAAAATTAAGAGACAAAATTGTATTGCATAATTGCGGCATTGTAAAGGTCATGGCGAATATACTACAGACTACAGACTATTATTTCAAACACTGTGTAACCACTAAGGGGGTAGTAATCAGTAGCCCACTTTCAAAATAAGAGGATGTATTGAGTAAAACTTTGAAGCAGTCTTTCCTGGCTCCAGCTCTCTTCAAGGGACAGAATAAGCTTCCTAGATGTCCAGACTTCATAAAGCTGAAGAATTCTATTGCAGGACAGATATATAACCCTAAATGAATTTGATAAATTGGAGAAGTGGTCTCAAAACATAGGTACATGTGCAGAATATTACTTTTCAGGAGTAATAATCATTTGCCGAAATACAGGTATGGGGATAACTGAGTACATAGTCTTTCAAAAAAAGGTTCAGCACTGAAGCCAGTATTAAGATGAAAAATCAGAAATGCCATGCTGGTGGAAGAAAGCCATAGTGGCATATATAACAGAAATATGCCTCTAAAGACATAAGGAAGTAATATTTCTGTTCTAGTCTACTTTGGTAAAACTTCAGTTGGACAACTGTATCTAATTCGGGTGCCAGCATTACAGTAAAAGCATAACAAAAGCATACAGTATAAAATCTACCCACTACAGTTGCTACACTTGCCTTTTTGAGTGTGCTATTTAACTATTTTTATGACCTTAATTTCAGAGGTGTTTGCATGGAAGCTAAAGAGGATGTGAAGAATGCTCACTGTGTCAGTAATATCTTCTTCTGGCTGCTGCTTTTTATGAATGAGATGAATTGTATAAACCTATAAACGCTGCTCCTTGTCTTAAGGACTTCTCCAGACTTGAACTGAGCAGCCAATGTACTGCCTTCAACAGGATAAGGCTAGAGCTAAGAATGAAGCAGACCCCAAAATTGTTTTCATTAGCCCAGAAACCCCAAATCCTCAAAAAACTTCTGTTAGAAATGTCAATATTAACTAGGTTGCAAGTTCTTCTCCGCAGCTGAACTCACTGTTCTCCTTAATTTTTTTTTATTGGTATTTATATTAAAAACAGCAATAAATAAAGAAATAATGCAGCTCCTTTGAATCCTATTTCTGACATGAGACAGATTTATCATTCTGCTTGCCAAATGAGCAGGTTTCTGATGGTTTTTTTCTTTGTTCAGGGCTCTGAAGCTCTCTTGATCCCTGGGGCAGTGATAAGAGACTCCACATTCTTACTTTTTGTTGTGTAGGCCTTTGACAGCTTGCAGAGAGAGGCAGTTACAATGAACAGAATGTGTCAGTGCACTGAGCATCTCTCTCCGTTGCACTGTCTTGAACGAGCCATTTCAGTTCTCCATGCTGCAGTGTACGGATTTGTACAAAGCACAGAGCCATACTGTGGTGTTATACAGGCACATGTATTTGTGGCTTCAAATCTTCAGTAATGTCATAAATGTCACTCATCAACAGCCAAGTACTTCAATAAAGGCCAACATAAGTACTGAAAAGGAAACAGACATTCACTTCGGGTTTGAGATGTAAATACAGAGAAGTGTTAAGTTCTCTTTAGGTGAAGAGGAAGATTATTTCTGGCTGCTGTCTCCCTCTTGGGAGTTTATAGATGCTTCACATTTTTCAAGTTTTTGTCCAGTAATAGCATGAAAACTGTAAGTACAGTTCAGCATCATGCACACATTTTCTCTGCTTTGTGGCTGAATATTACATACAGTGGAATCAGTGACCTCTGTAATGGCAGGCTGTAACAGAATGAAATATGGTTTCACGTATATTCATTTTCCCTTTCTCTCTTCCTCAGTACTTAAATCAGCATACTAAAAGGACAGATTTTCCCTGCACTGCAGGACTTTTGCTAATACATTAGCACTTAAAGAGTCACAATACTAATTCTTTTCTCTCTATAGCTCTTCTACAGGTAACCATCTCCAGCCAAACATATTCAAAACAAAACCAAATTCTGCCCTAAAATTCTCCAAAGCCACTCTGCACCTACATGCCTTTTCAAAAAGATGGGCTTGGCAGTATGCCAAGTATGGAGGCTAAAACTCTGGGATACTTTGGACCAAATAGCTTTTGTGCTCACAAGATGCTAACATGTCTGGCAGTGCAATTACCTGAATGTTTCTGTTGATATTGGCCAGACCCTCAACACTGTATTATGCAAACTGTTCTCACTGGAGTCAGAGGAAATCATTACTAACACTTGTTATTAAAAGACCTAGCAAAGTGTAGGGCTTTTCACAGCAAGATGATAATCCATTGAGCTTGCAAGTACATGGAATGGCCATCATCTGCACGTTCTACAGAATGACCAATGTCAAGGGCAGAGTTTCAAAGTAATAAGCAGAGAGGCTCACTTATATACTCCTATTAAAAAAAAAAAATTAAAAAAAATTGGCAGATGGATGGATATGATGGCAAGCTGCAGCCTCACCCGCACACAAATTAGATCCCTTACCCCTGTTCAGTGCAGTCTCCAGGCTCAGTCAGAAAGGGGAAATACTGAGATGCTTTGCAGTGCCCTGATCTTAATTGTGGCCACACTCAGCCTTCTGCTGCATATATAAATCAAATACAGCCACATACTGGACTGTATGAGCAAAAGTACAGTCAGCAGGTCAAGGGAAGTGGTTATCCGCCTGTACTCAGCACTTGTGCAGCTGCATCTGGAATACTGTGGTTTCACTTTTGGCCCCCAGCACAACAGTGACAAGGACAAATCAAAGCAAGCCCAGCAGCAGGTTACTGCCATGGTTAAAGATCTGGAGCAGTTGGTGTACAAAGTGATACTGAAGGAACTGCATGTGTTTGGCTTGGAGAAGAGAAGGCTGCAGGGGGGACCTAGTAACAGTCTTCCATTTTGAAAGGGAGTTTATAGAGAAGATGGAGCTAGACTCTTCTCAGAGTTGCACAGTGAAAGGGCAAGAGAGGATGCAAGCTGTGATAAGGGAAATTCCTATCACGTATGAGGAAAAAAAAATCCAGTGAGGGTACCTTGAACAGGCTGCCCAGAGAAATTGTGTAATCTCCATCCTTGGAGATACTCAGAACTCAGCTAAACACAGCCTGGAACAAACACTATCTACCTTCAAAGATAGCTCTGCTTTGAGCAGGAGTCTGAACTAGATAACCTTCAAATGTCCCTTCCAAACCGTGTTTTTCCATGAGCCTCTGATTCCAAGTATTTACCATGAAATAGGCACACTGTCTAACAGTCATTTGTCTTTTTACTTGCAAAGCAACTACTATGGTGCAGCATGAATGTCAATGCACAGAGACAGAGCAGAACTTCAGAGGCAAGATCCTGCATGTGGGTCAAGAAAAAGGTGTTAGGCCTTGATAGATACTAAAAGTCTACGAGTCAGTCATAATTACAACCTAATGTTAACTGAGCTACTATGCAAAAATGTCTGAAGTAACAGTAGAAGTCCTTAAAATTAACTAGGACAGGACTGAAGACAAAAAAAAAGAAAAAGCTTTGCAGAACAGTCAGGCTTTACAGACAGAAAAATTTATGGGCAGGGAGCAGCAAGAGATGGGGCAAGGGAATGCGAGCCGGGAGCTGAGGGGACTGCGGGTCCAGCAGTGCCCTCGCTAACCTGGGCACAGCCCCACGGCGTCTGTGCGGCAGTGCTGGGAACGGGGTGCGAGGGCAGTCCCAGAGGGACCGAGGACGTGAGTCGGGTCCATGGTCCATCCAGGGCCCATCAGGAGATGAAGGACAGAGACAGTACTGGAGAAAAGACTGTAGCAAAGGTCCGAGATCCCTCCAGGAGGCCAGAGGCCAGACATGGCTGGGCACAGGCCCAAACACAGCACTGCTGGGGCCAGGACTGGATGCCCAGACCTGAGCTGAAATGGAGCCCCCAGGCAGTGGTGGGGACGGAGGCTCCAGGTAAGGCTGGTCACGGCCATTAAAGCCTATTAGCGCTCTCAGAGCCCTGACAAATTCATGCTTTAAAGGTATATCTTGCCTAAAGCTATGTGGCCCCAGTCTGTAATTATCAAATCATGTTAAGAAAAAAAAAGAGCTTGGTGACTCTGAAGACCATTTTTCACAATGTTGCAGAAGGTGAAATATACTTCTTATCAACAGAAAAATAACAACAAAGTGTGATGCCATTAAATAAACTTTCCTACTGCTTAGTAATAAATCAAACCATTACATCTAATTTTGACAAGATTCCTAAATTCTTTAGTATTATGCCTTCTACATTTATAGAGGTTTCTCACAGGTCAGACCTATTCACTATAATATTAGATACGACTGACACCTTGATTTCTTTTTCTCCATTCCAGGTTGTGCATTGTGGCCACACTTCAAGAGAAATTGAAAACGCTATCTGGGCCAGATTCATTTCACATATGATAAATTTGACCAGCTGTCACAGATTTCTCAACTTATTTTAGAATTACTTTAACAATGTCAAATAAGCTTCCCCAGAAATTGGAAACGGTCTATCAATTGCTGTACTTAATACCAATAGCCTAAATGCTGAGCACCAGCTCTGGCACTGGTTGGAAATGTGACTCTTACTGTATCCCCTACATATATCAAAAGAACAGTTCACATTCCTTAGCAGCATCATTCCTAGCGGTAGGAAGTTCCTCCTGCCCTCCATACTATATATAGTTTTTCATAATCATCTGGTACCTGAATCCGTTCTTCCAACATGCAAAGCACCTTCACTTTTTATTGACATCCCTTAAACTTGTGCATGCTATGAATTTCCATAAAACATCCCCAAACTCCTATCTTTAGGGATGGTTCCTAGATGTTATGAAATCAGTGATAGCATCTTCCCAAGACATCCTGAAAATGAAAATTTGTTAGTTTGGGTCTATGCAGAACTCTTGCCATGAAAATAAAGCAATACTTCCCACCATGAGATAAAGTTATCACCAGTAAGGGTGAGCATATGGGTAATGAGCTAAGAACTGCTTGAAGTCTCTGCTGGCATTTTAGCAACAGCTTTTGTATCATTTTCTTTTAGCAAAGCTTACAAACTGAAACAAGTCTTCTATGTTTTTACAAATAGGAAAACTAGTTTGTCATTTCCTAGCTACTTAGAGCTCCATTCTACTGATTACTGTTATTTTTGTTGTTACTGCCTCATGGAGCTGTATGGCATACCACCATTTTTCATCTTGAAGGCGGGTATACTACTGATCGGGGAGGGGAGAAGTCTGCGTTCACCGTGGGTACCAGTGTTCCCACTGAGTTTCTTCAGGTACCCGAGAGCACACTGGTTCTAGTGTCCCCACCTGTCACAACCACCCAAGACCATTCATCAGCTGTCTGAAGTATCTTGCCTCTGTCTCAGGCAGGAGTGTGTTGGTAACAAGCCAGTGTGGCAGAGTTTCCAGCCCCATTATGGATCTCAGCAGTCAGCTGAAACTGCACCAGAAGCCCTCCCTCCACTGGGAACACTGCTGCTGCTGCTGCTGCTGCTGCTGCTGCTGCTTTTCCTTCCGGGCTTCCAATACATAAACATGACATTCATTCACTAAAAGTCTGCAACAGTGCCATTAAAAGTTAGCTTTTAATTGTTAAGTTTCTTGTCAACTGAAATCAACATCTTTTGCACAAAATTTTTCACTCTTGCTTCCTTCGGGCCACTGTTTTTTCTCGGTGCTAGCACGTTATCATCCTGTGGTACTGGTATGCTGGAATCCTGATATCGACATGTATTTGCTAGAGCGCTTGCAGTTTCCTAAGATCAGAACCCAAAGCAAATGGTCAGTACCCAGGGAATGACTCGCCCTCCGCTCTAACCTCCTTTCAACAAGTCCCTTTTCAAGGGGACACTTGCCCTTCTCCGTGGGGATAGCTGCCTTTCCTGCATCCAGCCACTTTCCCCTGCAGCCAAAGGTTGGAGTTATTCTTCGACTTCCTTCCCTACAAAAGAAACACAGTTATCTCAATGCCCATGTCACTCAGCCTTCTGAGTTTCTCTTCCTGGTTCCGTCAAATTTAAATTTTTTGCCAGTACTGTAAAAAACTCTGCTTATGCCTTGGAGAATTTTGTGGTGTTAGCATAAGGGACTGTCTGGAAAGCACAAGTGAAGTCTACCAAAATGAAGCAAACACATTATTACTCCTACTAGTGTTACAGAATTACAGCAACTACAAAAGACCTTAAGTTCCTCTGTTCCACCATCACACACCAAAGCAGGGTCACCTGTACCTGGATTTTTCCTGGCAGACATCTCACTAACCTGTTCTTAAAGTTCTTCAAAGACAGGGGTGCCATGACCTTCCCCAGGCAGCTTTTCCATCCCTTTACTATTCATACTGTTAGAAAACTTCCATGGTGTCTAACCTGAATTTTCTGATGTAATTTAAGCCCTTACATCTTGTTGCATACATATATCATAGACATACCGAACAAATTATTTCCTTGATCTTCACTGAAGACCTTTACTTATTTGAAGTTTGACACTCCTTTCTCTGTCTTTTTCTCCTGATAATCCTCTCTTCTTTCATCTAAATAACCCTTGTTTGTCCAGTCTTTCCTTGTAGGTCATGTTTTCCAGACCTCTGGTCCTTTTTTGTGGATCTCCTCTTGAATTTCTCCTTTTCTTCTTCCACAAACTGGAAGTCTCTGCTTCTGCAGAAACCTCACTAATGCTGTGTAAAGACTAAGGATTACTTTGTATGTCTTACAAGCTGTATTTCTCTTCATCTGGGCATCTTCATCTAAATGAGGTGTATTAAGTATGTAGGTATCATCTGTGTGTGCAAGGAAGCAGCAGAATAACAAGTCACTTCCAGTGATTTTCTTTCATTAGCTCTTTCTTAGCCTCAGGTTTGTCTAGCATTCCATCATTTGCATTATGAAAGAAAAACACAGAGTGAAGCCCTGGACAAGTTCCAGAATGATGAGACAAATGGTAGCACTCAATATGCATACAATTGTCAGAGGCTATTCTAAAGCCAATACTGAGGAGAGACAGAGAGGTCTGAGTTACAAAGACACATCTATAACTGGAATTTTGGTTAAAAAAAATATGGAACTTGAGTTTTAAAGGTACCTGTTCTCTTCGGGCTACGTGAGAACTACATGTAGGCAGTCCTGCTGGGAAAGTACTAAATCATAGAACCATAGAATGGTTTGGGTTGGAAGGGGCCTGAAAGATGATCTAGTTCCACCCCCCCTGCCATGGGCAGGGACACCTCCCACCAGACCAGGTTGCTCCAAGCCCCATCCAACCTGGCCTTGAACACTGCCAGGGATGGGGCAGCCACAACCTCTCTGGGGAACCTGTTCCAGTGTCTCAAAATCCACCATCATAAAAAATTTCTTCCTTATGTGCAATCTAAATCTACTGTCTTTCAGTTTAAAACCATTGTCTCTTTTACTGTCACTACAGCTCCCTTTAAGTATTGAAAGGCTGCAATAAAGTCTCCCTGAAGCCTTCTCTTCTCCAGATTGAACAGGCCCAAATCTCTCAGCCTTCCTTCACAGGAGAGGTGTTCCCTCCCTCTGATCAATTTTGTGGCCCTCCTCTGGACCTGCTCTAAGAGGTCCATGTCTTTCTCATACCGGGGGCCCCAGAGTTGGACACAGTACTGCAGGTGGGGTCTCAGGAGAGTGGAGCAGAGGGAGACAATCACCTCCCTCGACCCACTGGTCACAATCACTAGAGCTCCAAATGAAATTTAGTGGAATCCACACCTGGCTTAGGCCCTTTATTGCAGTTCATAAGAAAGGGAGTTACCTGAACACATTTTTCCCATGTGACTAGAAAAATAAGCCCTTAGGATCTGGTGGACCAAAAGAAATATTGCTAATAGGACTAAATAACCAACAGTAATGACAGAAGTTTTGGCAGCAGTTGAATACAATTTGCAAAATGAGTGCTACAAAAAGACATGTCCTCTATTATTTTTGCCAGCTTTTTAATTAAAAAAGTGAGTCATACTTCATTTAAATGTGATTCCTAATTTTACTGACTCACTGGATTTAGTGAGCAGAAAAAGAAACCCGTTATCTGAAAAGCGCAAGGACTTTCACACTCTGGTTTAAGGCCTATGGGCTAGACCTGTTAAAGGAGACTGGAACCTAAACGTTTGATAGCAGATTCTGGAAATGGGAACCCACATTTTAAATTTATAATCTCTTTGCAGGGAGCTAAATGTTTATAAAGGGTATTTAAAATTAAATACAATTGCCCATAGCTCATCAGTAGGACTCCATCAGGGTAGATCTTTATGATAAAGTCTCCCTTTTTCTGGAGTTGGATCCTTGATTGGGGGCCACATCGATGTAGTACCAGGGAACCACAGCTCAGTACCTAAGCACAAGCATAATTATTTTTGAAATACTAGGCAGGAGTCACTCTCTTCTTTCAAAACAAGGCCAAAGTATGAAGGGTCCAGAAAGCAGGAAACCTGAATTCAGTTCCTTCCTGGTGGAGTGCTGTAGGAAGGAGGCTGCACTGCCTCCTGTTCCCTGTTGAAGTTGTGCCATTATTCAGCAGAGAGGACACTGATGAAATCACAGAATAAAAAACCAAGACAGCAGGAACATAGCTTATGCGTATTTATACACATGAGTAGGCAGAAACGTAAGCAGGAAGATATACGATGCGTACAAAACATAATGTAATATTTCTAGCAAGGTATACAGCCTAGTGAGTAAAGTACTTAGATCTAAAAACCTCCTCGGAGTCCAACTTCCAAGAGAGCAAGCAGAGTTCACTCAGTGATATTCCTACATGCAGTAGGGAGGGGAGCAAGCTACTCTCCATGGACAAAAATTTAAAAAATACATACTTTTAGTTAGTTTCATCCAGAAGCACTAATTTAACATAGCTCAAGCCTATGTTTCTCAACACAAACTGTCCCAAAAGTTAATTCAAGAGATTTCCATGTCATACTGACTCTTCATCAAAGGTGGAGGGCATGTCTTTTTGTGTGCTGGAATCAAGGGAGAGTTATCATGATGTACATAGCTACATGGTATCTTTCTACTCTTCAGTGGACCTTGCAGCTAAATGTCATCCAGAAATGTTACTCCATCCCTCAAGTTATTAATGAAAACATTCAAAATAGCAAACCTAAAACAGAATTCATAGAACTTTGATTCAGACTTAAAGCTGAGCATTGAGGCAAGTCCTATATTCTGCTATGCAGGAAAAAGGAATTGCTTTTTCTTACAGAGCACTGAGTGAAAGGTGCCTTTGAAATAAACCATTGCATGCCCTTCAGAGAGACCTCTTTCACTGATCAACTAATGTGGGATTTTTTTCCTGGGATATTGAAGTTTGACGATCATTTGATGACACTGTATGTGTCTCAGTGTGAAGATATCAGTACTGGATATACTTTCTGTAGAATGATGAGAAGATAGTTTCTCTTAAACTATTACATTCATAACTAGAATGCAAAATATGTTCTGATATATATCTCTCTGCCCCCGCATATTTTCAAGAAAAAAACTTATGTCGGGTAAAAATAACAGCATATCCATTATAATGTTATTTTCCATTTTAATTTTGATTTCCTGTTATAAAATTATCATCTTTTTTAGAATTTTCTGGTTGAAAAATAAATTATAAGCTAATGTGCAATCACGAAAATATCAGTTACAACTTAAGTAACTGGCTAAAATACTGAAATTGTGAGAGAAGAGTACAGGTTAGAGGAATAAAAATTGGTTACAGGAAAGGATATTTATTGTGAAGGAACTCAATTGAGACTCAAATATTATGAATTTTGAACTTGTTCTGTTACTATCTTGACGTAGCTTTCAGCAAGTCACTTTATCTTTTCTAGTTACATTTCATTGGTGAAACAGGAATAATAGTATTAATAAGGATATTAATAAGGATATTGATAAGGATATGCATGTCGTGAAAAAAGGCTATTATGGTACTGAGTGATGTGAAAAATTCTTCAAGTAATTAGAAGAGAATTTGCATTAATTTTCTTCCTTTCAAGTGAGATAACGACCTAGCAACCAGAGACTTAGAGAAACAGTTTAGATTCCACGTTCTGTCTCTACATTTGCATAGCCAATACTTTATAGTAGCTTGGCCAAGAAAAAGTGACTGATATGATAAAGGAAAAGTTTTTTTAGTGAGATTCTTTTCTGCTTCTGAGTAAAGCATTACCTCTTCTGAACACTGAATTTGCAGGAAGCGCAGACCTGACATGGAATTTTTTTGCCCAAGATAACCTGACAACTGGCAGGCAGTTAAGGGACGTTTTGCTACCGACAGTTCTGGGCTGCTGCGAGTCAAACGTAACCGAGCTCTACTTGTCAAAGGCTGCAACAGAACAAAGGCTGCGCAGGAAGCAGACATACAAAGCCACCAACAAGAAGCTGGAAAATGTAACCCCGTAACCCCACTGCTAAGGGATACTCCTCAGCTGGAACTCAGTCACAGCCTCTGGGCAGACAAAATACAGAAAAGCGAAGGTAAAGATGAAAGATGGTGTGAAGATGCCTTTATCCTTAGCTAGGTCTGAACTACTTTGTAATGAATGCAGTTCTTAACACCCATCAGAGCATCCAAAAGATGCCGAAACTAATGATTTCCTTATTTTGCAGCCTTCAGTGGTCAAGATACCATGTAGCTGTATATATTGTGAGAATGCACCTTTTATTCCAGAGGTGCCCTCTTCCCCTCCCCTCTGCCCTAACCTGACAGCCAGCATTTGTAGAAGGTTCTGTATTGAATGTTGCTTGCTTTTGTCTTTTTTCTTGGGTTTTTTTTTAGCTTTGGAAAAAAGGTAGAAGGTATTGACCAAAAGCCAGGTTTTGCAGTTCCTGAATTTTTATACAGGCATATTCAGATGAGATCCTTCTCTTGGACTTCTGATTTCAGAAATTAAATGGGTGATGTTTAATGACTTAATAGGTAATGGTCAAAAGTTTGGTTGATAATGTGCTTCACAACTAACTAAAATCTCCACATGGTGTGAATTTACCTCTCATTTTCATCTACTACTGCCACATTAAAAAAAAAACAAAACAAGACAGCAAAATATGAAAATTGTCACTAATAATGCAGGACTTGCACTATCTTGTGTTCAGATGTCTCAGAACTAGGTAAGAATAATGCAGGTCTCAACCCCCTCACAGATATGCTAACAGAAGCACAAATTTTTGTTAATTTGAAATTTCATTTAAAAGTCAAGAGAAAAACACAGAGTTTATACAAGGAAATGGAATCAAGACTATGACAGTAGACATTGTAAAATTTAAGACTGGTGATTGATATATTCCATAGTCAATGTTATTTCTGTTATCCTATCTTTTTCTACTTTTCTCTAAGGTACAAGCTGACAGATTTTCACTGTGACTTCTACAAATCAAACTCACCAGAGGCTTGGCTCCTGACCATCTCTTAGTCTAAGAAATACTGCTTGGTTTTTGCTTTCCTTATCTTTAACTGTAATGGTAGGAAGCCTTTAGCAAATAGGTGGGTCTTGCAGTCTGCTCCAAAGGAAATCTCATCACGGTTATTTCTAATCTCTTTTGGCTTCTTTGTTTGAATCAAATCACAAGGAGATTTAGAAAAATGCTCTGAAAATACTCTAATACATGCTGACAGTTACAGAGCAATAGTTCAGCAGTGCAAACAGCACGAAGGAAATATGTCCCCATGGTTTTTTTTTAAATATCTGAGGCTGCACAAGCAAGGAAGGGAGCAAAGCTTCTTTTAAAGGAGATTTAGAATTTTTCCTTAATGGAACAGCTTGGATGCACAAAGATGAAATCATAGATTGCATGTCAGAGCAATCCTGTTTATCAGAGTGTATGATAAAAATCCTGCAATAATCAAGTTACTTTAGTGCTGGGACTCTCATGGAAAAGAGTGCTAGTCACAGCAAATGTTGCCTAGAGTAAGAAAAACAGTACCAACAGAGTGACATAACTGTTTCCACATCGTGTGGATAACATTATTGAGCTCTCTTGTATGTCTGCTTTAGTACAATGTTTAATTACATACCACATACAGTTCTTCCCAAGCTGTGCTGAGGATCAAATCAAGGCAGAATACTGAAGGAGGCTCTTATCTGTAGCAGTCTCATTTCCTGAGGGAGTAAGAAGGTCTCTAGTGAGTGAGGCAGGCTACTTCTGGAATAAAAAAGCTGGTCTCAAACTTAAGGCAACTGAATCTTTTGCTTATCCTTTTTGCTTCCAGCCTCCCAGCAATTGTTTTCAGTCTTTGTTTCTTCCACAGAGTTCCTGTGTGACGCCAGGCTCCCTCTTAGCTAAGTATTTTACAGATTATCACCATGTTCTTGTTTTCTGTCTTTCTTAAAAGCTGGAGGCTTGACAAAAGTGCTAAATGCCCCTTTGTCCCATCCCAAGCCAACCAATTTGGAAGATCTGCCTCAAAGGCATGAGAACTTTATATTTTTTTCAGAAAAAAAGTCTGTCAGTACGTTCTACCTTGAGAAGACAACTGTATTTCTCTCTTACTTCATTCTTAGTAAAAAATTCCTTTGTCTTCATTGAAAATTTCCAAACAAAAACCAGGAGGAGGCTGACCCTCGACACTTAGGCGATGACTATATTAGTAAATCAAACACTCCAGCAACAGTTCTCTAGTATTGCGTAGCCAAGTATTAGAATATGGTTTGCTGACACACCACTAAATTTTCTTATATCCCAAACCAGAATGGCCACAGCCTGACTGTCTCCCTGGCTTGTGCTGACCGAACTATGCCCAGGCATCAGCTGGGAGACTGCTGGTCTGCATGGGAGAAAATTTTGCCAGGACCCAGGCTGACAATTAACAGTATAGGCAGTCAAGTGCCCTAGCTGTATTTAGCCTTATGGTATAAACATAGTCTCCAGGTTTCAGCTTGGATGGGTACAAGTATTAACACTACAAACAACTGAGAATAGCATATGATCATAGAAGTACGATACACCTGTAATAACAAGGCAGTGATGCAAGTTACTTCTTCTTTGGGGGCCTTTTTCAAATGACATTTTCACACTCTCTTCATGAAGTTGCCATATGAGTTTTATAACTTTTAATGGAAGCACTCTAGGATCAGGTCATTCATTATTTCTATTTCATTCAGGTTCAAAAAAAAAAAAGGAAACATATATGAATTTATGTAAGTAAAATAGTCCTATGTCAATGTCATCTGAAGTGCTACAGATGATTTACTTTGATTCTGCATTTATACTTCAATATCAGTATAATTAGAAGGATTTACCCTGTGAAATGACAGTAAAGTTATATTTGTATTAAGTACCAGATTAAATCTCTTTCTGAAACATTTGGTGTTTAGACATGGTAATGACAGGATAGCAGATTTAACATTGTTTAAGCATTGTAATTCCTGTGTTGCTGTTCTTAATACACAAACTGTACCAACCTACCATAATAAAAATACCACACACCTAAACAGCACTTTTCTCTGTGAAGGATGCCTAAACATTTTACAAACTATCCATCATTCTTCACTACAGGTATAAAGGCTTTCTGGAATTGCTTCTGGCATTTGATTAATGGTAACAGGTCAAGTTAGTCTGAATCAGGAAATAATATCATCCTACTCAAAACAGGCAACTGTTTACATATCCAGTATAAAGTTATCTGAACTAGACTCCAAGGCAGTCTCTTGAACTAGTATTTCAGCACTTTCAGAAATGGGCATGGGTTATTTCACAAGCAAAATTATTTAGGACCACACTTTTTATCAGCCATTCCTCTTCACTGCCACAATAGCCTTCCTCTCATTTTGGGGGTCTCTTTCATTGCTAATTCCTGGGCTGCATTATCACTTCTGGGTTGGCTAGTACTCACACCTAAAACCTAAATAAATGGCTACAGGAGCTGCACTGTTTGATTCATCTGAATGACATCAGGATCAGACTAGCACAATCACCAGCAGTATCTACAACACTCCAGTTTCTTCTCAATGTGCTGGATGGATGTAAACAACTTCATTGCTTGGAATTGTTAATAACACAGTATGAAGTGACTTGTAGCAGCTACAAAACAAAGTTACTGAAAAAGATAGCTAATATTACTTTAGAGAAATGTTTATTTTAAAACTTTGAATGACAATTCCTACAGATTATAACATGCTTGACACATGCCCTTATACTAACATGTTTATGGGCAGATTTCATAATGCATATGGGAAGTGGCATTACTAAGAAAGCACATATGAAAGTTATTCCAGAGAAAAGGCAGCTTTAAAGCAGAATACCTATGCTAGATCAAGCCATGCAATGGTGGCCCCTGGAAGTAACTTAACCAAGGACAATCAGTGAGAAAAAAATATGACATATGTATTGTATATATGACAAATGCAAACAATGATAGCTTCAAAAAGGCTAGTTATGCAGGTGGCTAAATACAAATCATTGATTCAAGAAAAACAGTATTACATATCTTTCTGTTGCAAAAGTAGACCTGGGATACAGCATTTAATTTTAATGAAAAATCTGGGACTACATTTATGATTTAAAAAAAAATCACAATTAATTAAAAGTTATTTTCTGAGGACATCAAGCTAACGAGCTATGGTATTTGTACATAAACGAGCCTGTGCAGATTTTCTTGCTAAGTATCTGTATGAGCTCATGTCTGCAAGTCAAGTGAAAACCTACTAACAATGCAGAAAACTCATTTCTGTTTCCAGATGAGAGAACATGGTGGGATGTTTGTCAGAGACATCAGACACCACAACAACAAACAGCGTCATTTCAGAGCTCACTGAATCTGGATGACGTCTTGCTAGATCCCTCTTATGCTTAATGCTTACTTGTGAGTGAGGTTGTGTGCAACATGTTATATCGTTTCTCTCTTCTTCAGTGCATTTCACACTCAAGTATGCAAACGTCCTCCATAACCTGTAAAGCTTCAGGCCTGATTCTTCAAGGACTTGTGCCTTCTTAGCAATAATTCACTTCATGGCTCAGAGAAAATAACAGATGACACCTCACTCTTGGAGATTTTTCTGTACTAGAGCAGACACTGAACCCTCTCCAAGCCCATCTGTGCTATCTGATCTTGACTTCTGGGAACTATGGCTTACTTGGGGATTACCATCACGTCCCATACACATTGGAAATCTGCCTTCTAATCTAGAATTGCCAAGAAGCTTATCATGTTCAGAGGGAGACAGAAGACCAAGTCATTCAGTAGAATAAGAAACATTATTTTCTGAAACTCAACTGGAATCATCACCTCAGCCAGCTAAGTGGGTTTGATTGACAAGGAAACCTCCCCCATGACATTTCTGGCCTGCTCCCTCCTCGCACATCATTGTGGCACCATTAAGAGGAGTTACTCCTGATTTCTTCCAGTCAGCAACATAAAGTGTGCCTTTTGACTCCAAATTCATCTGGTTTAGAAACTATCAACCAAGGTGATCCAGCTGATCTTAACTGATGAGAAAGTAACTTAAGCAAAAGGAGTTTCACTGGCAGTCCAGCTGAGAATAACTTCATAGTCAATCTTCACAAGCAATTACAGTGCTAGTACAGAGTGTAAGTCAAATCATTCAGTTTCAACTATACATTGTCAGCAGATGCTTTTCAGCACTTTTTATCCTGCAAGAGGCAATAGGAGCACAGCTCGAGAGCAGATATTGTGTTTTGTCCCCAGTACACAGACCTGCCCTCTTGACGGCAAACCCTCTATTCTGAACCAGTTGAATCTGCCCATAGAAACAGCCTTTTAAGGAACACCAGCAAAACTTGCACAACACAAATTCTCTTTATCTCCTACCTCCTCTCTTTGGAGTTTAACCTCCAGGATTGGCTCCTTGATGCACTGCAATATTTTTGGTTCCATGATATATCTAATTAGACAATTTGACATTAAGACAGTGTCTTAATCTTCTTGTGCCTTAACATACTTCAACAGTTCAAGCATGACGTGTTTTGGTTTCACTTCTATTTTACTCTCAAATCATCATATTGTAAGCTTTAGTCAGATGTGTAAAAAAATACCTGTGATACTGCCAAAATATTTTCTTTGTTTCACCATAAATATTATAGTCCAAGTCCTTAGGTCCCAACACATAGCCTTGGGAAGCTAGCTATATCCTGTAAGGCTTGGGAACTGGAATATTCTCTGAAGTTGTAGAGTAACAATAAAATGCCTCATACTGCTACGCAGCTAAAGGCTTCAAATAAGGCAGGTACATTAGTTAGTATGCTAAAATCCAACTGAATTCTGAGGGATTTTCATGTGGTTTACATCAAGCATGTTTTTTGTTAAATCATTGTCCTTTGAGATGTTCTAGCCTAACAGTTAATGTACCGCCTACACCAAAGAAGAGGATAGCTCATGTAGACATGTATTCAACAGGTCTGCTCTTGTTCAACCTGAAAATCTCCTTCTGTACAGACACAGAAAAGTTTCTGGAATGTAGCTCTGCAGTGCCCAGGAGAGTCTTGCTGCTATTCCCAGACATCCTAGATTCTCTTCCTTCCCCTAGTGAAAGGATCATTTGAGCTATACCCTGAGTCTTCTGCTCTTGCTGGCTGTGTGAGGAAAGGCAAGTGTGCAGAATCTGTCTCATATACAGACCCATTATTCATCAGACAGGGACAATAAAATTGTTCATATCTGAAAGAGGACAAAAAGTAAGCAGGTATTATCATTCTGAATCAAATGGAGATATGTTCTGAAATAAAAAGGCTCACGTTAGGATTTTTTTTTTTTTCTTTCTCTGTGCACTGTTGCCACCAAGCTTACAATATCTTACAAATACCTCCTAAGGAGGAAAAAGAAAGGCATTGTCAGGAAGCAGACATGACTGTAAAGTCATTTTTACAGGCTTTGGAAACTACTTTTTGAAAAACAATAATAATAATAGGATTTTTTTAGATAAAAGCAGATCCAAGGACAGTCCTGGGAAGGCAGAGTTGACACAAGATGTATTTTGCTGGATTTAGATTGTGAATGCTTTGAATATGAATAAATGCTTATAGGAGTTAAGAATGATTATTGCTGCACATTGATGAAGAAGTCCTTTACTTCTCGACAGTCCTAATAGCATCTGCAGTGCTGAAACTCATAAAGCATTACTGTTGGCTTTTAGGATGATTCATAAGCCTATTTTAACAGAGAGAGGTATCTTAGCATAGCATTGGGAGTCAGCAGTTCCTCCCTTCTGATCTGGGCTCTGATACAAAATTTTCTTTATAGCCTTGAGCAGTTCACTTAATCTTTCTGCCTCATACTCCACATCTGTGAAATATGAAGTTACCATATTCACCTAACAGTAAAGAAAGGTCATTGTTTCTCTCCTCTGAAACTATTTCCCTTAGGACATACCTCACCTCAAAGTCACATGAGAACTGAAAGTTATCCTGTGAATTTTGAACCTTTGAGACTGAGTTAGAAGTTTGCATGTGCTTGATGCTACAGAACTTCTCTCCACAGAAACACCTATGGGCAAGCTCAGAACCTGATTCCTGGATACACACACTATCTGACCATAGCACAGACCTGAATATAGATCATGCAGATGCTTAGTGAGCTTCCAGTTGAAGGTGGAAAGACAATAAAGATGCAGCTCTTGCAGTTGGGAAGACAGCTTCAGCGGCCTATGTTCCAAATCTCTACTCTGCTGTATGATTTTATACCGAAAAGATCAGGTAATTCTCACTCCCCCCCCCCCCCCCAAAAAGAAGATCTCTTTATATTCTTTTATTGTGAAGCCATGAGTACTGCTATGGTTTTAGTCCTGCAGAAAACTCTGCAGCATGTTAATTCAGTCAATGCCCACCTTGTTTCACAGGAAACTCATTCATAGCGCAGAAGAATATTCTACAAAAGAACTAGGATTTTTTTTTTTTTTCAAAGTAGTAGCAATATTAAACGGATAGCTCCACAGCCCAGAAGAATACTCTACAAAAGAAATGAGATTTTTTTTCTTCCAAAATGGTAGCAATATTAAAAGGATATATTTGTGAATAGTCTAGGAATTTTACTCCACATTTTGTTAACCCTTAAATAGTCCATTCTTCTATTCTTTAAAGGTCCAGTGTTCCCATTCACTGTAGAAATCATATTATGGTATCACAGAACTGATGACTCATCAGCACTCATGGGATGTTGACAGTTATGGGATGCTCCATAAAAGACACCACTGGGAACCTGGCAAGTTCAAATGAGAGTGTACTGGGTCTGGCTGGGATGGAGATATTTATCCTAAACATCACCACAATGAGAAAGATATATTCAGAAAAATTATCCTAAACCAACAAGCAGTGAGGATTACAGAAGTTTCCCTGAGCAGCTGGGAAGTCCTATACAGATATATCCATGCTATCTCCCCAACACTGTATCTCAGGTATATCAGGAAAGAAAAAGGAACTGCCAGCATCAAAAATTCACATCCTTCTGTTCCTCTGCACTGGCTAATGACACCGACCAAACCAAAAAGTTTAGACCATTGTGAAAGGAGAAGTACAGCTGCAATCTCTTCTCCCAAACTAACGCCACAATTTCATCTCTCTGCAGTCTTTCAGTCTTTTTTAAATTAAATGAGTCATACAGCATAGTGTCTCTACTACTCTGTTGCAGAGCTGGAAATGGAAATTTGATTCATAAATTCTACAAATATATTTGATCATAAAACAAAACTGCTCTCAAGCTCTATGTATACACCAATTTGTTTAGGAAGTTGAGGAGCAAAGGAGTGGAGCCTTTGACCTTCAGACCCTCTGTAATAATCCAGTCAGTAAAAGCTACATTTAGCCTTTGTTTAGACTGAAGAACCTTTCATAAATATTCTTTTATGGCAGGGCACATTCTAACTCAGAGTAATTATAAGCTTTTCTATTAGATTTTGATCAGTTTCTCTAGGTTCTATATCTTGATAGCAGAAACATATGGTACTCTAAACATGCTTTATCTTTTTTCTAATTTCATGCAAGGTCTATTCTAAAAATAACCTCTGCACTTCTCCTTCATTCAGTTCCTTGTGTAATGTTTATTTTTACTGGTTGAGAATCCACTATTTCTAATGTATACTGTTGCCACCTAGTGTCAAAAAACCAGCGGTGTAGTTAAAGTTCTGTTTTCCATTTTTATGAGGTTAAGCACATATTTGTATGTCTCCACTAATCTTTAAATTAGTTTGATTCTCTTCTGTATCCATTCTTTTCACCTTACCGACCATTTGTGATAAAGGCCACCCAGCTTCTACCACATCTACTGCATAACTTCTCCAAGGTCAGCTAGTGGGAATCAGTGCTTTGGTTTCAACGCTGCTGGGCCACTCAGCCATGGTACAGCAGTTGGGAACTATGGTGGGAACTGAAATTGTTCCCCAAAAGCTGGAAAGAATATGGGATGTCCTTCAGGAAAATGAAAGGTGATCACAGAGGGAGTGAATTGCACCTAACTAGACGTATTTACAATGTAGACATTTACCTTTTAGGCTCCTTCTTCAGTCATTGGAAAGTCACAGGCACTCTCAGGGAACAATTAATCTCATCCTGAAGTAGAAATGTAAACGAGGTCAAATATAAATTGCCTTGAAATTGCCTATTTCTCCTCACCCCACCCAAGTATATAGCCAGCATCAGGTAGCAAGCTTAGGTGGAGATCTCTAAACTAGAGATGGCTAAAGTCAGATGAGATAAATCCTACCTTAACTCACTCTCATGAGGTCTGGAAAGAATTTACTAACTGTCCAAATCTGGACTTGAGCCTGTCATTTAAATAGCCCTGTTCTGAATATTCCTCATGAGTGGTAATGAGATTTTCCAGTTATGTGCTTAGTGAGGGCATCTAGTATCCTCTAAATCTTTTCTAATCATTTCAAGAGAGGTCTACAGAACACTGGAGGAGGAAGGACAATTTGATTACATAATTGATTAAAGTGAAGATAAAGCAAAGCTGCCAAGACAATCCCTTTAGACTTGGAACCCCAAAACACAATACAACCCAATAATTCATCATAATGGCAAGTAACTGAAGAATAGGGATCCAGTTGTGGCACTTCCCTGTAATATTTAGAAAGACAGCAAAAAGGGTTTTGGTTTTGGCTTTTTTTAAGCCAACATTTTTCATAGAATTGAACCTACATTAAAAGAGAAATTTTGGCTCGCCCTAGTCCCCTGGAGCCTTGCCACTGATTTCAGTGAGATCAGGACTGCATTCTCTATCAAGTAGCTAAAACTTATGGAGCACAGTGATACATGAAGGAGCATACGAGGTGAAAGCTTAAGCCAAAAGAAAGGGTGTCTTGGAAAGAGTAAGATTCAAGAAATGTGCAACTTTTTCCTCTCTTTTCTGTCAAGTGTTCCTGTCTGACTATTAAATGTACACTCCCAGGTCTCATAATTCCTGTGACTCTCCCCGCATGTGTTTAAATTTCTGTTAACACAGTTAGCTCTGCTTCCATATGGCACAGCAGTGGCACTTAGTTGCTGTGATTAACTCCAAGCATTCACTGAGAAGGTAAATGAAAAGGCATGCTTTCTGCTGAAGCAATTTGTCAGTGAAGTACTGCAAGCCATATGTTTCTCTATCTTCTTCCAAATACTTGTGCTGATGTTGCTAAAAGGCGATTTCATCCAAGGAAAAGGAGATGCATGATAGATTGTGCTGTGATAGATTAGTAAAAGTATATAGCACTTGCCTAATGCATTTTAATCCTCTGAACTCAGTGCTTTACAGCCACTGAGCTGCTGCTGCCACTAGAATTCATCAGACTGTTCCTCCCACCACCAGGACTGCCAGTTTATGGGCCCCATTACATTCTTGCAGTGTTGGAAGCTGTGAATGTTTTGCTAACATCTATCTCCTGATGGACTTTATGCTCAAAGTATGTACATACTACATAAAATTGTAACAAAAAAAAAAAAATCAGATCAGGGGCTGGTACTGCATTAAATTAAACGGAGAGCCTCAAGTAAGGGTAAATAACTTCAAACTGGTTTTAATTCAGTAACTTTTCTGACATGAAAATGAAACAAATTCTCTAGACTGGCACAGACTTATTTTAAAAATCCTGTCTTTATCTCTTTATGTCTATAAATAACCTGCTGCCTCTCTTTCTACCACACTTGTATCAGCTAGGATACAATAAAAGGTGAGGATAAGGATGCGCTGGTCTTAGGTAAGGAGGATAAAAACCATACAGAGCACTCTGTCACCTATCTCATTCCTTTTTCTTCACCCACAGGAAGGTTCTGCTAACTTCTGGATTTGTGTTATGAGCAAATGTGCAGGCAGTTCAACTCCCTTAGCACTGAAGAACGCTGCTAGACCAGAATATTCCAAGCACAAGGCTTTGAACCAGGTCTCAGGAAAATCATGCCACATTGCTAGCCGTGTTGACTAATCAGTTAGGGCCTAATTATATGTGGAAACTGCTTTCAGCATCCTCATGGAAAAGGCACTGGACTTAAGACAGCATTGTCAGTGCTAATTTACTTTCTGTGATCCCATGAAAAGTACTAAGAGGTTCTAGAAGTGCAGCTGCTGCAAGAGCCATGGGATGTGATTGAGGCTGTGTTGAGAACTAGATGAGAGCCATTTTAAAAGTACATAGCCTAAATCTCATACCCACATCCACAAGAATCGGGTTCCATAACCTCGGGGTTCCACTGATTCTGGGTCCAGATATTTTGGCAAATAAGATTTTCCATTGTGACAGAACCATAATGTTAGGGAACAACACAGCCTATATTCAAGAGATGATGCAGCTCCTACTTAACTTCTTACACAACAGCAGCATCACCCTGCCAAATTCTGACTGAAGTTACTGAGCCCCATTCATCTCTCAGATGTAATCTCTGCAGCACCACTTTATTCCAATCACTGCCATGGGATTAACACTCCCTAAATCAGGTAGTTTCCATAACAATCATGGAGTGACTACCAAAGGAATAAGCATCCAAAATGGTAGTTATATGCAGATGAAACTTCATCTGTCACTACTGGAACCCAACCTAGTCCAGCTTTAAGGGCTGAAAAACCACTTTTCCCATGACCCTCTTACCTCTACTATGACAAATACATTTTGTACAGGTCTCAACTCTGGAGCTGAAAGATCTAGTATCTAAGTTATAAATGACTTCTTCCCTCATATTTTTTATTTAATTAAATGAATAAAATATAATGATGCTATAAAATAGAGACACAAAAATAGTACATGACATGCATTTACATTTTAGACCTGTCAGCAAATTTAATCAGGAAATGATCTCCTTAATATAAATGAACACAGGAAAGCGATTAACTGTTTTTAATTTAGCAACAACAAATTGTAATATCTTTTAGACAGGTAAATCAGAAGGATGTGCTAACTCTAATGATTAATAGGTAACTGCTGCATCCTCACAAAGCTGAAGAACTAATATAAGGCTAGAGGTTAACAGCAACAATTGATTATTAGTACAATCATAAATACGTTCTTTTAAGCATATTGATTTAAATGTGATAAAGATCCCATAGAACAGAATTCTATGGGATGCAATCCTGCTGCCATTATCTAGGCAAAATTCCTTTCAGTTCCAGTAGTTTTCACAACTGGTAACATCACAGAACCGGACCTTTATAACAATCGTAGAATATAAAGGATCTGACTGGGTCATCTTTAAACAAGTTAGCTATATCTTTAAACAAATTGGCTGCATCTTTACTGTACTTTATACAATGCTCCAAATTCCAGTTCATCCCAAAGACCTACTGTTAGTGATTAGGAGTGACTGCTAAACTCCCCCGTTATCTGAATTCTTCAGCTTTGGCAAGGTGAAACAATTACATACAGACCATTAGAGACAGCACATCTTTCTGATTTACATACTGCCCTCACATGCAGTCTGCTTTCTGGTTGTTTTCTATGAAGGATCCTTAGGAGTTCTCCTTCAGGTCGTCTTTTTGCAAGAGCAGCTGAAACATCCAAAGCCTGCACAGTGCCAGATCCACACAGCAGGTGATGCACTCTGTGGGATGTTTTAAGCACTGTACACACCCGAAGTTTCCTTTGGGGGATACTAGTGGCATACACCAGAGAGATCCGAGATGCCTGTTACGCTACATCAGATGTAAAAGAATGCCATTTTGCCCTAAAATTCATGTTCCAGATGTATAATATGACAGTGTGGATGCAGTCATTTGGTACCATTTTGTTTTCTCAAAGGCTCCACAGGATGATCTAAATGCTAAACACTGTATCTTCAAAGCAGTGCAGAATGGCCACAGTCTGGGGAGATAATACTGGTCCAGGGCAGCCTTTTTCTCAGGTCAGAACTGGGAATAACAAAAACCTCCGTAGAACCCAGAAACCAACTCAAACGAGATAGACCACCAGTTGTCTGCTCTGTGTGTGTGAGTCCTTTGGTTTTTTACTGAGAAGCAGCACGGGATGTACACTGTCCGAAACCTAGAAAATCAAGGTAGGAAGAAAGAAGCAGAAGAAAGGGAAGAAAAAAATGAGAATCAAGGAAATGTGGTTCCTGTTCCATTCTCAGAGTTTTAAAGACATTTATTTATTCTTTGGGTACAGACAGGCGATCATTGCTGCAGAAAATGTTATGTTCATTTAACTAGGGTTCTTGCACGAGAAAAATATATAAGAGATTCTTCCCTCTAGATGGTGGGATAACCATACACCTAGCTATGCAATGTCAGTCTAAATAGCATTCCCAATGCTATTAGCAAGACTATTCACATTGTTTATTGGTATTTGCTAGCATAAATTTCTGACTTGAAAGGCACATTGCTCACTTCCTGCTGTTTCTGTAGTCTAATATGGGTGTTAAAGAGTCAGTTTTCTCTTAATAGGTTTTAAAAATGATTTAATTCTTTGTATATTGCTTGTGTTCAAATAATGAATGAATGAAATCTATGTGTCTTCCAGCCCTATGTGCTTCTGAAAATGACTATGTTTAGTTTAATTATAATCCTCCCTTTTCTATCAAAATGCACCAGGAAAAAGAATTTTGCTACGCACAAGGCCTTTAACTGTTTCCTAAATATTCCTGTCTATTTCCAAAGATTTTATATTTAAGATATCTGTAAAATCATAACCAAAGTTGCCAATAAACGTGAAGAAATGTACACTCAGAATTAATAATTCTAAATCTTGCTGAAAACTGGATAAACGGACTGCCAAGGTGTTCTGCTCTGTGTAGTGGAATAGTCCCAAGAGTTATGCAGAAATCTGTTTGTGACACTGAATGAAATGCTGCTTTTGTTTCTTCCTTCTTACAAGGCAAAAAGAGAAAAAAAATAAAACCACCAAGAAAACAAACCTGAAATTTGCACAGATCTGTCATGACTGTTTTTAGTACTAGACTGGCACTGAATTTAACTATAAAGTCTAGAACTGCAGTTGCATATATGCAGTTGTTTTTCTTCTATATAAACAAGCCTGATTCATTTCCTGTGAAATAAAGGTCAAAATCCTCCTTGACTCCCTTGGGGTTTGGGTGGCACTTAAGGAAGGCTGTCACACAAAGTGGTGTTCATACCAATACAGTAAGCAAAGAACAAATAACCAAATGCAGGAAGTTCAACCCATAAAGCTTTACTGGACAAACTCACAATAATAATAAAAAGCTAGCATTTCAGATTCTTCAGTAGGAAATGTGAATTAAGGGGTTGTCATTACATGGTAAGCAAGACTATGAATAAGGATCATAAAAGTATATTGTGCTCCTATTGCACAAAATATATTACTTTTTAAGACTTCCTCTGTCTAGTGCTTCCAAAGGGAACTCTTTACAACCACAGTTCACATAGGATTACTAATCATGAGGACTACTAATGATGAGGTATAGAATTACCGATCATGTACTAATCTCTGATAGACTTTTGAGTAGTTAAATTAGCTGTAAATATACAATATAGAGAGCATATATTATAGAGCAACCTCTGTAATAGTCAACCTTCAGGTTTTGGTTTAACTCATTAGAATCACTTATCTTCGCATCTTTCCAAGAGAGGATAAAATTATTCTGAACCCCATCACTCTAATACCTTATCAACTATAGGCTTTGTCAGCTTGCTTGCTGTTTCATCTAAGATTGACAATCCATTGGTGTGACTCTCCTTCAGCAGCACTGCAAATTACTCTATTAAAAACAAACAGCATTATGTTATTTATAACCACAGTTTATTTCTCAAAAAAAGCCTAACAGGCAGGCTTACATGTGCACAAAGACTAGATAAAAAACACTAATTTCCAACTGCTGTGAGGAGGTGGTGCACTTTAAAGATGACAGTGACTCCCTCTGGCCAAAGCCATGAACAGCCTGAGCTCAGGAATGAACAGTGGCTTTGAAGAGAAGGCCATCATAACTCAGAACATCCTGAGAAAGGACAGAGTGAAAATGAGAGGTTTCAAAGTCGTTACAGGACACCTGAAAGGGATGAAAGCATAAACTGTATCTATCCATCTATCTGTCACTATTTATGGCAGCCGTAACACATCTCAAAGAAAGTAGCCATTAAAATCCAATCTGATATACAAATGTCTACGATGACTCAATGCCCCAAAGCTGCTAAAACATCCCTTCTTGTCAAAAAGTCACACAATTTTGTTCTTGTTTTAAATCTTAGAATGAGGTAATAAACATAACCCATGGTACTAACTATGTCTGTAATAAAAAATGAGCATCAGGGCAACGCCTGCATCCTGCAGAAGCAGACACACACGCCAGCAGAATTTACAATGCTCCAGTGTTCATCATGTGGTTTTCCCAAAACCCTAATTCTGCTACCCACCTCTACAGAAATAAATTGTTTTTATTTCAGCATCTCCCCTTCTTCCTTGTGTCCCTGCCTCATCCCAGCCTCTTCCCTCCTTCAGATTGTCAAAATTGCAAGAACATAAGACATGGAAACTGAAAACTACCAAATCCTCAATAAATTAAGCCATTCAGTTCAACATGCAAAATTTACCAGAGAAAAAATTCCAGAAAGAGTAGAAGATTTTCCAGTTCTGAAAAATAACATAAGTATAGCATCGAAGTAGTTGAAGAAAGAAATTTGTTTGCTTGTTTCAGAAATTACTCTGGAGTCTGCTATGTCAGTGGAAAGACACACTGACTTTAAGGGTCTTCAACCAGATTTTTTACTGTACAAGACCTTTTCTCTTTCCTCACTGTGCATGTACAGTTCACTTTTTAGAAAGCAAACCTCAAACAGGACATTTAGGAAGTCAGAACCACATTTCTTTGACACCACAGAGCTAAAGTGCAGTAACTCAGTGTATGTGTCAGCCAAGAACACATTTATTTTTACCTTGAATGACTGTAGGTTAGGATTCTGCATCTCATGTAGATGAAACATGTAGATTAAAATCTGTTTGGTGGCTTCCATTAAAATTTTTGATAAATCAGAGAGCCTGATTCTGTTCTTACACTACCACAAGCAAGAAAACATAAGTTGACTAACACAATTATTATTTAAGGGTGCTTCACCTGTATAAGCAAAAGCTAGGTGAAGTTCAGTATTTTCTTTTCTTCAAAATGCTTTCTTTTTTATTTCCTGTATGGTCAGGTTTATCCAAATAATGTTATTCTTATATCAGATACAGCTTCGGCTCTTGAGATAAAGACAGTTACTGATAGCACTAGTAATTTAGTTTGGTTTTATGCAATTTCATTAAACAGTGGTTGTACCGCAGGCATAGCTAGATGGGATAGAAGCACACTATGGACAGATGTTTTAATTATGAGTAGATATACAAAAGAAGGTCTGTAGGGAATTTCATTCTGTTTTTCAGACCACTTCTCCAAGGTCATTTTTAATTCTTAGCATATCTTTCTACATTCTTCGAGATCCTGCCAGTTTCCTACCATCTACCAATTCACCACGCATACACTGTTCGGTATTCCAGCTCACTAGAGATCATGTTAGTTCGAGATTTTTCCACCAGCAGTTAAAGTTAAATTGACAAAGTATAATTTCTTGTTTCTATTTTTAGGGTTTTTTAAATAGACACTGTATTTGCCCTTTTGCAGTTCTGCTGTACTTCTCCAATCCTCGATATGTTTTCTACATAACTGCTAGTATCTTTAAGATTGCTTACTGTCTAAGTAACCCAATTTATCAGGTCCAGCCAAACTGATGAACATCTAATTTCTCTAAATACTCTCTAGATCTCTTTCTCTTTCTCTGGAAACCCCTATTTTTCTCTATCTCTGTCTTCCTCTGGAAACCTACCTTTTGCAGCTAGCAGTTCTGTTAGTCATCTCCTTTAGCTGAGCACTTCAGTAAACACCAATGCATATTACTTTGTAGAACAAAGCAGACCAATAGTTTAATACTTTTCTTAGCCTTCCCTCTAGTAGTTTTCATTCAGCTCCCTGCAGTCAGATTCAACTACATCGTATAGACCCCTTCATATACTGATTAAGCTTCTCTTTAAAATTATTTAGATTTCTTTGTTCCAGTTCTTCCTATGGGAAAAACTGAGAGAAAGAAGTTGAAAAGGAGAGAGAACCTCTCTCCTATAACAGTTAGATGTCTTCTCATTTATAGATTAATTTTATACCTATTTTAATTATTACAACATTGTCTTCAGTTTCAATCCACTTTCTCCTTGACCTGTATGTCCTTAGCTTTTGCTGCAGCAATCACTTCCCTTATGAACATATTTGAAACGACTGATCCAAAACAATTTATTGGTTGTATGGATGCATACAAATATAGTGAAAACAGCTGGTAACTTACCAATATGGGAAGTCTGCTTTGAAAACTGTTTTTTTCTGATTAAAGGTTTCAAGTAGAAGGTTAGAAAATCTCTCTTCATTAGCATAAAAGCAACGAATCTCACTTTTATAAGTAATTTCTTACCAATCTCTATAGTTTGAACTGCCATGAAATTCCACCCCATACAGCAAATTCCTAAACTAGTTCGTTTCCTTTCTTAGTTATCTCTCCCTTACATAGGCAAAGCTCATATTTTTTGAAAAATGAAAATTTCTTTTCCAAAACGTAGTTTTGACCTCACATTTCCCCCACTGCGAATGAGTCAGTTGCAGTACCCAACCTGTCATTGATCAAACAGTGTAATTTCTGTTGGTGTCCCAGTGCTTTCAATTAAAGATTTGTCTCAAGATATGGTACACGCTGTTTTTCAGATTGTTTCTCTGGAGTTTAACTAAAATCATGTTTTTCACTGCAACACTGAAACTTCTTTTATGTCTCCCTTAATGTTATTTCCCAGCAAACTGTTACCATTTTTTTTCCTAGAATAATTAGTTTTCAAAATTCTTTGCCCTACACTATATAGCGTTTCTTCCAACCCAGATAAATCTGTTTTTACATTCAACGGCGTATCATTATATAATAAAACATCTTTCATATTAATATTCTACATCCAGCACTGATTTGTGAATCTGCTGAAAATAATTACATCTTTGAATGTAATCGTTAATAACCTACTGCCTACCTGTCAATTCATTTTTTCACAGAGCTCATA
The DNA here is from genome assembly GCF_947461875.1 of Haliaeetus albicilla. Classification (NCBI taxonomy): domain Eukaryota; kingdom Metazoa; phylum Chordata; class Aves; order Accipitriformes; family Accipitridae; genus Haliaeetus; species Haliaeetus albicilla. The sequence continues at coordinate 22,198,100 of NC_091500.1, forward strand.
TGAGATGTTTCTTTTCATAAAGGCTCTCCGTTCCCCACGGTCTCTGGAGAGCAATTTGGCCGAGGGCGTCCCATCCCTGCGGACTGGGGAGCCGAGAGGAATCCTGGCCAGCCGGGCCCGTCTCCATAAGGCAAGCGGACGAGGAGGGCAGGCTCGCAGAGGTCCCACCAAGAGTCCAGACCATCAGGCAAGCGGCGAGGCAGGTCCAAGGTCCGGGGGGGACGTCAGCCTGCAGGTCTCGGTGGGGACCCAGCTGAGCAGGTAGACGTGGCCAGGCCGGGCTGGTTCCCCCAGCGCTGTCGGGATCCTCTCTCCGCTGCTCCCGGGAGGAAGGGGCTGCCCGGGGCTGCACCGCCTCCGAGCCGGTCCTGAGCCCCAGCAGCCAGGCTCCCAGGAAGGGGGATGCTCTGTTAGGCATCTCCAGTTATCCTAACACCCCTACATCGTCAGCTTTTCATAATGTGGGGAGAGCAATAAACGCAAGGAAGGAAGAGCAGCAGCGTTACCTCTTGTTCTGGCAGTACTGATGATAAAGATTTAGAAAAAAAACATGCCAGCCACAGAAGAAACGTCTGAAGAACTGTGTAGTGGACTGGAAACCACACGTTAAGTAATATTTAGGACAATGAGGCCTTTGTCCAAGCTTTGCCTTTTTTTTACAGGTTGGAAGCTTTCCTGAAAAATGAAACTATAAGCTGACTCCCTGGAAAAATGACAACTCCTTGGATTATGTGTTCTTTTCCAGTTTTGTTTTACCTATAAAATACTACGACTTCTGTCTTCATTATTGTCATGAGCTCCCTTCTTGCTGTCTAAAGAATTTATTGCTGCTGCATCACTTTCCTGTTTCTTTTCGTTAGTATTAAATGTTGCTAAGTAACTGAATCAGGCTGTGGCACTATTTGGCACAACTATTCTGTTATTTGAAATATGTATAGAGATTACTCAGCAAAATGAATATTACCTTCCCAAGGGAAAGAAGGCCATTTACATCTACCACAACCCTCATTTTCAGATGATTTCTAAGAAAAAGTGAAAGGGAATCCTATAAACGTGATGCATATTTCCAAGCCAGGTAGTTCAGGAAATATGAATATTGATGAAAAATTGCTTCACCTTCTCCGTGAGGCTACCCTAAGCCACCCTAAGTAACACCATTTATTTTGCCTTTAATCATGAGTCTCAGCTCTTACAAGCAAAGCAGCTTGGCTTTCCATCAGTGCAAGCTCATTTAGAGAATTCACCTCTGCTGTGGCGTATTAAATAGAAATCATCATTTAAGTAATTTAATAGGAAAGAAATGGGAAAGATGGAATTTGCCATTTTATTTAGGTCTCCTAATTTCATGTTAATGTGGCAATGTTCTAGAATGCCTCATCTGTACTACTCACATGGACCTGCTATCAACAATAAGGGTAACCATCCCAATTGCAAAACAGGAGACCGTCTGGATTTAATGCAATCTTCACTTTACATCCCTCTGAAATAATCAAAAGCAGTAACAGCCACATCGCAGACCAGTTTGTTCAATTTCCACTGCGAAGGTTTAAAGTGCTTTAGTATTAATAGAACAAAATAGAGAAGGTCCAGATGAGGAGTGTGACACCAGAATAGAAAAATTCACATAGAATTTTATGAAGAATGTCTGAAACAGAACAGTGTCAATCATTATTAAATTACCCAACAATTGTTTGAGCTGCTCAGTGTTGATTAGAAGAGTCTTGAAAGTTTCCACGTTCCATTATGTTATTTTAATGTTTCAAATCCCCCCAAAATGAACAACATATTTTCTTCTGTACATTTTTAACACAGACATGCATTACACATAAAAAATACTTTAAAATAAATTTCTCAGTCTTGGAACCTAAATCCCCATCCCCCAGTGAATTTTTTATAGGTAGGAGCTTGAACTCTCAATACGGCAACTATTCTTTCCACGGAAAATATCTCTAAATTTGCTCATTTGAAAATTTATCAGCTTTCATTAAAAAAAATAAAGGCAGATGGACAGATATCATAAATACTAAATAGCAAAAAGATTTCTGTTAAGGAGTACAGAGAGCTAAAATTACACTTGCAATAAAGAGGATGGCTCAACGCTAATTATGGGCAATAATCACTTTACATCTGCTTGTTGAATTAGCACAAGATTTTTAGACATTTGGAATGAAACCACATATACACAAAGTCCTATAACAAGTGGCTCTGTAAAAATAAAAAAAAAATCCACACTGCTGCAGCTCCATCTAATGTATAATTAATATAAATATGCTGAAGCCAGCAGGTAAAATACTATAATAGCTAGATATGAGTAGCAGTGAATATTCAGGAAAGAGAGTTGTCATGGAAAACCCAATTACTTATGTACTTCAGCCATTAATGACTTTATTAAATTTGCAGCACGAGTCAAAAAGTGTGGCTGCCCAAGCTGGGCAGACACACTTGTCCTCGCCCTTCTAGAACCTATACCGTAAAAGAGAAAAAAGCTACAAGAAACACATCACTCCCTCTGCTTCCTCCTTCCCTCCCGTACCCCTCCTAAGGTGTGAACCCATGCCACCATCCACCAGATGGGCTTGATAATTAAGGGAGTGTGGGGGGTTGACCTTGCCCGGCTGCCAGACGCCCACCCAGCTGCTCTCTCCCTCCCTCTCCTCAGCAGGACAGGGGGAGGAAATAAGACTGAAAAGCTCTTGGGTCCAGGTAAGGACAGGGAGATTATTCACCAATTACCATTACAGGTAAAACAGACTCAACTTGGGGAAGATTAATGTAATTTGCTGTGAATCAAAAATAGGGTATTACTAAGACAGGATAGTGAGAAACAAAAACAAAATTAAGAACACCTTCTCCCCAACCCCCTCTTCTTCCTAGACTCAACTCCACTCTCTCATTGGTGACTCTCCTGCCACCTCCTCCCCTCCACCGGTGCTGCAGGGGGATGGGGAACTGGGGTCGGGGCCGGCTGATAACACTTTGTCTCTGCCGCTCCTTCCTCCTCACGCTGTTCCCCTGCTCCATGTATTGGGTCTCTGTGGCAAGGTTTTGGTAGTGGGGCAGCTACGGGGGTGGCTTCTGTGAGAAGCTGCTGGAAGCTTCCCCCATGTCTGACAGAGCCAATGCCAGCCGGCTCCGAGACGGGCCCACCGCTGGCCAAGGCTGAGCCCACCAGTGACGGTGGTAGTGCCTCTGGGAGAACAGAGTTAAGAAGGGAAAAAAAGCTGCTGCACAACAGAAACTGCAGCCAGAGAGAGGAGTGAGAAGATGTGAGAGAAACAGCCCCGCAGACCCCCAGGTCAGTGCAGAAGGAGGGGGAGGAGGTGCTCCAGGTGCCGGAGCAGACTGGGAAGGACCCACGTTGGGGAAATTCATGAAGGACTGTCTCCTGGGGGGGGACCCCACGGTGGAGCAGGGGAGGAGTGAGGAGTCCTCCCCCTGAGGAGGAAGGAGCGGAAGAGACAAGGGGTGAGGAACCGACCCCAACCCCCATTCCCTGTCCCCTTGTGCCACTGACGGGGACGAGGTAGAGAATTTGGGAGTGAAGTTAAGCCTGGGTAGAAGGGAGTAGTGGGGAGAAGATGTTTTAAGATTTGGTTTTATTTCTCCTTACCCTACTGTGGTTGACTGGTAACAAATTAAGTTACTTTTCCCCAAGTTGAGTCTGGTTTTGCCTGTGATGGTAATTGGTGAGTGATCTCTCCCTGTCCCTATCTCAACTCATGAGCCTTTCGTTGTATTTTCTCTCCCCTGTCCAGCTGAGGGGGGCAGTGTCCAGCCAGGGTCAACCCACCACACTCCAGCATGGAGCCCCTCTCAGAGGACACAGTCCTTCACGAGCTGCTCCAATGTGAGTCCTTCCCACAAGGCTGCACTTCTTCAAGAAGTAAGCTTCAGCTTACTCTCTTCCAGTGTTTTAATACTGCCTAGTCCTCAGATAAACACAAGAGTACTACATCACATTTTCTGAGCTGCATGACTTCTGGATTAGATGTTTCGTTCATGATGCTCTACTAGTCAAATCCCACCTGCCCTAAAAGATCAACCCCACGTGAGCTGTGAGGTAACTGTGTACTCATTGTATGTCCACATGCCACAGGATACCTCAAGAGGCAGAGAGAAAATATAGAAGGAACCTAGAGACAAAAGGATTTTTGCCACATTATGAATGAATTTTCTAGATCTAGATCCAAAAGAGAAAAAAAGACCCTTTCATGGGCTGGGCAAGGAGCGTTACAAGTTCTTGGCAGAGTAGTGCGTTTGAGACACACATTTATGACAGAATCATTCAGGCCAGTGAACGTGAGGATAACTGCAGGTAGACCCAACTGTCTTGCTAGTTGTGTTTGGTTGAGGGCTGCCCAGAGCAGCCAGTGATGTCAGCAGGAATCTAGATGAGCTGAGGAAATGAGAGGGGCTAGCAAGGCTAAAACTGTTACGAGAGAGCACAAAAACTGACCCACAAAAACCTCCAGACCAGCATAAACTGTCGATATTGACTCACATCCTTTTCCAATGTGAGGCTGGGAAACTCTTGTCAACCACTGTATTCTCCAAGGTGACAATCAGGCTGGCAGATAGTGTGGCCTACAGCCTTTTACCCTGCAAAGGCAGCACCTCTGCCATGGCTGTATTTGTGTCAAAACTACAAGGTCTTGACTAGGGTATAGTCTTTTTTTTTCTCTCTTCATGAAAAGAGATGAATCCTACTTCTAGGACAGTAGCTTAAGTACCAGAAGTGACATACTGAGAACATATTTAATCAACTCCAGGTCAAAAAGAACTACTCACGTAACTTTTTCAAGCCCAAAGACAGAAAAGAAGCCCTTCTAAGACATCTGAGCCTACTCTGAATTCTATGCTCTTTTAGTGCTGAATTTATTTCATGATATCATAACCTCCAGTTTCGTATGGGAAAGAGCTGCAAAAGGATTAGGGAATGCTTCCAAGTAGGGACAAGGTGCAGTAATTGCAGTATTGTCAATCCCGAGCATTCAAATAATTAAGGGTCAAGCCCTTGTTCTACAGCATGAAATTTAAGACCAGTGAAAGTGTTTTAAAACCCCATTTTCTTTTTAGCTCCTTGACTTTCTCTTTTTCTATCTTTCTGCACATTCATACAGGGGAAAGTTGCCGATTTTCAGGTGAAAGCTGAAGTGTTCATACAAGCATGCATCAATGACTTCACGCTTTAAGCAACAAGGAGCTCCACAAGCTCGGCTTCCTACGGCCTCGCCTCCCGCGGCCCCCGAACTCTTTCACAGCAGTAAGCCCGGCGTGGCTCCACGCCTCACACAACACCTCCAAGGCCCCAAACAAAGCGCGCCTGTCCCGGCGGGACGGACACACGGGCTGCGGCGGGCCAAGGCCCTGACCCACCCGCTCCCGGGCACCCGAACTCCTCCCGCTCCCCCCACGGCAGCCCTCGGCCGGCGTCTCCCTCCCGCCACCCGTTTCCACCCAGCCACCGGGATGAAGAGCCGAGGCGAAGGGCGCGACCTGCCCTCCCCCGAGGGCCCTACCCAGGCCAAAACGCTCCCCGTCCGGCCACGCCACGCCACGCCACCGGCGCACCGGGCGCGGAGCCCTGCGCCCACGGCCACACACCCCGCGCACCGCCGGGACGGCGGGGGCGGCGCAGGGGACACGCCCCGCCCCGCCCCGCCCCGCCGCTCGGCCCGGCTCGCGCCACACGCCCCGCCCCCCCGCCGACCAAAACATTGACACGTGCGCCTCCCTCCTTCCCCCCCCTCCCCAACACCTCACGTGTCGCGCCTGGCCCGCGCCGGCCGGTGACGCCAACCGCCCCCTTCCGCCAATGGAGAAGGGCGCTGCCGGGTAGCAACAAGCGCGGCGGCCAATCAGCGGGGTGGGGGGTGCAGCCGCGCGTTACTTCCGTCAATAGCCCCGCGGGCCGGGCCGAGCGCGCGCTACCGTGAGGTGAGGGGACGTGAGGGGAAGGGGAGGGCGGGCAGGCAGGCAGCCGGCCGGCCGGCCGGGGGGCGAGGGCCCGGGTCTACAAATGAGGCGGGGAAGGGTGTTGGGATTGTATAGGGGAGGCCCGGGGGTTTGGGGCTGGGTGTGGACAGAACGGGCAGGCGTGGCTTGAGGGGTTTGGGACTGGGTCTTAGGGGCGTGTGGAGCTGGAGTAGTTCGGGACGAGGTGTTAGGGTGGGCGGGTGGGTCTGGGGAAGGGGCTGCGGCTAGGGATGAGGGGCAGCGTTGGAGGGGGTTGGGGGGAGGGGGATGCCTGGAGCCTGCCTGGAGGAGTGGCGTGTTGGGATATCAACGGACTGCATGAGGATGGGAGAACTGGGAGAAGCGAGGCCTGGGACAGCGGCAGGCTGGAGGGAAGAAGCCTGGGATGGGCGGCTCAGTTGGAGATGAGGAGCATTTGTGCCTGCTGGGAACCAAGAACTGCATGGCCTGGATGCACTAAAATTGTTGTATGGGGGAAATAACAATCAGAATAGGGGTGGGCAAAAGAAAAGCTGAGGAGTTGATGAATTGTGGTCTTGCAGAAGTTTGAGACTTGATTTGAGATAGTCTTTTGATATGAGGAAACATGGGCTGGGATGAAGTCTGTAAGCAGACTCTGACCTCTGAGTCACAGAGGTTGACTGGGCTAGGTCCTAGAAGAAGGTCATCTGCCTGTAGTGGGGGTGTAAAGGAGCAGTTTCTGTTGAAAGTTGAGCTGCTGAAGAGATTTTGTTAGCATGCTAAAGGAAGGGATGGGTGTGCTGCTGGATTGTTAGGAAACTGGAGAACTTTGCCTGTTCCCATCATGTTGGCAACAGACTTGCTACTGAATAACAAGAATGGTTTGGGTCATAATGACGTGTTCTTAAGTACAGGATTATATAGACAGATTTCCAGTACAGTGGCAGAGTAATTGGATGACGTGCTGCAATTGTGAATGGCTTTGCAGTGACTTTGCTCACGTGTTGAGTTAGCTACCTCATGGAAAGCAGAACTTCCTTTCAAGTGCAAGGATGGCTGGAGCAGTTACTGTAATATCCAGTTGTACTAAGCTGGCATACACAGCCCTCCTCTTCTGTGCTTATTTCTGGTGGTTCTTGTTTCCTCAGTCCTTTCTCCCCCTCTCCTGAGGAAAAGGTGTATGATGCAAAATGAAGAGCTCTTATTCTTATTTGTTTTTAGGAAAAAGCTAAATGCAATCAATGTCTTGTCTTAAATCCTTGTTGTTAGCTAATGACCACATTCATTCCCCAGTCTTTTTTTCCTTTAAAGAACCCTGTCCCACTGCCTCTTCCCCAAAATCCAAGTCTAGGGAGCTTATCTTTTGTTGTGGTGAAGGTTTTAACAAGTAAACAGTTGCCTGCTATTACTGAAGGTATACTGCATAAAGTATGCTGGAACTCTTGAAAGCAAGCTCTTGTCTGGAAGCCACAGGGATGCTTTAGTGCAATGCTGTACAGGGAAGCAGAGTCTGAGGGGAGGCAGAGCAAAAGAATGGATCTTCTTACCTGTCCAGTCAGTCATACTCTATGATCACTTCTCATATGAAAGACATGCGTAGGAGAAGTGTTTATGATACATTGCAGCTTCTTAATATTTGGTCACTCCTCAACAACAATCAAATCTATGCTTCAGTCCTGCAGGAACTGAGAAATGTGGGCTTATTTTTTTTTTTTTTTAGTTACATATGCACTGTCACTAAAAGAATACTTTTACATTTCCGATTCCCATGAGCTACAGCTTTTGACCATGAGTACAGGTCATTTTGTGGTAATGCTGCTGATGGATGCACTCTTAGCTGGTGCAATAGTGAAACTATGTCTTGGACTAAGAATATCTGTTTCTTTAGGACAAAATATAATTAGGTCAACATGTACCAACCTCACAGAATTACTGACTTTTTGTAATCTTCCATAAATGTTTAAGTAATTTTAAAGAAGTTAAAGTAATCTGTGATTTTTCTAATAGCTTTTTTTTCTCTTAGAAAGATAATGTGCTGAATATGTCATACATATACAGAAATCATTCATGTCTCTATAAGCTTTTTGTCTTAAGTGTGATTTTCCAGGATTTCTGGAGCAGACATCAGTAGTCTTGGGGGTAGGGGTGAGGGGGTGGGGTGCACTTCCTTATACTGTTATTATTTTGAAAACACTTAATGTAATTTTTTTGAGGAGGGATGACAGAACATCTGTTCTGTATTGAAACCTTGCAATGAAAGACCATCACTTTTCAGGTTGTAAAGATCAGGAAAGTAGTCTGGTTTAGAGCATGTAACTATTGAAGCGTGTCATTTTAAATGCCAGTACAGCTCCCTATGAGGAAGTTATGCATAGCACTTACACGGGTGGCCTGATACCTTGAAACCACAGGGTTTTTTCCAAAGTTTAAGAATTTATGAAGTATACTAAGCATCCTATTCTGTAAATTATGATTAGCTTTGGACTTAAGCTACTTCCATCTGCTTTAACAAAATACTCCATGTTTTCTTGTATTGTTTTCAGGAAGTTTTTTTTCTTTATCCTCTTTTTTGTAACTTACCCTGTTAACCTCTAACGATACATGTTCCCACTTTGCTGCAAGTATGTGGTCTCATTTTTTTCACTTCCTTTTCCCAACAATTCTTTATCAATGTAAGTATTCTTGAAATATTTTAAATCTTTATTTCAAGTTATCCCATTTAGCCTATAATGAAGTCTGTGGTTCTGAATTCTCTCTAAATTTTAATTTTTGAGCAATGACATGCACCTACAACAGTGTTTTATTTTTATATCAGAGCTGCTGACCAGGAATAGATCATGAGCTCTGTATCTCTAGATATGGTTCAAAACCTTCTGTTTTATGTTTGTCTAAGATGATGTTTTTGACTTGCTGTCTGCTGTTTTCTGAGTCTCTTTCAGTGATTTAACAAATTTTCAGGTAAATTCTGCTAATCTTGGCAGGAGGAAAAGTACTTTAACCTATGTTACTCTGAAATGCACTCATGAGCACCAAGTATTTAAACAGTTGTATGATAAGGACAAGAGGCCTTAATTTTAGTCAAAACAAGGGGAGTTCTAAACAACTTGGGGGAAAAAAGTATGTTATGGTTCATATTACTCCTAGGAAGCAGTAAAAAGATTGGAAAAGCAGATAGGCATGATTAGAGTTTGTGGTGGCTGGAGGAAAGGATGTGGTAAGTTTAGGAAAAGATTCCTGTTAGATTCAGAGGAAGGCTGAGTTATGAGTAGGAAGGGGACTTTGGTCAATGCTGAGGGCTAGACAATGCACTTTGTTTTGTGTGGTGTGCATTTTTTAAATTAAAAAAAAAAAATACTGGCTCACTCAGCTTGTATTTATTTAGGCTTTTTATGCGTCTGTCCCTTCTCCTGTTCTAACTAGTATATTGGGCAGATGCTGGTCAAGAGTGCAAATGGATAAATAAATTCATAGTGGTGTTTGATGTGGCCCAATATTTTTTCAAGTTGAAAAAATATTAGAAAATGCATACTTGTTAGGAACAAAGCTGTTGGTGTCAATATATTAACATATATTTCAAATATGATAATGCTGTTTTCCTTGTATAGCTGGCATGTGAAATCTCTAGTTAAAATAAGGAGCAACATGTATGCATGATGAATGGGAAGAAGAGGGCAAAAGCTAGCAAGGTCAGAGTCTTCAAAGTGTAGAAAACTGCTTTGTTCATATTCTTACTTAACGTGTCAGAAGTGATTCTCCCTTTTGATAAGGGGTAGCAGAACACTGTTTGAATGATATACCTGTGATGACTTGCATCTGTTTGTAGGAATTTCAGGAGACATTTCACAATTGACTTTATGATGCAGTCTCTATTTGTCCTGGTATCCAGTTAATAGCCTAGTGTGGGAGGTGACCATCAACAACAACTGAAAAAATATTTGGGAAAATGAAAATTCCTTTACTGAAACATCACTGTACAGTGTAGCACAAACTCAGTATTTATAAGCCTTAGGGGAAAAAAAAAAAAGGCACAGCATTGATTTTGTGGCCTGTCAAAACTCTTTAGCAACTATTTACTAGTCAGTCAAAATCAGTAATCTGTTTGGTCATGGTGGAGCAGATTACACAGGATATAATTTTGCTTGTTTTGGTATCATCCCTTTCCTGGACTACCATGATTCTTTTCCTTGTTCTCTAAAGAACTAGGAAACCTACCTTGATCTAAATAAATGCTGAAAGACAAGAAGAATGAGGTTATGGAATCAATAATATACTTAAGAAACCACTGATTCTGTTTCTTAAAAGGATGCTCCACAGAGAACTTTCTTTCCTCAAGGTAATAATTTTTTTTTTTTTTTAAGGTTAAACAGTATCCTGGTTTTGGCTGGGATAGAGTTAATTTTCTTCCTAGTAGCTGGTACAGTGCTGTGTTTTGGATTTAGTATGAGAATAATGTTGATAACACACTGATGTTTTAGTTGTTGCTAAGTAGCGCTTATCCTAAATCAAGGATTTTTCAGTTTCCCATGCTCTGCCAGCAAGGAGGGGCACAAGAAGCTGGGAAGGAGCAGAGCCAGAACAGCTGACCCGAACTAGCCAAAGGGATATTCCATACCATAGGACGTCATACTTAGTATATGAACTAGGGGGAGTCGGCTGGGAGGGGTGGATCGCTGTTTAGGCATCAGTCAGCAGGCGGTGAGCAGTTGCATGTGCATCACTTGGTTTTTTTCTTGGGTTTTATTTCTCTTTCTTTTTGTTATATTCCTTTTCATTACAGTTGTTATTATTATATATCATTGTTATTTTATTTTAGCTATTACACTGTTCTTATCTCAATCCACAAGTTTTACTTTTTTTTCCGATTCTTCTCCTCATCCCTCTGGGAGCAGGGAGTGCGTGGCTGCATGGTAATTAGTTGCTGGCTGGGGTGAAACAGCAACGAAGAGAAAACTGAAATAATGACAAGAAGTTTTGCAGCTTTTATTAATAATTAAATAATGCACAAACAATCTTCTTGCTGCTTATAGAGAAACCATGCCATTTTTGGGCCAAGATTGGAGATCCCCTGGATGGAGATGGGTTAAAACAGAAGATGGATGGAAACGATGTGAACCCTTCAGTCCTGCACTTGAAGATGGGAATAGTCAGCTGAATGATATCAGTCACGCTGTGTAAGTTAAAGAAAAAAAAGTGATTCTGCATGAGTTAATAGCAGGTGGGAAGGCAAAGATTGACTTAATTTCCATTCAGACTGCAAGTGTTTGTGGTATCATCTGCCTATTCTAGAAGTATACAAATGCAACCACGTGTTTTGTTTAGTTAGGCAGACAGGAGGCCACTATGGAGATAGTCTGTCTTTTGTCACTGCTTCATGAGTTGCTTATTTTAGGTGGACAGATCCCATCTTATGTTACATGTCTTTAAAAATAATAAAAAAAAAACTTAAAAAAATCAACCAAGCAAAACCTGTCAAGTACTATTTAAAGATAAAAGTGATACTTACAAATTGCAAGTGCAACAGGCATATTGAAGTGTTACCTGGAAGTGAATGAAGACTTTCTGCTGATTGGGTGTTGGATTAGGACTGTTCATGGCAGTCATGTAATGCCTTTGCTCCAAATACACAATTAATGGTAGTTTTATGGTAATTCTCTAACACAATATGAGTGTATGTGCTCCTGTACAACAGGTGAGAAAGATATTAGTTAAATAAAGTAATACTTGTGGCAGATGCCCACAGACTGGTGTGATACAAATAGCTTTGTCGAAACAAATTCCTACTTGGTTTCTCCATGAAGAAATAGTTCTCAGGGATAGCATTCTTGGTCATAAATTCCAGCATAATGTGCTCATAATGAGAAAAAGGAACATTCAGTGTTTTGTTGTTAGTCCAGTAAATGATACCCTAACTGATCTGATTTAGAGGGAATTTACTGGCAAGCTAGGACTTGCTGCAGTCATACACCTGTGTTTTTTCTAAATTTGTGAAATAAACCTCAAGAGAGTTATCAAGCAGTGAAGAATTATTATTAAGCTTATCTTGACCTACTGTTTTCTTCATGCCTTTTTTCTTTTTGTGTTCATCTGTCACTGGTCTTATTTGGGCTTTTTCCACACAGTCTGGCCACCATGGATACAAAAGACTATGCTTGTCTGGAAGAGTGTTCAGTAAGCCTCCAACATAAAAGTTGCCTTAAATACCTTTGAAAAAAAAATCTGTTCTTCCCTCTTTCATATATCTTTAATAATATAGTTGGTAAATGAAAGGAAAGCTAATTTAATTTTCATAGCTATTTGCACAGTTACTAGATAATTATATCTTGTAGGTTGCTTGAATGAATATTGTTTGGCAAGTATGACATAAATGATCATTGTCTTTGTGAATATCATTAAGACTTCTGCTCTTTTGATCCTAATTTTATATATATCTTTTCTGCAGAAAGCAAGTTGAGGTATTTTTATTGCTTCTTCAAGCAAAAATACTAGATTTCTTTTTTCCTTAGTCTTGCAAGAACTTAGTATTGAATTCCTCCGGAGCTGTCTTGCTAGAAACAGATTTAAATCAACTCTTTTTGGAAATATATGAGCATTGAAGTTCAGGACTGAAGTAAGTACATTAGTTTGAAGGGACTGGCTGTGAAATGCTCTGAGGGGGAAGAAGTTTTCATGAAATCTGAGGTGTTTCATGATTTGGGTTTCTTAGGCTAGCTTGACAATTTGTCAGAATCCCAAACTCAGGGACCAACCTAGTCCGCAGCAGATGCCCCCATCTGTAGTGATGCCCCAGTTCCCCATCTTCATCTTGCACATCTCTTACTTAGCAAAGTCAAACCACACCATATTCTGTGGCCTTTTTTCTTTTTTTTTCTTAAATTCTGCTTGTTCTGTCTATTCAGTTAAAAATGTATATGGTCTATACTTAGACTACAGAATTCAAGTTGGTACTTCTTGGCAAAGTAGCACTACTTGGGAGTCATTTCACTACACCTTGAACTTTAGAGCTCTGACTACAACTTGAACTTTGCATCTATGAGTTAACCTTTGCTGTTAAACAGCAATTAATGTCTATTTGCAGAACATTATAGAACAATACAATTTAGCATGGAAAGGACCTCTGAGAGTCATCTGGTCCAAACATATGCTCAAAGCAGGGCCAACTGAGGTTGGGTTGTATAGGGCCTTGCCCAGCTGAACTTTGTCCATTTCCAAGAATGGAAATTCCTCTTTGGGTTCCTGTTCTAAGTTCCGTGACCCTCACTGGGATTTTTTGTTTGTTTGTTTGTTCCCTCTGCCCCTTAAATCTAGTAAGAATTTCTCTTATCACAGATTGTGTCCATTACCACTTGACTTATTACTGCCCATGTCCTCTAACCTTACAGTCTAGCTCTATCTTACTTATACCCTCATATTAGATATTGACAGTAATCAGATTTCTCTCCACCACCACTTCTTAACACTGAACAAGCTCAGTTCTCTTAGCTTCATGCATTATGTGCTCCAGTACTTATTAACCTCAGTAACTCCCCACTGGACTTGTTCCAGTATGCCAATGTTTTTATTGTATTGGGGAGCCCCAAACTAAACACAGTACTCCAGATGTAGTTTCTCATGCCAAGTAAAGGGCAATGATTATTTCTTTCGGTCTGCAGGATACACTGTTGTGAGCTTGGACCAGGGTGCAGTTGGCTTTTTACAACACAAGGGCACACTGCTGATCTGCATTCATCTTGGTATCCACAAGACCCCTGGCTCCTTTGCTGCAAAACTGCTTCCTATCCTGTCTGTACCCAGCATATACCCGGGTGTGAGGTTCTTCTATCCCATGTGCAGGGCTTTGTATTGAAGTACAGCAGTGTACTGTGTCTTGCTGGCTGGTTCTCTGTACCATCTTAAGCTATTTGGAAACAATTATCTGTCTATATTGAATAGACAGCTCAGCTTAGGATGTCTGTTAACGTGTTGTGGCACTGAGTAAGAATGAGGCATGATAAAATGCTTCCTTCCTTGTGGAAGAAGCATATAGTAAACAATGCATAAATACTTTATTTGTCTCTTTTTTAACTGCCCTGTGAATAGGATGAGGGTATATGCCAGTCTGGCTGTCCTAACAGGGTTTTATTTATTTTCCCCCATAAAATGAAGTAATATTTTTCACCAAAATATTCTGTACAAATCTATGCTAAACTTAGTACTTGAGTATTGTATTCCAGGAAGCAGTTATGGCAGTTTTCCTTTAAAAAGAAATAAATTGAAGCTGTGTTGACTGAAACCCTCTTACTTTTATTTGTATTCTCTTCTGTGAAAGAAGCTATGAATGGAGTTACTTGACAAACTTTGTCTCTTATCCATTACAAATACTTTCTCTACAGAAATTAAAAAGATTTAATCACAAACAGATTCATAAATAAACCTTCAAGACATGTAAATAACTTAAATTGAAGAATATGTTTTTATTAAAATAGAACTTTTTACCTTATTCGATTAGTCATCTAATGCTGGTGGTGAATCCAGTTGATGAATTAGTCAAAAATGGGGGACCTAATGATAACCATGCTTGAACAAACATAATCACTTGTGCAGGAACAATTTAAATGATTTGGAATAATTCTTGAATAGTTGCACTTAAAATTAGTTCCATTTATGGAAACTAAGATGGAAAAAATGAGACCCTCAGTTCTGTAGCTCTTACTTATTTGGATAATTAATATTATTATATAAGTGAAAAGTGCCTTGTATTCAAGGTATACAGTAGCTGGAAAGGTGGTTGAGGCAGTGCTTATTCAAGCTCTGTGGGCTGAATGCTGGCCACAGCTACCTGCCATTTGTACCTATAAATTCTAGCACAGATACGTATTTCCACTGCCATGGCACTGTGTCCTTGAAGCTTGGTGGGAGAGAGAGAACAGTACTGCCTTACAGAATTGTATGTAAAGATCTCTCAATAGCCTGCAACTTAGGAGTAAAGCTGTCTTGTGCTTTCTTTTTGAGGTAAAAGAAAGAGAATCAGACTAATCTAGTAAGATTTTTCATGATGGTGGTATTGCTTTTTTTTGTGTGTTAGGCTCATGTGAACTACTTGCACTGGCAGGGTAGTCATTAGAGCCTACAGTGCCTCTTGTCTAATTCCGTGAGATACGGTGTTCACAAATGTGTTTTTGGCACTGGATAGAAGTCCTTGGATTTGAGTCTAGTCTTAGATAATTTTGGCATTTGACCAATACATTGTAATGTTATTTGGTGCAGGCACTGAACTCAGGATTTTCCAAGCATGGTCAAGCTGTAAATGGCTTTGAGCCTCTTCTAAAACACTTAGTGTGTCTCTGTAGGTAATTGCATGACTCAAGGGCATTCCTTCCTCCATGAGAAAAGAAGCAAGAGGATGAAGAAGAATAGTTGGAGCTTGGATAGCCCTTGACTTGGATAGTCAAGTTTTCCAGCATTTTAAGTGTCATACCCAAGAGGTTATTTAAATACTGCTATGAAATTACTTTTTTGAAAAAGCTGAAATTCTTGCATGCTTTATGTAGGGTATTGTAATTCTAAGGACACCAGGTACTTTGCTTTTTAGAAGCTTTAGAATAATTTTGTATGAAGAAGTGCATCATCAAGACAAGAAGGTTAGAATAGCTGTAAATTGGCAGTATTGTGTATGTATTTAAATCCTTCCAGGTACACTCAGATGTTGTGTGTAGTATTATGGTAAAAATGCTAAATTAAGGCTTCTGTTACACCATATGCACTTGATTTGATTTCTTGTATCTTAGCTTGGAGGTTGGGGGGGAAGGGAGGCAGGCAGGGGTTGCTTTTGGAAATGGTGGAGCAGCTTTGTTACTCATCAAGCAGCTTTCCAGATTTCTGGAAGGAAGGCTAACAGTGTCCGGGGAAGTGCCTGTATTTCTGTCCCATTCTTCTGATGTCTGTAGGACTCTTGCTTCCATTCTTGGTAAGAGACTTAAAGTTTGTCAAAAAGAATGGTGATGGTTACAAATAAGTAGGGAAAGAGTCTCTACATGAAGTGGGACAGAACATGAAGAAATAAAGCCTCATATGAGAAGATCCTCAGAGATAACAGCGAAATTAGTCTTTTTGCTAAAATGACATGGAGAATTCCAGGAATGTCACAGGTGAATTTGAATGTCAGACAAAGGTGTTTGAAATAGCCTTCTTCATCTTTGCAATTCCTTGTGTTAATTGACTGCACTTAAGCTGCATTGCTTGTTTATCTGATGCTTGAGGAAGTGTATACTATTGGGGGGGCAGGGGTGGGCTTTAAATCACTTCAGGTATGTTACTGATCTAAATTGCTTTCTAGGGACACTTCCTCTCCAGGAACAAAAGAAGGAATCCTGCCAGACTTACCTTCCTTTTTCTACAGCAGGTCTTCAGGAATGCTGCCTCCCCTCCTCTCCCCATTGCACTGGGTCAATAGGAATGGGTGTGTTTCTGTTCTGCCCGAATTATGTTGCAGAGTATCAGGCCCTTATCTCTCTAGTCTTCTGTCTGTTGTTAGGATGATAAAGCTAGGTCCGGGAGCATTGGGCTCTATTTCTGATTCTGCAGCAACTTTTCAGATTCTGCAGTAATTTCTCACATGATGTGGCGATGCAGTTGGTATGCTATAACATAATTAAATTAATAATGTTAGTGAGCTTAAAAAGATATTTCCTTTATGATAGCTTTGGGGAAAAAAACCTGATGGATTGGAATGTTATCTAATCAAAGTAACTTGTCGGTGTTGATGTTCTGCATTTGTCAGTTCCCAGTTCCTTTTCTCCAAATTCTTCTGCTGTTTGACCAGATAAAATATTTCGCAATGTTGCATAGAATATTGAAGTTGTTGGGTCTTTATCCTCTGCTTTAAAAATGGTAAGACATGAACTAAGGCCCTCACCTTGGATTGAGCTCTATCTGAATGCAGAGGTATGTTAGCTTTTTTCAGGATTTAAACCTAAGATGAAAACAACTTTTGTATTTCTCAGTCTTCTCAACTTGTGTACCTTTAAGCTGAGCTAGCGTTTACTGATTAGAGCAACTAAAATAACAAAGCTTCTTTTACAGTGTTGTTTAGTCATCCTCCTTAATAGATGGTTCAAGCCTCAAAACTAACGGTATAAACTAGTAGCAATAGACTAATATAATTTGGGTTTGTCACTTAATGCCCAATATTTTTGAATAAACTAGTGTCCTTTGGTTTTACAATGTTCAGCTGTTGCTGGTGTAGTTTGAAGTTCAAACTGACATTGATAAATAGATTCATCTAGCAAGTTCAGATTACAAAATAGTAATGAATGGGAGGAGTTTTGTATACAGCTTTCTTGTCAAAGACTAATAATGGGGAAATAAAATAGTCCTACAGTTAAACTTGGAAACATCATTAAAAATATGTTGGGGTTTTTTTTTCCAGCTGGCAGACTTTAATGCAGAGAATTATAAGCTGTATGCACCTTTAAATATTTAATCACTGCTGTTCTAATTAGATGTGTTTATTTCAGCATCATAACTGGTGATGATGAGGATGAAGAAATATTCAGTACTGAAGATTGTGAGTTTGCAGCCAAGAAAAGGAAAAAAGATCATTTTAGGAATAACACAGATTCACAATGTAAGGCTGGGTTTTTTTCATTTATTTTAGAAGACTGTTGTAGGTTCAGCAAAATGTTGTTATAATTGCCATTCATTTAGAAGTCTGATCTATGGATGAATATGAGTTATGTTTACTTCCGTATTGGCAACAAACTCTGGTGTCAGAAGTGATACATCTTAATTGAACTGTGGCATAGATCATCTAATGTGTGTGATTTTGATTATTTTTTTCCTTCCCCGAAGATCCAAAGGTAATTCATTGAAGAATAGTAATTCCTGAATAATGAATGTCTTCTGATACAAACCACTGTTTTGTTTTGTGGACTGGTTTTAGATTAAATTCTTCTGGATGCTTATGGAAGGTTCTGCTTACCAAAGCAGCTGTTTTATTTTTGCTTAATTCAAATTCTGATTAGTGATACAACTCCAGAATCAGTTCATAAATAAATCTATTTTGTCATAATACCTCTAGCTCTTGGTAAAGACTTTATCAGTCTATCAGTGAATTTCTTGAAGAAAAGTCCCTTTTTTTAAATTAAAAAATGAAAGCCATTTTGACAGTTCTCATTTTTAAAAGGTCCCCTGTACTTTGGACTGCAAATGTGTATGTCAGCAAATAAACTTATTGAAGTAGAAAATTTGGTAGAATAGGTAAAAAAGGTAAGTTGATTAGCAACTTTTTGGCGTTTCTAGTGCTTTGATATTGAAATTATCTCCATTGTTTGTATATTCCTAAAATTGTAAGAAATGGCCTTGCAGAAAGCTGCAAGTTTCCTTAGGCTTGTCTGAGCTTGAAGGATTTCAAAAGATTCAAGTGGCTATATGTAAGAGCATGCTTTCATTTGACAACATACTAGACTGCTGAAAACTGAAGGTCTGCCTAGTTGCCTTTATTAGTCTTGTATAATGGACTTCCCTGCAGTATTCTGCAACTACTTGAACCAAGTTGGATGTGGAGCAGGCACCTTTACAGAAGAAAATCGATTAGAAGGGTAGAGTGGTCAGGAACAAAAAGGTTGCTCATTTCTGTACTTTCCTGTGTTAAGTGCTAAGGAGCCTGTTGGATTAAAAAAGATCAGGGGGTTTGTAGGAGAAATTGACTGTTGGTACACAGTTGACAAAAGTTGTGCTATATCTGCCAATTGTGTGCCAACTCTTGTGTTTGATTTATAAAATTATTTAGCTTTTTTTCCTCTATTTTTTTGAAGTACATAACTTCTGAAAATTTGTAGTCAACCTTTTCAGCCTTTATAAACTTACTTCATTAAAACTGTTCTACCATCTATCCTATTTTATGAAGCATTTTATTGAGGACGGTCTGTTTTGTTCAGTTTCTTTCTAGAAGGCATTACCTGAAGTGGAGGCCTAAAAATGCTTATATTTTGATTTTATTTTAGGTTTTTATCGTGAAAAGTGGATTTATGTTCATAAAGAAAGCACCAGGGAAGTAAGTCCTGCATGCTGTGTGTCAATTCCTACAATATTTGTGCTTCTTAACTGACAAATAGTATATTAAAAAAAAATGCATTTGTGCTCTGTGGTCTTAGGGGTTATGTTCAACTCTCTCTTCATTGGCAACAGTACACCTGTACGTGGTGAGGCAAAGGCAGCTACCAAAGTGACTTTACATGGCTTATTGTGGTAGAGATGTGGGAACTTGCAAGGATGGACATACAGTTTTCCACTACTTTTCCAAGCCCATCTGTCTCTATCTGTACTGTGTGCCTTTGAACTAAAATTGAAAGTATTTGCAAAACCAGAGTAATGTCTTCAAAGGAGGTGTCTGCAGGCAGCTACCTGGTATTTTGGAATCTTGGTGTAAATTTGAATATAAGTAAGTAAAACTTCAGTTTCAAACTTTACAAAGAGGACCTTTGTATTCCACAAAGTCCAGATGCTTTCAGTTTGGGATACAAACTGTATCATGCAACTGTGAAAAGAACATGAAAGATCTTGGAATGACCTCTCGGAAAGTCAAGAGTTCAAATACATCCATCATATGTACAGATAAACTGTCTTGAAGTTTGAGTTTCATTCGTGTGTTGATTCCTGTGGTTTTCTGGGATGGGTGAAACTTGGAGACCTGTAAGGATGTCTGTCAACCACACAGTAACGCCAGCCAGGAGAGAGGGAAGGAGGTGAGTGTGATGACCCTAGCCATGCAAGCAAAAGTTGGCTTTGCATTTTAGAGCTGAGAGACCATAAAGAGCTCTGTACTTGGGAAGAACATGGTGTTGTGGAGAGATCTTACATAGAGGAGACACTGGAGGACTTCACCTTGCAGGCCAAGGACCTGGAGGCTGCCCTTCTACACCTGAAGGGTATTACAAAGACTTTTACTGGATTCATAGCCCTCTTTCCCAGTTTTATCTTCATCTGTGATAGATGTAGTTACTTACATTGGTCTGCAAAAGTCTCAAGCATGCTCTTTCCCTTTGTGCCATCTCAAATTTAGGGTAAGAAGGAAGGGGGGGTGACAGGCTGTCACCAGTCATTATGGTGTTTTGAATGGTAAGGTTGTTAAGCTGAGTTTTCAAACTACCTTCAGGCCAAAACACAAATTGCCTAAAGTCACTCATTGCTATCCTTCGTAACCTGTATGTTGAGATTATTCCCCCCCCCACACACACCCCGACTTGTGCAGGAGTTGGTGTACTAGTGATGTATGATTATTTGCTCGGGTTTCTTGTCCATTCAGAGTGGACAAAATATTTTGGTGTACAAATTAGCTTATTCTTGTGACTGCTGTTGTCTTCCAGTAATGGACCATTCACCATTCCTGTTTAAAAAATAAAAAATAAAAAAATAGAAAAAACAAAACAGGGATGGTTAGAATTAATCACTAATCTTTTTCAAATAATTCCTTGTATAAATTGAAAACTTTAGCATAAAAAGCTAGACGTTAAGTAGCAGAATGAAAAAGTAGCAAGGAATAAGCATACTTGAACAAAAAAAATTCAGAGCAACAATTTAAGCTAATCTAAAACATAATTTACAGAGTCTTTAGTTGTCCTTACAGGTTGTAATCTTACTTGATTTCAAAATGGCTGTCTCGCAACTAGGAAGCTTTTTTCCAAACTGAATACTGAATTTGGGGGCAAAATGACAAGAGTAGGAATGTCTTGATAAGAAATGTGTGAAACATGCTGTGGGAGAGCACTGAAAATAAAGAAAACCAAAACAAGTGCAGGTGTATAGCTGAAATGAAGTAGGAGATGCTCTTTGAGTAATTTTATCATGATGGTTCATTGGGAAAGATAGAGTTGAAGCTTCATAGAAATCTGCTTCCAGCTGTTTAAGGAAATGTACCTCTCACGTTAATGTATTTAACCATGGCCTTTTGATAACAGCTTAGCCAGAGAAGAGCCTCAAATATTTAAATTTCAACAAAAGTTCTGTTGCCTGTAAGTGTTAATTCACTGCTATTAGCCAACCAAATTGTGCATATTGTGAAGTGTGCAGTGTGCTTGGATCTCAGGTATGTTAACTGGATGAGCAAGCAGTACAATCCTGAATTCAGTCATTAACCAATAGGCAGTAATTGCTACCACTCTGCAGTGAATAGTTAACTGTTTCATGTCCCAGTGGGGTACATCCAGGGTAAGGTTTCATTGGGTTGCAGAACAGAACGTTAAGTTGTACTGCCATCTTTTCACCATCACGTAATTCACTGAGGAAGTCTGTCGAGGAATGAACTTCAAATAATTATTTATCCCCCTCCGTCCCCGGGCTGATAAGCCATACTAGCACACTGCTCTGCAAGTATCGCTTTCACCAGTTGTAGGGTTTTTCTGGCCTCATTATATTTGCTCCAAGGCTCCTGTGTGGCTTTGTGGCTCTAAATTTACTCAGCTTATGTGATCGCATGTCATTTTGGGCTGCTACTACCACCTTAAGTAGTTCACAACAGCCTCTGAAACTTCCATTTTTTACCTTAAGACACCTGTGCAGAAGTACCAAAAGAAAATGCAATTGCTCTTGCTCTTGGTACCCAAGAACAATTGTGCCTAAACTTCTAGCACCCAGAAAATAAATTCTGTATGTTGAGACCATTTGTTCTTCCAGTCCCAGGAGCAAGTAGCTCTGTTCTTACCCTCAAATATGAACATAAACTCAGTCAGTTAATGCTTATGCTTGTAAGCTCAGACTGCTGTACAAACAAGCTCTACCTTGTGCTGAGGCAATTGGGGAGTGTGGTAGCCATGAGTGCCAGCATTGTGGCCATGCAATAGCGGAGTAGAATCCCAGGACACTCAAATACCAGTGATTACAGATTGTATGATTAGTATGAATTTAAAGGCTTTCCTGTCAAGTATTGTTTCCTACGTACTTGTTAGTTCCAAATAGCATATCTGGTTTCATTTGTTAAAAGAAATCAAATAAATCTTCAGTCCAGATACATTATACTTCCAGCGAGCATGGTATACATAAGGATCCGTTGAATGGCAGAATATTTTCCTCAATTTTATCTTTGTTTCTTTCCATTTAAAGTGTGTTTATTCTTCTTCTCAGAGACATGGCTATTGCACTTTGGGAGAAGCTTTTAACCGCTTAGACTTTTCAAGTGCAATTCAGGACATCAGAAGGTTCAATTACGTAGTCAAAGTAAGCTCTTTATTTTTATATGCATATTTTAAAAATACATTTCCCGATATGCCTGTGTGTACAAAAGAAATCATTTTGCACTGAACAGCTGATGATTTGTGACCGTATAAATATCCTGTTCATATGTAATTTATACTGCATGAAGCAACTTTAAACTGAGTAATTTTTCTTTGGTGAAAACTCGTTATGTTGCTCTATGAAAGCCTATAGCTTGAGGAGGATGGTGATGGCCAGTATGCTATGTATTTACAGGGAAACACTGATGGTAGTTTCAGTTGTTGTTCATCAGTCTGGGTAGTGAACTCTCTTTAAAGGCAAAATAATTCCTATACAAGCAAAAATAGCAAAGTGTAATACATCTTAAATATAATTTACTACATCTTAAATATGCTTAAAATAGCAATTTCCAGAAGAATATTTGATGTGTAATTATTCTGCAGTTTTTGTTTCTTCTGCAGCTTCTTAACAGTCCTGTGATTCATTGCACGCTTTTTTAATCTAGGACAAGATATATATGCTTTTACCTTTGTTAACATACCTTAAAACCTGAGACCGCAGCTTCTTCAGTCTTCCTTTTTTTTTTTTCTTCCAGAAATTAGTTTTATTGCAAGTTGTTGTCTTTTACAAATAACGTAGTGAATGAAATTTATAGAAACAGTTATGATATACTAATCTCATGATTCCTTGGAAAGTCCCTTTCTCACTATGTTAGCTTCCCTGGGTCATGTCTAGTCTTAAGTTGAGAATTGAGTGCATGGAACTTGTAAGTTCTGGACAATGGTGCTATCTGCCTGTTTTCCAAAACTATGTAAGTTTTACTTTAGGGAGCCACATAATGTTATCCCTTAATTTCTCAATGCCTAACCAGCTGCCTAATTGGAAATACCTGTTCTGGCAGGTATTGATCTTTCTCTAGCCCTAAGTTGTTGGGGTTTTTTTTGTCATCTAACTTGAGATAGTAAAGTGCTTGTCCCAACTCCTAGAGAAGCTCAAATGTGAGACATATCAGGACTAGAGTTCAGTTCAGTGGTGAGGCTGTTCACAAATAATGTAGTTGGAATGCATCCAGAACTCAAAGTCACAAATCAAATTAAATAAACATACCAGGAGAACACCCTTACCACGAGGCCGTGGAGTATTTGGAGAGAAAACACATTCTACCCATCCTTGGGAAGCTGAGAGAGTGTATTATACTTCCAGAAAAACAAGATATGCGGGACCAAAGGAAACAAAGCAAAAAGGATTTGCTTCAAGGCAAGTGGTTAGGGTACTTGCCTGTTTTATTCTCTTTGTAGATTTTTTTTGTATATATATGCATTGTGGTTTAGAACATTGCTTTTTAATGCTGTTTTGAGAGCAGAAACAAGAACCTTGATCTTTCCCAAGACTTTTCAGCCTCAAACAGTAGGAAGAAAAAAAAGCATCTAAAAAAAGGTGATTTGTGTTATAAATGGTGTCAACCTTGAGTGCCTCACTTGAATGGTGAGCAGGCAGAATGAATCCAGAACTAGAATTTTACATGTTTTTTAGATGCTGCGGTGCCTAAGCTGGGTTGCTCAAAACAGTTGATCGGAACAAAGTGCAAAGTCTAAGATAAGCACATTGACCAGTTTCTCTTCTGTTTGCCAAAGAAAATAAAATGGCTGGTTTAGTTAGCCAGGCTTAAGATTGTTGAGAAAGGAGCAATACTTTAAAATTCAGAAATTTGGCTTTGTGATCCAAACTGTTACTATAGTAATGGTAGACCCTAAGAAATTAGGGTGGATTTAGAATAGGAAGCACACTTCCAAAATCATTTTAACATTTTAGAATTTATTTGAAATTTTTAAAATTTTAGAGTTGTTTTACAGTTACAAAAATTATAATCATACCCTTGCATCAGCTCCTCTGAGGTGATAGAGGCAAGCTGACTTTTATCAACAAGTACAGAAACTGTACATCTAAGACCTTAAAAGTTACTGAGCTGCTAATAAACATGATGAATATGAATGACAGCTGCTGCTCATTCTGTAGCCATAGAACTTGCTGACTTGAGAAACATTTGTGGTGGTGTATCTAACAAATTAAAACTTCTGTGTGGATGTCAGTAATATGTGAAGTTGCAACAAGTTTTTTAAAAGGATGTTGAATCTGCTCTATCAGGTTTTAACCCAGTCTGCAACTGAGACTTTTAAGAAGCAGGTCATCCCATACTTATCTGCTTTATACAAGTTCTTATTTACTTCCCTGAAGTTTCTAATGGTGGAGATGTTTCGTGTACATCTCATTTAATGCAGTGCAGCCGTTCCTATATCTTCTCCTCTAAGAATTATTCTTAGTTATGCATGAATACAATGATGATTACTTTTATGTGTGTTGTTCTGCTTCTTGCATTTAAAGATAGCAAGATATAAATCAAGACGACTTCTTTTTAAATACCAAGCCCTAGTAGATAGCTCTTCTTTGATCCCAGACCACCAAGATGATCCATTTTGATTCTCTAACTAACTAAAAACCTCTCAATCATTATTAAAATTTAATATAGATGTCTGCCCAGGACCCTTTTAGGGTGGGCAGTTGGGGGAGGTGCTGTTTTCCTGTACTTGTTTGTGCTGTAGTATAATGATCATTTCTTAGCTGTTAAACATCTGATACATTGAGTTTGATATGGTCTTTTTTTTTTTTCAAAATGTTTCTATTTGAATAAACGGTTGATCCATTCAAAGTTATAATCTCTAGTAGACAACGTAAGCCATGGCTATGCATGTATTGGTAAGACTGAACTCATGTGTCAGATGCTTGTACTCATGCACCTGCTAAAACTGCCTTAATCCTTGCATATTAACCTTCACTGAAATGGGAGTCTTCAATAAATCAGCCAGGTGAAATTTTTTTCTTTGATCTCTAGTCTGAGTGACATAACTGAATTTTTTTAAATTAATCAAGAGAAATGTACATACTTGCTTGAATTGGCAAACTGCCAGAGACCTCTAGGTGTGCTCTAAATTATTAATCAAACTAAAAGGCTTTGAAAATGCCAGGAAAGAGGTCCTGATATCTAGTCTCAAAAACTCTATAAATAGATTTCTTGTATTTAAATACATCAGGAGAATTATTTCCTCCTTTCATAGCACATGTTTTTTCAGGGATCATGCAGAGAAGCCAGAAGGAACATTATTAGGGAGAGAACAGGTGTATTTTCTCTTCCTCCAAAGGAAAATGAATGTTGAGTGTAGTGTCAAATAAGTTTTAGGAATGAAGATACAAAATAAATTTTGGCAGGCTTAGTCTTTGTTCACCCTTTGTGTCAATAGTTGATGCTGTCCTACAAAGCACAGCTCTGCAGGTTAGTCTTTCGAGCACTCTGTAGGACATGCTGGTTTCTGCTCCCTGCTTTCCCTTCCCCATGTCTTGAGAACACTTGTTCGGAACTCAGCATTATGAATCACAATAGAAGTGTGGCACAAAGCTTTTCAAAACATTGCAATGCTGTCGTAACATCGAAGTCTCTCTTTTAGTATGAAATATAAGACCATTTTTTGTTGAAGACACGGTGGGCCTTATCAGCTACAAAACTGAATCTAAAATGTAAAAGCAAAGGTGTCAGAATGGAGCGAGGGCTGCCTCTAGTAGCTATAGCTTGGCATTCATGTGCAGCAAGAACTTCAGCTATTCTGGTTACTTTCCCCTAGACTATTCCCACTGTTCTCACCACTCTTCTGTTCACAGTGGTTCCACAGAGAAACGTGTGGAGAGCTAAGAGATCCTTACTATATAGTTAAGGGAAAGTTACTAATATAGTATGTATACTACTCATTATTAGATTATGGTGGTTTCTTCTACCAGGGTCCTGAATGTGGGAGTAACACAGAATTTTTTTCCTCAGTTTAAGTAAAATACTGCATTTCTTCTCCATCAGCAGAAAGTAGTGCACTAAGTCTATCACACACCTTGGTTTGACCAGTATGATATTTTCACTCAGAAATTGGAAGTCTGGTAGTTGGTATCAGTTCAGAGTGATGTTCCTGGCCACCAAATCTGTCAGGGCATTCAGGACCCAGCCACATCAAAGACTACATTCCTATTTGTGAGCGTCCAAAACAGACTCCCTCCATTGTTTTGTTACAGCTTATGAAGACCATTATGTCATGTGCTCTATCACAGAGATAAACACTTGTATTTGTAGAGTATTTTGAAAATGTACATTGCTTCATGAGTTGTTCATGGGATGGCAGCGGGAATGCCTAAAGCTTTCCGTGTTTGTCTTGTTTCATTTTCTGAACTCTGTAGTTATGTTTTCATGAAGTATGGTTGCAGTGCTCTAGGCTGTTGTAGGTGAATGTATGTACTGAAAGTGTGTATTGGAAACCATCCTTTACTTCTGTTGTTCTTCTGAGTTTTAATTCTTTGTCCTAGCTTCTGCAGTTAATTGCAAAATCCCAGTTAACTTCACTGAGCGGTGCAGCACAGAAGAACTACTTTAACATTTTGGACAAAATTGTGCGGAAGGGTAAGACCTAAGGTTTTATATTCTGCTTGTTCAGATTTAATCGCTCTGACTAAGCATCAGTTGATTGTGGGGGTTTTTTGTTAGCTTTATTACCATTTTTACATTGTAAGGCAAAGCAATAGCATATTTAATTAGTGAAAGGTTTCATACTTCCCATCCCACAGTTGCAATAAGTTGTTTTCTCTTGATTATTGAATCAAATTTGTTGAAAGAGATTGGTGAAGTTAAATGGCAATTAGATTCTATTCAGAAACTATTGGTTACTATTAAATTATAGTCTTTATGAAATGTGAAAGCTTTTAGATTAGTAACGTTTGGTTTTCTGTTTGCATGATGTACTGAGATTTAAAGTACATAACTGTTTTTCTTCATTGTTTATTTCAAAAAAAGCTATTAAATAATATTGGAAAAAAAAATTTCTGGTAACCAGACTAAATGGAGATGTAATACTATCAGCTTTGAACAGAATAAATTGGATTTATAACTAGTTGTTCAGCATTAAGTTTATTAAATGCATAGCATGAAATGTTACATCAAATTTGCCTGTGATACTGTTAATTATTGATCTTGCACTTAAGGAGCAGCATTAATAAATGTCATGGTGGGGAATTAGGGCAGCTATTTGTACACAGTTCAGTTGTAATTAGTTCATCTAAAGTGTTGATTAGCTTGAGCTAACTGCATTAGCTTGGTTAACTGAGTTAACCAAAATTCTGTTTGGTTTGTTTTGTTTTCCAGTCATGGAAGACCAATATAATCCACGATTAATCAAAGATCTTCTACAGGATCTGAGTTCTACTCTCTGTATACTGATTAGGGGAGTAGGAAAATCTGTGTTGGTAGGGAACATCAATATTTGGATTTGCCGATTAGAAACTATCCTTCTGTGGCAACAACAACTAAAAAACCTTCAGATGAACAAGGTATATTATTAAATCATGCTAAAAAAGTAATTGAGGGAGGGCAATTATATTGAATGTTGGTTTATGATTTGTAAACTTTGTGAACAAAGTTTCAAATGCATCTTAAACAGTTTTACTTGTTTTCTTTTTTTTAGAGAAGTAATATGAAAGTAATGAAACGGAATCAACTTAATTTTCTAATGTTTCAATAGCTCTTTTCTAATGAGGACTGCTACAGTGCCTGTACTGTTGGTTTGTGGTAGAGATGTATAGATGTAATAGTTTTATTCACCCAAAGAAATTTCAGAATGTTTGTCTCTACATTGCCAGATAGAGATGGAAAAAATACCAATTTTTAATTCAAAAGTAAATCTTCTACTATTGAAGAAATAAAAATCTAAAAGGAATCTCGGAGGTGGGTCAAGAAAACAGAAATAAAACATTCACGTAGAAATTTTACAGCTTTATTCATTAGCACAGTTGCTTTTTGCAAAAAAAGGATAATGATTTCAGCATCTGGATTCTGATCATGTGACTTTGTTCAAAGCATGTGGTATGCACTGTTCCAGGTTTTTATAGTGGAAACGTCTGATGATAAGCAGGCAGTCTTTTTAACCTGTCTGGGTTACTCCTGGAGGAAGAAATGCTGCAAGATATTGCTCACAGTAAAGTCATACAGCTGTTTCATCTGTTTGCTTTCAGCCAAGAAATGTTGAAATTGTCCTTATTGTGTGTGCTGGGTATCTGAGAAAACCAGCTAATTTTGGAATAGAAAGGAGAAATGGGGAACCCAATCTCAGAAGTTTTCATATGCCAAGCAACCACAGCATAGACAGTTTTGAGACACTGCAGTTGCTGTGTTTGTTTATTTCCAGTGTCCCACTTCCCATCTGAGCTGTTATACGTTAGTTGAAATACCCAATGAGAAATTTTGCATCTGTAATGCTCACATTCCTGAACAGAATGATAGTCCCAGAGATGTTTATAATAGATGATACTATGGAAAGTCTAGTCTATAAGTGAGATGAATGGTTGCGAAATAAACTGACATAAATGAGAGCCTGCTGGAGTACAGCTGCTGTGCTGCCAGTGCCTTATGACTGGGCAGCTCTACTAGTTGGGGCCAGCAGTTGCCCACACTCCTTCCCTCGCCAGCTGGGACACTGCCTCCAGCCCTGTCGTGTCGGGCTTTGTGCCGCCTGGCAGCATAGGCTCCAGATTCAGTCATGTACAAGTTGTGCTGTAGGTTACCCTGTTAAAGAGAAAGTTCAGCAGGGGTGTATACTCTCAATGAAAACTTTTTCAGTGCTCTGATATGTCACCCCCTGCAGAATTCCTCATTTATGTATGACAGGAACTATCTCCAGACTTCAGAAATGAACCTATTCTCTTCTGCCTCTGACTTTCATAATGTTTTCATTCTGTTTTTTTGCTCTTCAGTCCTACATTCTGTACTCTAGTTGTCATAAGGCAAATTGACATGTGCTCTGTTTCTTAATAAAAATTGAGAAACTGTAGTTATCTTACAAATTATGAATAAATGGTTCATACCTTTATTATAGTTAGGGCTTTAGCACACTTCTCTGAAAGGTGGAGCTGAATATATTGTAGTTTTCAAGACTGTATACTCTTGAATTATTTTATGAGAACAGAGGTGTTTTAAAATTATTTGAAATTTAAATAAAGAATTTAGGATATGTTTATTTTAACAGTAGGAAAGCTATAAGTTATAAAGCTACAGTCTGTAGCTCCTTCTGTACCTGTAGTCATTTAAGTTTTCAACAACAGCAGTTAGAGAATAACAGTAGCCAAGTAGTCAAAGTATCACAGAATTAACATAGATATTACTCAATGGTTTTGTACAAACTAAACTGAGACCTGAGATATCTCTAAAGTAAGAATCTTATTTGTACCTTACACTGTCAAGTTTTTGTGGTTAAAAGTCTTCAACTCTTATTTCCAGCAAGTCAACAATGGTCTTACGCTTAGCGATCTCCCTCTCCATATGCTGAATAACATCTTATATAGGTTCTCTGATGGCTGGGACATTATTACTCTGGGTCAAGTGACCCCAACTTTATACATGCTCAGTGAAGACAGACAGTTGTGGAAAAAACTCTGCCAGTACCATTTTGCAGAAAAGCAGGTAATAAACTCTATCATTTGCATAAATGTGGCCTTCATCTTTGTGATATGTTATACTAATAATGAAGTGTGAACTCACCCTTTCTGAGATAAAAATATGACAGTGTGCAGTAGTAGTGAAAATGTTGTCTTCTGGGGGGCTTGTTTCATACTAAAAATTGTATTCAGTTTCTAATTTTAATACCCAAAGTAGAACTTGTTTTACAAACCAAGGTAGGCAGACAGATTGCTCAAACTTTTAGGCTACGTGAACAGTCTAGTGAAGCCAAAATTGGATTTTTGAAAAAGCAATAGAACAAATGCTTGAGATCTTGAAATTAAGAACAAAAAGAGAAATGGTACTCTTCTGTTGTTTCCTCACAAAAAGCATCAAAGTAATCTAGGAATGCCTCCAGAACTGTCTCCATTTTCTGACAGTAATATATGCTGGGACTAGGTGAACATAAAGCTATGCAAATAGAAGTTACCTCATCAGAGCTGGAGGAAGAAATTTAAAAACCTAGTACATTCCAGACTGGAGGAAGTAAAAATATGCATTCTTAAATCTGACAGGTTGAAGTGGTACCATTTAGTCAGTGACTGCCAGATTAAGTATTATTGTAACAGAAAAGGTAGAAGTGAAACTCAATTAACTCATGTGCAGTTGACCCAAATAAGAATTTTGGTGAGATGAAAGGCTTTAGAATTAAC
The DNA here is from genome assembly GCF_947461875.1 of Haliaeetus albicilla. Taxonomy (NCBI): domain Eukaryota; kingdom Metazoa; phylum Chordata; class Aves; order Accipitriformes; family Accipitridae; genus Haliaeetus; species Haliaeetus albicilla. Next base: position 22,228,451 of record NC_091500.1, read on the forward strand.
TTCACGGAGAATATAGACAGACAAAGGCAGACTGCAGACCCCTCCTCCAGAAGCAGCTCAGAAGAATGCAAGGTAAAGTCACAAGGATAAGAAGTTTAATCTTAATGTAGCAGTTGAGTGGATTTTGAGGCTAGATGAGGTAAGCTCTATTGAATGGTGACAAAACTGGTTGGAGAGGAAGCTGTAATACTAAGGTAATGCTGGGAAAAAGATCACTTAACCATTTTGGTAGAATCAGCTAGCCCTGTGCCTTATAAAGGACACTTGTACACAGTGTTTCCAATGCATTCCAAAATGATCATTTCAATTTCTTATTAGGTTATTAATGATAGAAATCTAATGATTTTACTTATTTTTCAATATAAAATTCTGCTTTTTCTGTTTAAAAGTGTCCTACCTTAATAAGCTACAGAATCATGTTAGGTTGTTTTTCCTGTCCTCTGCAGTATATTTGTTGAACCATTGAAACAACCACAGAAACATACTTGATATCTGAAGAGCACTTTTGGAAAAAACTGAGAACTCTACACAGGGAAGCTATTATGAAACGAAGCAAAGTGTAGCTGAAATCAGAAAGGCAGTGCTATTCTCCCCATCTAGGAGCTGTCTTCTGAATGAAGAATGCCCTTAATGTATTAGCATTAATCCACACTGAGTGGAACAAAAGCCTTTTACAAATACATACTTAATAAACCTTGGCTGTGTTTAAAATTGGAGAGAAATAGCCATCATGCATCAGCTAATCTTCACATGGAGATTATGTCCTCAAGAAGTATATCAATCACTGATTACTTCTATCCTTTAGAAAGATCATATGTAAATGATCATGTATATACTTGTAAAATGAAAGAGAAAGTATTATTTAAATCCATAGTTACTGTATTAACAGAAAACCAATTTGTAATGCGCAGTTATTTTTTTAATCTCATTCCTGAGTGTTTTTTTTTAAAGTATAAAATTAATTACTTAGGGCTTTAAAGATTGTTTTTGTTATATGGTTCTTGACTATAATTAGAATAATTTCAAGACAGTAGTTAGATCAGCTCTGTATGGCCTACTTTCTCTTGGCAAATATGCACCCTCCTATTTTTAATGTCTTACCTTCCATTTGTTTTGTGGATAGATCTCTCTCACTGCTTTGCAGATATATGATGTCAGATTATTGATTTCAAAGAATTCCAGTTACAAAACTTCAGTTTAACTACCTTTTTTTTTTTCCCAGTCCTTTACCTGATTTGACTACTTCTTTAGCAATTTTAAAGAAAGCTATTAATTTTATGTCCAGTTTTGTAGGCATTTGATTCCATCAGAGAAAGGTCACATTGACTGGAAGCTGATGTACTTTGCACTTCAGAAATATTACCCAATAAAGGAACAGTATGGGGACACCTTGCACTTCTGTCGACACTGTAGTATTCTGTTTTGGAAGGTAAGAGCTTTGAAGTAGATCATCAGAAATAAGTTCAAACAGCTACTGGTAATGTGAAATGGAAGAAATAGTAAGATCATCTTGTCAGCTTTCTCATGTGAAATGTGATTGGACAACTAATGTCTATCTTTCAGATAATACATAAAACTTCATATAAAATCAGTATTAAATTCCAAAGTTGTTCTTTATCTAGCATTCTTATCTCTTGATACCCGATAACCTCAATACTTAGAATTGCAAGGAAAAGTGCAATGTGGAAAGAGTTGTACTCTGTATCTTCTGTCTATTTAATCTTATGCAAAGTTGTTAGGAACTTGTATGAAGTTAGCCATTTTATGACATCCTTTTTCTAATCATGGCATGGCAACCAATATATCTCTGATGAGAACTTGCTACTATAGTATTTCTACCACATTGGTGTAAAACTCTCTATTTTTATAGTCTTGCTTCTGTCCCCTATGAAGCTTGGAGGAATGTTTGAAGCTTCATTCAAAATGCACTTTGATGTTTCCCATGAAGCGTATTCTGTCTTACAGGATGATTTTAATTTCTGTAGGGCATTTTCATGTTTAACTTGCATGTGAACACATAGTCCTGCTTTTACTTTGTGTTGCACTGTAACTTGGCCTTCTAGTTAGCAAGATATCCTTAATTTTGCAGCTCAAAGACCAGATATGGGTAGTGCTAAGTGGACAGCAAAGAGCAATAAATGTTTGAGAAATCTTGGAAAATACTTGTGTCGTCTTTCTGTGATTTTTAAGAGGAGTTGCATGTCAGTGTGAGGCTTTTTTTGTTTTCCATAGAAGAAAACTAGGCTGTTTTAAGCTAGCTTTCATAGAAGCAGCATGTTACTGAATGATGCTATCTTAAAGTTGAGTATTCTTGATATCACAGGAGCCTTTCCAGATACTAATATGTTTTGCTAAATTAATAGTAGGAAAGCAGGTAGTCAGAATTGGCTTCTGCTGTGAAAAGCCTGGACATTTGCTGAAGAACCTGTGTCAAGAATGACTAAGAACTGTTCACTACAGTGGAATAAGTCTTCATTATGTTGCCCAGTATGTAGGGTAAAGTTGTTTGGTTTTTTCTTTGAAAGCGGAAATTTTAAAGGTGAGCATGCAGCATGCATGCAGGTGGGCATTTTTGGTATTGGATTTGTTTGGATTGTCTGGCTTTGCTGTGTAAAGGGTTAATGCTTTGTCTAGTAAATTTCTCTCATTCTGATCTTGGTATAATTCAAAGTATAGCACATGAATATTAGGAATGACTAAAATGTGTTTGGAATTAAATGTTTAACTGTTTCCAGAGATCACGCGTGGTAAGAGGCAGTGAACCTGTGCAGGCAGACGTCTTGTTACCTTGACTACTCCAATCTACTACTGGAATAATAGCACTCATTTTGTGGTTTTGTATTTTTACTGAAACACAACACAGTAAGTTCTATAGGTGCTTTGTTTGGATTGATGGGCAGTCCCTACTAGATCACCATTCCAGTGCTGACTGCCTTATCCCTTTTCAGTTGCAGTCATTAGACTGCATCTGGGATACTGCACTGAGCTGGGGGTCCCCAATACAAAAAAGATACTGATAAACTGGATGGAGTTCAGGTGAGGGTCAGATAATCAGGGAGGCTTGAGGACTTGCCCTGTGAGGAGAGGCTAGAGAAGACTGCTTCGGAGGAACCTAAGAGCCTGCCGTGAGGACAGCCAAGCAAGGGAATGGTTTGACCATAAAGGTTGTGCAGTTTCCATCATTGGATGTTTTCAAGACCTGACTGGATAAAGCTCAGAGAAGCCTGGTCTGATCTTAGAGTTTACCCTGCTTTGAGCAGAAGGCTGGATTAGAGACCTCCTTAGGCACCTCTCAACCTGATTATTCTGTGAGCCTGCATTGCAGTTTTCATTCTCTAGGTCTTGGAATCTAAGCCTTGTCCCTGTCTTAAAATAAATGTTTGATCAGGCTGAAATAGATTGTTCAGCGAATTGATTTCTGCACAACTGGCACCCGTATCAGCAGGGACGCTAAGAGGTTAATCATTGGTCTGAAAAACAGTCCTTCTGTTCATAGGGCAATGTGAGTAAAGTAGTGCTAGTGACTCTGAGTTATATGGGAGGAAAAATAGCTCTACTTTTTCAGGCACTTGTATTTATGTCCTTTCCCAAGCTTTCTAAAGAGAGATGAGAAGCAAAGCAGGGGGCTGTGGGACAGGAGGTACTTTATTAGTTCTAGAAAAATTCTGTGCTAGGTGAGAATATTTCTTAATCAGGAGGAACTGTTATCAGGCTTTGACAATTCATTCAAGCTTCAGTACCATACTTGATTAGACAGGTTATTAAATTAAATACGTATATGAGTGGTTGACATATAATTGTATCTATAATGTATAGATTTTTGTTCTCAACTGAAGCTTTTATTCTGCGTAATTCCATTGGGCATATAGCAAAAAAAAAAACAAACCCACCAAACAAAAAAACAAAAAACCACCCACCAAAACCAAATTTTAAAAGAGAAATCACAGTTACTTACAGAGAAAAGCAGCAAGTGTTTGAATCTTGAAACAAATGGAAGCAGTGGATTCTTCAGATAGTTTATAATATGTAAAAATTTAGTTTCTTCTTTTAATAGTACACTTCAAAAATTGGGCAGCTTTTGCTTTCAAGGGCATTCAGAAGAACTTCAGGAAGTGAGCTGAACACTTCTTGGTATTGCACCTTTTTTTCCTCCCCTCATTCAAGAACAAAGCAAAACATTGTAATAGTTGGAGAGGAAAAAGTACTTAAGTGATCAGGGCATGAAGACTAGCAGAGGTTAATTTAACTTAGCTGTGTTAAAGGTAAAAAGGAATGTGACTACTCTCCAGAAATTCTTCTGAGAGACAGAGAAGGGATGAATAAACATGAGACTACTTAGGGAAATTATATAAGCTAAGGGTTGGAGTAGATCTAACCCAAACCATTCTATGATTCTATGAATTTTCATCAGTTCATGAAATTGATAATATAATGTAATTGTGAGAGGGCTGCACACTGGAAATTCTTTCAGTCCTGCATTTGGTGTGCTTTTAAAGAAGGCCTTGTAAAAGAAGGGACTGATGGCTACTGAATGAATTAGCAAACAGATGAAGTAAGGGAAGTTTGCACTTTACTGTATGCTATCTTAATGTTACTTTTAACAAGTCTTTAAGGGCTTTTCAGGAAGCAGCATTTGTATTCCTGTATTTGTTTAAAACCTGTGACCATAGTAATATTAAATATAATAAGAAGTAGACTGCTAAATTCATTCTGGGAGGTACAGTGATATAATAGAACGTCTTGTACTCTTCTGTGTTAAAGGAGGGAATGATTATAAGAAACTCTTAAATATTGAATTACTATCTTTCAGAAGTGACTTGGTAAAGGATTTGTCCATGATGAAAGTGAGAAAAATACATAATTTCAGTAGTGTAAAAGTCATGGCAAACTAATTATTGACTGATGCCTCTATGAATGCTTTTTGTGTATACTATTTCTTCTGTTCCACTAGGTATCACTGCAATTGTGAGCAGTTCTTTTATTTTCTTAGCTTACTCAGTAGTACATTTCAGTTATCCCAGAGATGGCCACAGAAGTTGAAATACCTTTTCTTCTTTCAGTATCCAGGCCTTATGTAAACTAGTGTAATTGTTTTGCATAAGTGATATGCTTCACACTTGGTTTTAGTCTTCTTGGGGCTTATGCTGGTTTTAGTTCTCCAGCTGCTTGTGATCTGCCACAAGAATAAAAGACTGTTTTTCTAAATGGCATATGAACCTTAGCTTCAATAAACCTTAACTCTGCTTCTTTTACTTTACGGCTCTTCTTCCTGCTTCCTTCTTCACGATTTCAAAGGACTACCACCTTGCTTTGTTACTCAAGGTATTTCCTGTGTGTCTCATCTGTTTTTATTGCTGACTGTTCTGTAACGTCGAAGTGAATAATGTGTTCATTTCTAATTGTTTGATACTCTCTGTTTTGATTTTGTTTCCCCACATCAACTTAGCAGCAGGAATACTTTGTTTCTTGTTTCCCTATTAGATAAGGTAATCGTGACTTTCCATCTCAGTTTTTTTGTCAGATTTGTTTTTTATATTGCCGTATTCCCTGTTGATGTCATTTAAACTAGGGACCATAATTCAACTTCTAATGAACCTAGGTGCATGGTGTCAGTGAGATCAGCCAGATTTTGCTAAGAAATAGGTTTCTCTGCACTCCCTGATGTATTTAATTTGGTACTTAAATCTAAAGAGAGTAACATGAACCTCGGATAACTTTCTTTAATGCAAAGGTACTAAAACTGATTTTACTCCACTTGGAATGCTGTAGTCATACATACTTTTATGAAAGAGTCTCTCTGAAAAGAAATTCCCAAAACAGGCTGCATGTGACTTGGGAGAGTGGGGAGAAGCAATTATAAAGTTGCTTTCCGAATGAAGAAATGGTGGAAATAATTATACAGAAAAGGATTGTAGCTCCAAAGTTGTTATGGGAGCTTCTTAATGTCCAGCTATGATAAAATTTGAGGAGGAAAACAACTACATTTGCCAGTAAACACTCCTCCTGGTGAATTCTCTTGTTAATTTAAAAGAATTCTGGTTTAGCTTTTAAGTAGATACATTGACAATCAATATGAATTGAACACTATTTATTAAATGTAATTTCAAGGGAAATACATTTTTCTTAGAAGGAAGAATACTTGTAATTACAGGAAAGCTATGATTCTTGTTTTCAGTCCTCATCACTTTTTTCCACTGTAAAATTGCTGTTTCTGTTGTTTTTAATAACTAAAAACTCCAAGAACTGATCTTACTGAGATTTTTATTGGACCTGCCTGAGCAGAGCTTTCAAAAACGTTTTTATGATGATGTGCAGAGCAAAGCAGATAGCATGTTACAAATTCTGTCTTAAAATATTTAGGAGTATAAATAGGAACTAAAAGCGGCTAAACCCTAGCTTCTTTCCCAGAATTCTAATTCTGATGGTGTTTTTTTCCTGGAAACTAGGAAAGTAATGACAAGACATTGACATGGCAAAGGGTAGAGAAGATGATAGTTCATTAGCAACTACTTTTGAGAGTGTTTTCTGTTGTGGTGTATCTCTTCCTTGCAGATGTCATCTCAAGATGAAGGTGTTAGATTTAACACTTCTGGTCTTAGTCTTCTGTTCTTTCTCATCTGCAACTTCCCCAACGAGGCAGTTTTACCTGGGATCTAATCTATTTGTCTGTTCTCTCTTTTTGTTTTTCCCCTGTGTCATGAATGTAACAACTGGTTCTCAGGTGATGTTAAAGCAATCATTAAAAAAATGGGAGGATGAGGTGATGATACCACGATATTTTAATGTAGTCATGTATAGACTTAATGGAAAAATACAGATAATATATCTATAGAGTAACTATTTTCATTGGAAAAGCTGAGTAGTATTTAGAATGTGTTTCACCTAGTGCAATTTGGTGTTGCAAAGACTTTGGATGGGAATGTGGCATCTTTGACAACACTTTCCTTATGTAAGCTTCCAAGTGAGAAAAAAATTTCACTTACGGATTCTTTCCTTCTATTAACTGAATTGCATGTAACTTCATCCCCTATGGAAATGAAAGAAATGAGGACTGCAGTGGTCTGTGATCTCTTTACCATGTATTTACTCTAGTTTTCTTGCCCCACATGTTGAATTAATCAACACTGGTGGAAAAGGGAGAGGAACCCCTTAAAACCTGGGGAGGATGGTTTCTGAGCCTTACAACATTATTGATCAAGGTGTTTAACCTCACCATTGAACTGTCTGGAACCTTCTTCTCATTACACCTCTAGCATTTCCTTCCTTTGTAAGATTCTAATAAGGTGCAAAACTGAACTTCTAATTTGAATCTTAAATAATCAGACAGTTGTGCTGAGTCCAGGTTTCTGTAATATTAAAGAAAGCACTGCAGGCTTAGTGAATTTGTAATAACAAAGCCTTTCCATCCTGTCCATCTTCTATATTCCTAACTTGCCGGGGTGCTAACTTTTGTTTTAAGGCAATGCTTTCAGGAGGGGAGAAGGAAGGAGTGAAAGAGGAGAAAAAGATGTTGGGGGAAGAAGAAAAACAAGCAAGGTAGAAAAACTTTTATGACTGGGACTTCAAACATGCTGTTCAGGTTTTTTGGAAGTGTCTCCTCCCCTTCACTTTGAAAGCAAGGAGCTCATTTTCCCCCTTGAAGTAGTAGTTGATTTCAGATTTTCATTAAACAGATAATTTATGTTCAAAAAAGCAGTTGCCTTTTTTTTTTTTTAAACTACACTTATGAAAAAAATAATGGATAAGAGGTATGAAACTTTTTTCAAGTGCTCTGACTTGGGTCTCTTTCTGGTAGGAGGAGAAAGGTGTTTTTTTTTTCTGAAATTGAAACTACCTTACACTACCACAGTCAAACTGGCAAGGCCTGTTTTCTTCACAACTTAGTCTAAAACAGTTAAAGAAAAATATGGTGAATTTTTAGAGCAAGTTCTTATCAGTTTGTTTACAGTGGAAGTAGTTGCATGTGCCTATATATGATTTTTTGCACTTTTTTAATTGGGAGTGGAACTAGATTGTGGGTATGAAAAGACAACTTACTTTTTTTTCTCCTTCATTTTGCAGGATACAGGACACCCCTGCACAGCCAGTGATCCAAACACCTGTCTCATGCCAGTATCTCCTCAGCATTTCATTGATCTCTTCAAATTTTGAGATGTTCAGTAGCTGTTCTCCTGTGTTTGTGGCCATTTTTGTGAAGAGTCAGGCAGGATACGTTATGCTTTTTGTGCAATATATTTAATGTTTTGTTGTAGTTTAAACAAAAGAGATATGGGAGAAATTATCAGACAGGTCTGTTTAGTGTATTGTTCTTGTGCAGAAAAGAGCTGAGGAGAAGGAGACACATTAAGAACATTTCTTTGTCAGGAAATCTGCAGTGGACTTCTTTTCAAGTCCAAGAAAGACCATTTTATTCTCAACTTTAAATCCATTCTTTTGACGCCTTAATAGTTGGTTAAAATTATGTGGGGGAGTTTTGAAAATTTTATGGAAACTCTTACAGGGACCAAAGGAGGGTTTTTTTGTTAATCCTTCTTTCTTTAAGCCACTGTTTTCAAAACACCTCCATGTAATTTGCACTATTATAAAGAATAGGCCAATATTCTATTGGACTCTTAATACATCAGTTACCAAGGTGGCATTAATCATTGTGAGCTAGTGAATTAAATATAGCTGTGGTTTTATCTGTTGTTGAAGCTATGAATGAAGGAAATCAACCAATCTTTGTACAACACATTATGCAAAAATATTTATTTTTCTTAAGGACTTTATTAAACATATAACCTATCTCAGCACATCCTGCATAACTCAAGAGACAGATCTGGGGCTACTGGAAAGTAATTTTTCTTTTTTTTAATGGTAGCTACAGCCTTCACTTATACTGTTTGGTATGTCTACAAATGCAACCGGATTAATTCATCTTCTAAGAAGAAGACATTATTGAAACTTAATGAGAATGGAGTTGCTTTTTTCTAGACTGGTACTGTGGCAGGATGTTGTACTACCAACTGAGGTTCTAACTTGACAAGTCTTTACAAGTTATGGGAAACACTGAAAGTCTGAGCTGAGGCACTTTCTGCCAAGTTAATCAGTTGATAAATTCTCCAGGAAGCTATTTTCTTCTATCCTGTAGACCAAAATTCATTGCTTGGCTTAGGCAGGTAAAGGAAAAATTAGGGAAGTTCTGGGTTTGTCAATGAAGTTTAACAAATAATATGTAAAGTACAGAAAAAAAATAAATCATGTACTATATTCTGCACTTGCTTGTTCTGAATCTAGTTTTGTACAGTGTAATAAATCATGGTTATATCTATTATTCCTAGAAGTCTCTTGTACATAGAGATGAATCAATTTGAATTTTATAAGATCTTTCTATAACCTGTTCTCTGTAGTAATTGGTAGTAGAATGAGAAGTGTACAAGCAGTCCAAGTGACATTACTTTTCAATAATTGGTTGTCTTAGCACTTTTTTTAATAGGATAGCTGGACTGTTAATAGGCTCCACAAGAAGAGGAGAATGTTTATTTCCTCAGGAGATACTTTTATTTGCTTTAACTTCAATTTCAGTGATATACCAACATCATCCATTGAATTTACTGATAGGTGGTTTTTTCAATGCAGGGTTTTGTGGGTTTTTTTCTGCCTTTCAATTAAGGTGTCTGCTATGGCTATGGTACTGATCAGCTGTGGAGCTAATGACATCCATTCTTATTCCTGTTCATTCAGAACACTGCTGCAAGCCTCACTTTCCCAGCCCAAGCACTGCTGTAGCCACTGGATTTGTTGAGGAACCAGCAGCTCTTCTTTAGCAATGATTTGCACCCCATTTATTTAACTAATGTAATGGTTGCAGGCTTGCTTTCCTAGGGTTACATAGCTATGTGATCTACATAACCTTGACAGTAGTTGGTGATGTCTGGCATCCATTAATTACTCCTTTAACATGGTTACACAGTTTTGCTCTCCTTCATGAAACTTTGTGTAAATATCTACAAGGATGCTACCTGCTTGAGAGCTTTAAAAAAAGGTTCTGAAGTCAGCATTTGGTTTAATACTGTGCTGAGCTCTTCATCCATCTTGCTGACTGAAGGTCTTGTGATCAGGGACTGCAAGGAACCATCCCTCCTGCAGACAGAATGCAAGCTCTTAAGGGACAAACCATTACCTAGGAAGCTGCCCCTTACTGAAGATGCAAATAATGTGAGAATCAGGGAAAGGTATTAAGAGAGCTGAGAGGGACCTCCCCTGGCCTCTAAATTGAGGGAGAGAGGTGACTTAAAATAGCTTCTAAGAAGTTTAAAAAAAGGTTTGGAAAGATCAGTACCTGTAATTAATAACTAATTTTCAGTTCTCTTAAAAATGTCAGGTGACAGGAGTCAGGCTTAATCTTTCTTTCCCTTTCCCCACTTGCTGTTTTGCTCGCTCTTCTGTAGCAAAAAGCCTTTGACAGGTTGAAGGATCGTTTCTGAGGCATTTTCCTGTGTAGGCCAGTAAGGGTAACGAGGCTCACCTCAGACCAGTGGGAGGCAGTAGTTAAGATGAGAAGAAACAGGGCTCTAGCTTGTAGTCTTGTACTCCAGGGGCTTCATTCTGCAATCACAAGAATGATTGAGGGTGGAAGGGACCTCTGCAGGGACCTCCCTGCTCAAGCAGGGCCACCCAGAGCTAGTTGCCCAGGACCATGTCCAGATGGCTTTTGAATATCTCCAATGATGGAGACTCCACAACCTCTCTGAGCAACCTAGTCCAGTGCTGGGTCACCCTCACAGTAACAAAAAGTGTTTCCTGACGTTCAGACGGCAGCTCCTGCATTTCAGTTTGTGCCCATTGCATCTGGTCCTCCCACTGGGCACAACTGAAAAGAGCCAGGCTCTGTCTTCTTTCCACCCTCCCTTCAGGTATTTATAGACGTATTTATATACCTTCACGTATTTGTGAGATTCCCCCTGAGCCTTCTCTTCTCCAGGCTGAGCAGTCCCAACTCTCTCAGCGTTTCCTCACAGGAGACATGCTCCCATCCCTTCATCACCTTTGTAGCCTTTCACCAGACTCCCTCCAGCATGTCCGTGTCTCTCTTGTACTGCGGAGCCCAGAAGTGGACCCAGCGCTCCAGCTGAGGCCTCACCAGTGCTGAGGGGCAGCATCACCTCCCTCCACCTGCTGACAACATTCCTCCTGATGCAGCCCAGAATACCATTAACCTTATTTGTACCAAGAGCACATTGCTTGGCTCGTGTTCAACTTGGTGTCCGCCAGGACCCCCAGGTCCAAAAGCCAGCAAGGTGTTTTTTTAAACCTTTCTTCCAGGTTGAAAAAACAAAAGGGGGGAGACATGCACACATGCCCTGAGAAGCATTTTAGTGCAGAGCTATTATGATTTTTTTTTAATACCTTAAAGATGTTGAGTGCAGAATCACAGTGTCATGAGCAGCATTATAAGCTTTTAACAGTTGGCAAAACTGAGCTTTGGGAGTAGTTCCACAAGCTAGTTAAGTATTTAGTGAATATATTTCTTAAACGAGGCAAATAATAGCAGAGCATGATTAAAAGTGACTACATGGTATGAAGCTACTAGATGCGTAAGAAGATAGATTTTAATTGTGTCACCTAAGCAAAAAGCTAAGGCAGTGATTTTGATCAGTAGGGTGTGTGGTGTTTTTTAAAAATCTCTTCATGAGAGGGAAAGGGGAGAAGATTTCACCTTCAGGATAACAATCATCTCATTAATACCTCACCTGTACTAAAGAGCATTTTGACAACCTGAATTAATCTCATTGCCCCTTACACCAGCACTTACTTACTCATGTAACCTGAAGTGTTGTAACCCATGGGAAGGGTTGTGCCTTAAAGTAAAACCTCCACTTGGCCTCCTGCGTGCTGGCTGTCTTATGCAAAGAAAGGCAGGTGGTCTCTCCTAAAGCAGAAAGTGTGCCTTGAAACGTGTACCAAATCTCTACAGGTTTCTTTTGCTCCACAGCTTTTGTCCCACGACCTGGAGCTGTTTATATACAGATTTTGCAGTTGCAGTGGTAGGAAACCATGTCCTAATGTGGTCCCTACGTGATCACTTTACAATCTCTGGTGATTTGGGTTTTACTGAATTCTAGTTGTGAAAAGCAACACTGATTCAAAGGCAATCAAGGTACTCTCTGCCACAGTCCACAAGGAGCTTGAAATTACAATTATTTTGAAAAATAGGATCTTCCTTCCACCTCTGCAACACCTACCCCACCCCCAGTCATTATCTCCAAAACTTGTGTCAGAGACTCCAGACCTGTTGCATTACATTCTCTCCCAACAGTTTTGTTCTCCTGTTTCTGGGAAAAGACACTCCAACTGTAAAGACAGTAGACACGGACCTGTTCACAGAGCACTGAGCAAGCCTTTCTATTTGGATGTCAGACAGGACTGAGGTTCTTATCCAGAAAAAGCTGAGGAGCAGAACCCTGCTCTTTTCCTTTCCCCTGCTCCCCATCCCTGGAAGTCCTCACTTTTGGAGAAGGAAGAAGCTGAAATGCGAGAAAAAAACCTAGCTAAATGGAGATATCCATTAGGAACAGGATTAAAAGACTAGTGGCATTTAGTAGCCTAGAAGGCAGAAGCAATGCAGGCTAGCAGAAAGGAGAGGGTAGAATGGAGAACAGCAGCACAATGGTTTGGATTTGCCTGGTGCCTACATTAGCATATTTACAGCTCCATCATTAGCCAAGAAAGAATTGTATTAACTAAACTGTCTTGTATGTGAGTGTATTTTTGAGCCAATAATAAGCATGAAAGTAATTCAGACACTTGCAACAAAAGGGGGCAATAATTAAGAGGAAGAATTTATTAATTTTGCATTTATGTTATTGCTCTCAATCTCTAAGTCTTGTCATATATATGTATATGTACATAAAGAGAGCAAGACACAGCGTACATATTTCTTAAGACTTATCACTTGAAGTCAATTGCACCAGAAGCTGGTTTCATCTAAAACCTTCAAACTTCACAAAATTGGTTATAGGTACTTCAGCATGAGATACCTAGAAGTCCTGTAACCCAAATTTAACAGACCACATACTTCACAGCTTCTTACAGAAGACACGGGGAAAGCGCCTAAGAAGTCACTCTGCAATGGCTAGAGAGAAACAGGACACGAAGTCAAGCAGCATACTGAAAATGGCCTCAGGTACTTAACTTTTGACCAGAGGGAGAGCGAGACTTACCTCCAACAAGGTCAAGCATATGAATCTTCTTCTGGGAGCTTGTCACCTGCACTCTTACTTTGAAAAGCTAAGGAGAGCTCACCTCTTTCACTTTGAAGTCCATCAGAGGTCCCATTTCACCCCAAATCTTCACAGTTAAAACATGAATTTTGGGGACTCCCTGTCCCAAAAGCTACATTTGAGATTGTGTTGTATCCCATGTCACATTCACTCTCCTCTCCCCTGTGCCATGGCAGGCATTGATGCAGAGTCAGCCAGTCAGTTCAAGCTGCTGATCCAACCAAATGATATATTATTATTTCTAGGGATAATTTTCATGGAACCATTCTTCCTCAGTCTTTTCAGCTGAACCTACTCCACCCCTATATAATAATTCATTTTCTCTAGCCCTCAGTCAGTATTTAGTCATGGGGCTAGATGTTCAGGTACTCACCTAAGAAAGGGTCAAAGCATCACAGCCAAACGCAGGCAGCAGCCGCCTAGCTGTGTGGCATCCTATGACCAAGCGTACGTACCCCGGGACGTGTCGCTAGGAGAGGGGACTACAGTCCAGCCTCCTGTTTTCCCAGTAAGTGGTCCTGATGAAAAGAAATTCTTTCATTCTGTCTGTTAGGCATCGGAGTAAGGCTAGATGCTCAATATCCACTTAAGGTTGCCAATTCAACACAAGGGTGCCAACATTAAAGCAAGCAAACGATATCAAATGTTTGGAAACAGTTGTTAAATTACAGCTCGCAATATTGAAGTATTAGCTAATTATGCTATTTCTTTGCACTGTTTCTATGCTTTCGGCTGCAAGGCTCAGGTCCAACCCCTTAAAAGACACTGGAACATAACTCCCAACTCCTGCAAAGTTCAGTAGGATGAAGGTTACCTTCAAAGCTTATAATGTCTGTACCAAGGACATGACAGATAAGTGGACTCAGAACGTGGCAGAGGTAAGAGTGCCACTAAAGCTGGGTTTCTTTTCTTTTGATTCCCGTGGACTGTTCTCTCTGCAACACACAGACCTGTCCCACTGCCTTTCAGACACGCTGGTAATTCTTATCTCCTGCAGGTTCATGTGTACGTTCTACAGATAGGAATAACACACGTTCAGCTTTACATTTGTTGCACTTTATGGGTACCTCGTCATCGTGCCTTCAGCTGAAAGCCTTTCTAACAATTTTCAAGGCATGCACAAACAGCCACCACTTAATTCTAAATTAACTTATTTAATTTTTATATGCTCTTTCCACTTGAATGCTGTTTTTCTATAGTATTTTTAACAAAATAATAACGGAAGAATAATTCATTTGCTAAAGTCAGTTGTCATTCCCACACCATGCTTGGATTACGGAACAAAGTTCTGCATGCTTGGAGCACCTCTCCCCCTTGTTTCTCCCCCGTTATTCTCTCAGACACAGCAGTTATTTTTAGACTTTTTCCTACTGGGGACTTTTAAAGCTGTAAACCTGTAGTCCTCCTCTTAACTCAAGAGTATCCCTTTAGAACTTGGCTAATTTATAAAAGCAATACTTCGGCAGTATTTTCCTAAGTCCCTAAAACTAGACATGCCTGACTAGGATGCCGGAGCTCCTGCAGTAGCACGTCCCAGCCCATAACTCTGCCATTTTCCCTTATTCAGCTGCACGGTGCGTGGCCTGATCCTGTGCCTTCATCTGCAACCCTTCCCCTCCTCTTACACTGAAGCACGACCGCGTTCAAACGGTCACTCGGCAAGAGCGAGACCACCACGAACCGGGAAGGTCTTGCTCCACTGCCGAGTCGGCCACCTGACGTCAAACGCGACAACTTTAACACGAGTGAGGCGGAGAGCCGCGCCAACCCAAAACGCCAGCGGCCGGTGCGCTCCCGACAGGCCTGCGAACCGGCCTCTGCCCCGACGAAGGCCGTGGGGGGCCTTCGACCCACGGCAGGTACGTGCATCGCAGCCGCGGGAAGCGACGCCAGGCCACCCGCCTCGCGCGCTTCTGCCGAGGAGGCTCTCGCACACGGACGTTGAGGATCTGGCCCCACCGTAAGTCTGCGAGGACCCTTTGCGCAGCTCCGGTTTGCTCCAAACAGCGTTCCTGGGGCCGGAGGCGGACGCCAGGCACAGAGCGCTCGAACCGCGGTCTCCCCCATTCCAAAACGGGCGAGTTCCAAGTGATGCTTCATAAATTTCCAGATTCACAGGCTTAGAGGCAATAAAAGAATGACAAAAAAAATCAACCTCTAGCATGTAATTCGTCCACTAAGAGGGGAAAAATAATATATCCTGACGCTAATGGGAAATCATCAGGGATGTCAGGGAAGAGAGGGAAGGCTAGAGAACGCTCTCGGAGATCTCAGGAATCTGGTAAAAGAGCAGGGAAGGGGAGGAGGCTGAAAGCACAGTATCTGAAGAAGCAGGATACTGGATGGAGCTGTTTAGTTCAGCTAAAACTTCAATAGTTTAATCCCGCTACCACTTAAGTTCTTGCTGCAAGCTGACCATGTGCCTTCTACTAATCCTACATTTCAAGGTACAGCCTTCTACCACCTGGACTCACCTACCTTTTTGATCCATTAAGTCTAACTTATAGGCCTAGTAGTATGGAATAGATCTGGAGAAGTGTTGCTGTGAGTTACAGAGCACCAATTAAAGGCATCCAAAACCTTCATTTTGTATCTGTGCACAGGGGACATTCTTTCCAATTGCTCACCACAGCCAAAAATCCTGTTCTTGAATAGGATAGCCAAGAAAAAACACTATGAAAGAGGACTAGCTGTGCGTTAATTCTGATTCTCTACCACTAAACCCCCGGCCTAGTAGTAAATATTAATACAACCCCCCCTAGGAACATTCTCACATGTTCTGGACTTCTTTCTTCTCTTTATACTCTGCTTCATTCCTCAATGCCAGAACATCTGCCTCTTCACTTGTCCTGAAAACCTCCCCCCTGTCCCCAGTGCAGCCAGTTCTCACCGCACAGGTCAGGAGCTCAGATCTCCCACCGCAGCTTAAGCTGCCAACAGCCCGTCCACCTCGGCCACAACGGCTTGGTTCGACACGCACGTGGCTCTCTTGCAGGCAGCGGCGTGACAGCCACGCTAAGCAGACAGGTTAATGCGCTTCAGGAGACGTGCAAGTTTATAGAATGAAAAAGAGAGCAAGTATGTATTTCACTAAGTCCCTAATTTTCAAAATAACCCTATGTGCAGCATTACTGTATCTGTAGTATGACTTCTGGGAATCTTGTGCTCCATCCTATCAAACAATAGTTTACTTCCTAATGGGAAATGATGCTTGACTTGTTTTCCTTTGTTTGTCCTGCGAAACGTTGGTTGCCAAGTTTCTGTCCAAATGTTCAAAAGATGAACTCTTTACAGGCGTTAAACTGAAGGCAAGTCTGCCTAGAAGTGGGTGTCCGTCACAAGAGAAACAGCAAAGATTAGCTCTGTATGTCATCAGAGGGGATGTCTTTGCGTATGTGACCCAAAAAAAAGCTAATGGGGGACAAGTGCAAAAATAAAACAAAGCAAAGAATTATTAATTATACTGCACATAAGAAAGCTTTAGCAGCAAAAAAATAGTAATATACCAAGTAGAGTACTTGGACTCTGGATACATGAGTCTCCCGTCCTTTCTCCAGCACAAACACACACACCACATTATTTTCTCTCTCTAGAAGCATTTAGCAGTGTAATCTTGTGGAGAATCGCGAGACTCCTGGACAAACAAGATGTTCAAGACAACAGCATTTGGGGGTTTCAAGGAAAGAGGTACAAGAAAAGAAAGGCCAGAAGACATTGCTAACTTAAAGGAACGGTTCTGTACCAACTCTAAGCTGTTTCACTATACAACCTCAAATAATTAAACCAGCCAATTCTCTGAAAAATTATTTAAACTCAACTGTTCAGTTAGTCTTCTCAGTACAAGGGGTTAGAGCAACTAGAAAGCAAAATATCACATGATTATATTGGACAAACGAGTCTTACAAAATACAGCTGTGCGTTCTTCTCTGCAGAGTAATGCTTTTTCTCTTCCAATAGCAAACTCACAGTTCAAAATGTGTTATGAAGCTTTCACTAGAGTTATGTGGGTCTCAAGAGCATAAAAATTTAAGTGCCAGCCAAGCTTTTAACAGATTTTTATGGACTTGAAAAGAATACAGTCGCTTTCTTGCATCTTTTAGTAAATAATAGACACAGGATAGGAAAATTTTCTTCCCAAATACAGAGCAGGTATTTCTTTATTCAGTACCAGTGATAAGAGTTGGTAAGTATCATATGAAAAAAACATCTTCTCCTTACACTTTGTTTACCATATTTCATGTAGCCTTCTGTTATTTATAGCCCTATTTTCTAATTGTTTTCATACTCTTTATTACTTTGTAACTGTAGAAGCAGCATTTTTCTCCGCTATTATGCTGGCTGCACTTAAAATAAATGCAACTCTCTCCTTTCAATTTCTAAACTGGATTCTTTGCCTATCTGTCTGATTCGCTGTCTTGTATGGTACAAAGCAGTCATGCTACAAGAAATTTTTGAGAGAGACACAGACATCTGATGATACACACCTTTGCAAACTATCACCAGTGACTAAGCCTTTTAGGAAATTGTTTTTCGTCTTCATAGAGCTGGTTTCATTTTCCAGATATATCAGAAACCAACTAGCAGGCACTCGGGGGGAAAAAAAATAATCAGTAAGAACAGTTTAGATATGCAAGAAACAGCTAAATAACATGCACATTCATGTTCTTTTCAGACTGTACAGAGATAGGGCCTACAGTTTTGTCATCTGACATTCATATATATTAACAAGCATTTCAAAAAGTTTTGGAAATTCAGACAGATGCCAGGACAAATTCACCTGTGCTGTGGGAACAGCTATGCTCAAAGTTTGGCAGGGTCCTTGTGTACCCACGGTCTGGAAATGCAGGTCCCCCCCCTCCCTTTCATCCGCCCAGATGTGCGCCTGACCTGCCTGGGTATAGTCAGAGGCATCTCAATACAGGGTTTTTTTCCCTTAAGAATGTAACTTGTATGAATAAAATCTTCTGTTTCAGCTAGTTCGCACACTCTGATAAGAAACATTTTGCCTAAACGTTCCCTGCTAAGTCTATTTAGACAACAACAAAGCCAGCAGACTAGTGCGGGAGAATGAGAAGCTGACAATACGCTTCCTTCTATAACCGATCTACTGGTAACAGCGGCTGCATCTCACTTTTGTCACAGTCCAGGACGTGCGCGTCTCACCTCGTTATGGGGTCAGTGTATGCAAAAGCATTCCAGGTCCTCCAGTTTACATGTAGCTGGTGAAATCTTTAAGGAAAGAATGCTGCTCTGCCCAAGCTTTTGTAACAGCCAATAAATTAAAAAAAAAAAAAAAAGTTTAAACCAATAAATACCAGTAAAACAAAATATTTGCCATTTGTCAAAACCAATGAATTCTTCCCACTGCAAAAGCAATGGGTGATACTTTAAATCTAGGATGCTGCAGCTTCTGAGACGGCATGACTCACTGAGCTTGGACAAACATAGCTATTACTTCCTTGGCCGTATTCTACAATGATGCAAGTAACATCCATGAAGCTGGAAACAAATTCACATGACAAATAAAATGGGAGAAAAAAAAATAAAGAATAAGGCATTTCAGTTCAAACTAAATCTTTATTCATATGGAAAATACTACTTTTCTTTTTGCAAATGATGCTAATAAATAAAAATACTCAGAAAGAACTTTGCTTAGAGTTAAGTGACTAGTTACAGCCACATGAAGCTTTTAATTCCCGTTAAAACCACGCCAACAATCATGCAGATTGGCTACGAGAAAGCAATATAAACTATATTTTATTTTGTGCAATCTTATCATACAATCTTAATGCTACCTTCTTCTAAACCATTTCACATAGATTGAAATGCAATTTCAAAACAAATATTAAGGGACATATTCTACACTTATTCCACATATGGAGCTGTGTATAGCTTAAGCCCATAAATGTATAATGTAGTTAAGCACCTAAAGAAGGTAAAAGAAAAGAGGACCCAATTCTGAAAATTCCGACAAGTTTATAAACATAAGACAAGAAAAGCTCACACCAGTGAGTTCTCAAAAGACAAATACATTATTAAAGCATAACAATAAATTATATTAAATTTAATAATGTTCATCCTTAGAATGGTTATTTCTGAGGAAATATCACGTAAAAAGCACACCAAAACTTTCATCACTAGGAGTTAAACTGTAAGTTTACATATTTCAATTTCCCACTTGGATGCAATTTCATTTTATAATAGGCTTCAGCTTTGTGAGCATATTCTTTATCATACACTTAAAACAAATTGAAAAATGTTGCAGTTAAGCTGTGCATCAAACACATCATCGAGGTGAGAAACAGGCACTTGACAGTATAATGTGCAAGGCAAAACCTTTACTGGTCACAGTATAAATAGTTTCTTCAGGAGGGAAATTAAAAGTTCTCAGCCCATCTTTGAGAGCAAAATATCGAGAGCTGCTAGCAGATCTTTTTCTGTTCTTTTAGGTCAGCACCAACAACCAAACTAAATACTAGCTCATGCCTTAGAGGGTATTCCATAAACTATAAAATGCAGCATACTTTACCCAAGAATACTAATTCTTTCCTATAATTAACCCCAGCATACGTACTTGCCAAAGGCAAATACAGAGTTTACTCACAGACTAAATGATGCGATATAAATGCTAACCCTTTCTCCTCTATTAGTTTTTTTTAAATATATAATGCCAATTTTACAAATACATTTGCCAATTACAAGATCCTGGTTTGTAGCACAAAACACTGATGTTCTTTTATATAAACTTAAGAACAACATCTTTTAACATCCTATTAATACCAGGAAAAAAAAACAAAAACAAAAACACTTTGCTACAGTTTCCCTCCAGGCACATCTCAACAGGAATCTCCAAAAACCAGCTATGCAGGAACTGAAAGCCAGAAAACTACACATGAATTGGAAGAGAGAGGAGAAAGAGAGAGCTAAGAAAGCAGTAATGTGGCAGTAACAGAAACAAGGTACAAGCTTAGAAGAAAACTGCATGCATCCCTTTTCATTAGCATAAGCTTCTTGCAAAAATATGTTTACAAGACATCCATTATATAAAGGTATATGCTTTCTTGTAAAAACGCTGATTTTATCTGAAATGCTAACTTGATCTTCCAACTGTACCGGCCCTATTGCTAGGCAGTCAACAGGTTTTCAGTTCTGCTATACCAGTTTAACAATCAGGAGAGCAAAGGCCTACTGTTCATTTCTTATGAAACTTTTGGTTTGATTTTTTTCCATGAATGTTAAAGCAGTATTTATATAGGTTATACAAACAAAATGGAAACCAACTTTGGATCTGACATCAGCTGCACTGCTAATGAGAGACAATATGCTAGAAAGAGGCACTTTTAGTATTCTTATATACATTTCAAATCTCAAATTTAACACTTCACCTTCTTTTACCAAAAAATTAAAGTATCAGTAGCTAATAAGATGGAGCTTTATAACAAAAACGCTTCATAAGTTGTGTGCATGCACATACTTGCAATGGCTCAGTTACTCAGTTACCCTGAAAACACCAGAGTATAATTCAAATCACTGCTTATGGGACGGGGGGAGGAACAACAACACAGTACAAAACAAAAAAGCTGTCTGTAGAACAAGGATCAGCTATTGTAAAAATGAAAACATATGCCCTTCCATAAGAAGCAACTTATCCCTAGATTCAGGACCACAGATACTGAATATTGAGATCGTCTTATACTCTACTCACTGCTGCTTTCCAAATTTTCAATCATTTTTATTTTTGACATAACATGCATCTTAAAAACTGAGAAGCTTAGCTTTGTCAAACAATGTTCAATATAAAAAAAAAAAAAAACAACCACCACCTCTGGAAGACCCATTTGACCTGACTATTGGTGAAGATCCTGTGATGGAAGGAATTACGTTAGAATATTTTCCCATTTTATACACAGTATAGCACACTGTGACAGTTGAGCATCTTGTGTGCACAAGCTGAAGCATATGCTGAGGCTGAAGATTTGGAAAACAGTCTACTAAGTATAAGCATTCTCCCCGCAAGCAACAGATCAGTATTCTTAGTTAAAAAGGGACAGCATCAAAACTAAAATTTTGAGTGGCCCTCAAATACCAGGAAAAAAACAGGACCTCAAGCTAGTGGAAGTTCCTACATAAGGCAGTCAAATTTACAACCAGTGTATACATTCACTAAGGAATTACATTTTTTTGGTAAAACCAACAATCCAACATACTGCAGAGTCTGAATGTGAAATATAGGCACAAAATAGATTCTCTACTTTTTTCAGTGTGGAAAACATAGCTATTTAACAATGTAATAAGAAAATTTTCTATCAGGTGAGCAAAAATTTGTAATCATCTGAATAAAACAAAGTACTGTATAAAGGTGCAATATTGAGCAGATTTGATTTTGGTTTAAATATACGAGTAAATCATGGAACCTTTCTCTTCTTATCTATGAAGTATTTCACAATACCAGTATCATTCTAGTTCTTCCCAATTGTCAGTAAGGTTACCTTTGCTTTGACGTCTAATACTAACC
The DNA here is from genome assembly GCF_947461875.1 of Haliaeetus albicilla. Lineage (NCBI taxonomy): Eukaryota > Metazoa > Chordata > Aves > Accipitriformes > Accipitridae > Haliaeetus > Haliaeetus albicilla. Next base: position 22,250,228 of record NC_091500.1, read on the forward strand.
AGCTTTCCAGCTGATTTGATACTCCACCTGGAACTGTTTCCTGAGCTGGCCAGGTTTGTGTATTTTGTGGAGCCTTTGGTTTCATCTTCCCAGCCTGACCAGGCTGTATAGTCACTTAAAGTAGTTGCTGCATCACTTGTAGAGTCAGCAGCAGTGATCTGCGGGGGTTCCCATCCCTCAATCTCATCTGGTTTCCTAGATGGGACATTCTGCTTTATCACCAAACTGTCCCAAAAACCCGGCTTCTTTTCAGACTTCATCTCTTCCTTTAACTTTAGGTTTGATCTAGAAAATAACAATGATGAGGTGATTAATTTCTTCATTTAACAATGCATGTAATAGTTATTAATAAACATTAAATTAATTTATTATGTTTTATAGTAAGGAATGCTAATCAGTCATCAGCCTCTGACAGCACATCCATTACTGTCAACTTTAGGAAAAACACCCTTGCATACACGGAAGCCGAAACACAGTAGAATCTTGCAGTAATAAATCAGAAGTGGACTGAGTACAGCCATTTCCTATTATAAAAGAACTTACACCCCCCCAGCCCAGCAAATTACACAGAACTGCCTTTGGAAATGCATGAAGTATTTTAGCACGCATTAGAACAATTGAACAATTTAGGACTTTAACAAAAAAAAAAAAAAAAACCAAAAAAAAACCACACCAAAAAACCACAAACCCAGAGGTAGGATAGTAGAAGGAATATAAAAATGTTTTGTCTACCACCAGCTTTTAACAACCACTCACTACATTCCTCAGTTTCCTATACATGTTGTCACCTTGCCAGTTAAACCTTATACCCCAAAACATTTGATGTACACAGTATTAGGACTTTAAAGATACCAGCTTTTTTTTTCATAAAGATCTGCAAAATATTTTGAAAACGGCTGTTCTGTATTTCTGGTAAGAACCCCTCAAATTCCCCTCCCAAAACCAAGAAAAAACATTTGTTGTAATTCCTCTCTCAAAGAGGCATTTGAAAGGCTACTCATATTATTACATTTCTTATCCCATTAAGAACCTTCAATCTGAATTATTTCGTATTTGCAGCGTGGAGTATTTAAAAAATGGAATGTCAAATGTTTATGCATAAGTTTATATGCAGAGTTATGTATGTAATCAAATAATGGACCACAAAGAAAGGCTGATATCAGTGGTGAAACACACAACCTTCAGGGTTCAATGAGCTAAATAGCAAATTGAAAACTTTATCTGCTAGTAGCATACAAATTCCTTAGCCACAAATAAAACCACCTTTGAAATTATTTTAATATTTCTGTTAAAAGAGCTTTTTTCCATTAATGAAATCTTGACACTATCATATTTAAACAGAAGCAACTGAACCAATACCTTTAAAATGACTTCTCCTTTACTGAATTTTGAATTTATTATTAGATTTTTCAGAATTTTCATCTTGCTAAAGCCAGTCACAGACTGTGAACACTCTTCTCATATTTCGTGAGTAGCACACTTGAAAAGTTGCATTTTTCTTTAAACGCAAAGTAAAAATCATGGTATGCAGTTACAGGAAAATACCCCCAAACTTAAAATACAGGCAGTTTTCATCGTAATGATAAAATAGCTTTCCACATTTGTGGCAACTCAGTTTTCATACTTCCACTCTCTTCACTGGGTTACTTGATTCTTATATTCAGCATCAATCGCAAAGGATCATTGAAGCAACCTAGCATCTAATAAACACCCATAAAACTGTATAGGGACAGTAGCTGGGAACTTTTGGCAAGTTTTATTGAACAGACTCAAACAGAAATGGAAATGTATGTACTTACATTCTAAATTGTTTAAATATAGATATACACCACACCACACCCCTTACATGCACATGTATACACTTGCATACTGTAATACATATATTTCAAAGTAAACTGGAAACAAAACATACTACAGCAAGTCTTATCAAAGCTAGTATTGGCTGGAACAGCTATCCTGATAGGTGGCACATTTTTTCCTGTTTGTAACCAAGGCAGTTAGGTAGCAAGTACATGTAGGTAACACCTACATACACTTGTAACAGCAAACTAGTCCGTCCTGGGAAGAGGTCTGTTCTGTTCAAAGAACAGCTCTAACTGTACCGGCAGCAGAACTTTCCTATAGACACCTCAGCGCCGACAGGGAAGATTTGCAGATCCTGGTATAGCTACTCCACTTTACCTTTTTAGGTGTAGGTAAGACTTTAAAAGAGAAAGTAAAGGATGTAAAAAAAGGAATTTGTAAACTCAACCGAAATTAATCCTTAAGAGGAAAGGGGGAAGGTGGGAATGACCCTTTTATTCAGAAACCTTTACTCCTTTTCTACAGTAAAAAATTATTATGCAGCTGAATTTCCTTTTCTTCCTGACAGACCTGAAAAGGTTATCAACAATATCTGTCCTTTCTTAATACAGCATGCTTTAGTCATTGTAAGCTTAACACACACGTAATTCCAAAATGCACATAAACTGTTCTCTGTGCTTTAACTTCGAGGAGTTGAGCACTACTGCTTCTCAGTGTCTACCTTCACTGCTTTGAACAGCTATTTTCTGTTCCAGTTTGTGTATTTTAGTATCAGATAGACCAATTGGTTTTACTCACCCTTTGGATTTTGGAGACTTGCATCCCGCTAGCAATTGCTGTTCATCGTCTTTATTAAACATAGACGTCACTTCCTTCCAACCCCGGAAACTTGCACCTTGAACCTATACAGAGAAGCACACGTCCTCATAAATGGGAATTACAGACTCACAAGCACAGGGTATGGCTGCCAGCGCCGACTCTGGGTGGCTCACAGGCAGCAACAGCCCTACCTCTTGGGTGCTGTGCAGGGAGCGGAGCGGCTCGTGCAGCCTGCAGAGGACGGCACGTTTTGGAAAAGAGCAGGTCGGGTTGCTGCAGCAAGAGCTCTCTCCTGCTGAGCAGCGTACAAAACCTTGCCAGTCTGCAGAGGCTGGCAAGCGATGCCAGTGAGTACGGCTGGGCTCCTGGATGCTCTTCTGCAGGCTGGAGCTGCTGGCTCCATTTTAGTGTATCAGGGTAAGGAGGGAATCTGGGCAGCTTAGGAAAACAGTCTAAGGGGCTTCAGTAGACAGAAATGAAACAAAGAGTCATTGCTAGAAGGGGCCATGACAGACAGGACAGCCAGCTGAATTGTGAAACTCTTAAGATTTAACCTGCTTTGCTCTCATTGTTCCTATTTTTAACTCACCAAAACTGCTACTTCTGGGCCTGCAAACGAAAAGGGCAAGAGCATTGGCTCACCAGTGAAATGTAACATGTGGCAGGGGTGCGCTACAGTGTGCTCTCTAAATTTACTGCGACCATTAAACATGTAACATAAATCATTTTTTCAACACTGTTAAAGGTTTGATTCCCTCTCCACCAAAGCAAAAAAAAAAATAGGTATTAATAATTTTTATTTTGATAGCATGCTTAGGGACTCTTAACAGAAATGCACACATGCACGCCAAGCACAGAACACGAAAGTTGCTGTTCTTTCTTGCAGGGTCTAGGGAGAATGGTAGAGTGACAGTGTATCAGTGTAACTTGATTACATTAAAAAAATACAACAATACATTATGGAGTATAATAATCAAAACAAAACTGTAGTTGTCAACACGAGCGAAGGCTAATTCATCACCTATTATTATGCTTCATCCTTTTTGCAGAACTCATTGGTGCAAATTAGTATCAATTTGTCATTTAGGTTTTAATTGATTACAGTTTGTAACTGGTACATCCAGGTAGGCCTTAAACATGTGAAACATCACCTACAAATTGAGCACAAACACCAGACAGTAAAATACTGGTACTGCCACCTCCTCACCTTTCAGAAAGCCACAACCTCTACCATTTACAGGAGTAAAACAGTGCCCTTGCTACCTCTTGCACGTGAGTCACGGAGTAAGTCCACCTCTTGTTCTCCTGTGTGACTGTCCTATGCCTCCACATCTCGTCCACCTTCCCTGCTCACATCTGAACTGCCTCAGCTACTCCGACGCAGGTGACGTAGCAGGTCCATTTTAGGATCAGGAGGAAGGTCTAACCTAGACTCAGTTGCACGTTGGTTAGATACAAAGATGGATCCAGCTTTGGGCAAAGCTCTGGACAACTCTGAAGAGGGAAGGCTGAGCAAGCCCAGAGCGGTTTCCAGCTCTCGTTCGTGGGATATGGACAGACCAGGTACACGAGAGCCAGGTTCATCACAACCCAGGCCTCTGCAACCGCTCTGCTCACCTCTTCCTAAACCCACACCTAGTCTTACCATAAACAACAGCGTTCCTCATGGCTTCACAAGGAAAGTAACAGCTTCTATATGTATTTTCTTCCACTATGAGAATAAAGTGAGTACAGATTATAATAAGCAAACTTAAACATACGCTTTCTATTTTTAATCATGTAAAAACATGTAGACAGCTAACTTAAACTTTGCATCCCTGTGGCAGACTCACCATACCCACCTCACAGAAGACTGGTACTGTTGATAGTGTAAAACAAAACCAGACAAGCTGCAGATGATACCTTCAAACAGATACCTTGCTATACAAAATCCTTGTGTTTATCAGCCTCTCCAAGCAGTACTCAACATTTAATACTTCGGTGGTGTAAATAATGGTCGAAAACCTCAATTTTAGTCTATAAAGGCCTAATCCTGTTATCTGTTTCTGTTGTTCAGTTAAATTCTGTAATGAGCTTAACATGAGGATTTGTTACTCTGATTTGGCTTCCTCTCACTGCAAAGTACTTCATCCACAACAAACTTTAAGGAAAATAAGGAAGACTCTCCAAGAAGTTATGTGCTGAAGGAAGTAGTCTGTTTAAAGAAAGAAAGAAGAAAAAAAAAAAATAGAGAGAAACTCTAGAAACCAGTTAGCTTTTCATATGTTAAAAAAAATCCTTCATCTTTTGTTATCTTACTCAAACTCTACTATTGCAGGCCTTTTTGGGAATGAACCTTTGCTACCAGAGGCAAACCCAGTTAAAAGCAACACATAACAACTCTTACTGCCTTAATCCTTTAGGCCTTTCAACTGGAAAAAGACCCAAATACACCTCAGTGATCTAATCTATATGTAAGCTTGTCTTTCTTCACTAATGATGTTTCATCAAGGCATTGCCACATAATAAATCTGCAGATTAAAAAAACCAAAACACCTTGTTACTGGTTTTCAGATACCAATTTAATACAAAGAGAGAACTAGCTTAACTTAAATTATACGTGCCTTTAAAGATCGCCATTGATGAAAGTCTATTTAGAATCATAGAATGGTTTGGGTTGGAAGGCGCCTTAAGGATCATCTAGTTTCAACCCCCTGCCATGGGCAGGGACACCTTCCACTAGACCAGGTTGCTCAAAATTTCAAGATAAGCATTTATACACACACTTATGTTCAATGTAAAAAAAGGATATACCTACCCATACACTTTCTTTTAATCTAGAATGTCATACATACTTCACCGATACAACTACAACCTTTGCTGCATTGTTTTGGATAGCCAAGCAATCCTCTAGCCAAAAAAAATAACAAACCCCCAAAGAACCAAAGAACCAAAACCATTTCATAATAAAATCCTGTTATCTAGCCACAAGCTTTACATATTTTTAACTGTAGATATTTTTTAATTTAATTTCATTAAGCTCAATTCTGATTTGCAGATATCTTTTAAGAACAATTAGTAGAAAAGTTCTATTCAACGTCAAGCAGATAGCATGTGTAGGTCTCCAGATAAAAATTTACAAACTCTGCACCCTTTCTACCTGTATGCAAATCAGTACCTACATACACATTGTACCATTCCTTCAATATTTTCATAAACAAGTACTCCCACAATGGATCCACAGCATTTGGCAGGTACATACAAGGGGAATAACGGTGCAGCAGATTCTAACTGCGATTTATTCTTCTCTCAACTAGTCCTTAGGGGAAACATACACTAAACCTTTAAAACACTAATACTTCCACTGCTTATTTATTTGGGGTTTCCAAAGGAAACACTGCCAGGATAATCTACATAGGAGCATCAGTCCAAGTAGACCATATTTTGCTAATATGTGATAAAACTCATTCTACAAAGCCTACTGCATATTAAATGGACTAGGCTGAAAGAAACCCCGTTAAGTGCCATTTTTACCCCATAAGTAAAACCAGTGCCTACCACACTTAAGCCTCCTCTTCTACACCTGCCTGCACCAGCACTGATCTTCCGAAGTACCTTTTCACTCAACTGAAAAGGAGCAAACAGCTCACTCTTGGCAGTCTTCTCAGTGGTACCATACTTAAGAACATAAACCTTGGCAAAGGAAGAGGTCAAATACTTATTTCACACTTCCAGAAGCCTTTTTCTAGCTGAACTGTTTAAGACACCAATATTTCTTTTTGACTATGCCTGTCATGTAACTCTGTCACGTACTAAAAATATCCCTCAAAACAGCCTGCTGCATTTCTTTTCAGTGTTCTTTAAAGACTTTTAACCTACTGACAAGAACCTCCACCAATGCAGCTGGAACAGTTACAACTGCAACTGCTGGCAGGAACAGCTCAGGGAGGAGATCTTAAAGTTACCATTCTCTGAAACCACTAGTTTGACATGCAGCAGCTGCAAAGCCAAAAACCGCTGGGAACCATCACAAAAAGTATTACATAAATTCAGACAGCAGATCCATAAATTGATACCCTCTAAATAGAGGGATGCACCCTGTAATATCTCAAAACAATGATTCTTGACGTTAGGGGAAGAGACGCTACAAACTAGCCAAGCTATGCTCTCCCTGAAGAGCATCTCCCATCGCCACAAAGACAGACTGTCAGACTAGATGGGCCAGTCTCTGCATCAGCTGGGAATTTCTTACATTCTTACAGATCACGTGGAGAAAGACCCAGATCCCAGAACAATTAGCTTCCTTGCAACGGGACGGATGTCAAGGGAAGGTCAGTAAGTAAAGAGAAGATGACACTTCAGTAAGGTGACTCCTCACCATACTGGAGACTTACTTAATGTAAAAAGATTGAAGTTATGCAAATTATGAAAATACAGTACTGATGTGGTCTTAAAGCATCAAGCCACTTGCAGAAGTTCTGTATTTCATTTTTATGATGTAACTGTCTACTCAAAATTCAAAAGTACTACCCCTAAAATTTTCAAAAAACTTTATATATATATATATATAAAAAAAATATATATATAACTGACTAGCTTGTATTCTCAAACCTTTAAAGTATTTTTCCACGTGTCAGTGGAAAAAAGAAATAATTCAAATTCCAAAGTTCACAGAATCACACAGCCGTTACAGCTGGAAGGGACCTCTGGAGACCATCTAGTCCAACTACACTGCTCAAAGCAGGGTCAGCTTGAGCAGATTGCCAAGGATCATGTACAGCCGGGTTTTGAATATCTCCGCAGCTGGAGAACTCACAACCTCTCTGGGCAACCTGTTCCAGGGCTTGACCGTGCTCATGGTGAAAACATTTTTTCTTATGTTTAAATGCTATTTCTTCTGTTTCAATTTGTGCCCGATGCCTCTTGCCCGTTCACTGAGCACCACCGTGAAGAGTCAGACTCCATCTTCTTTACACCCTCCCTGCTGCTGGCGTACATGCAGAAACCTTTCTTGCTGCTCTTCGTTTCCCTCACCAGATTTAATTCTAGGTGGGCTTCATCTTTCTTAACTCCATCCCCGCGTGCTCAAAGAGTGTCTCTATATTCTCCCCACGTCACTTGACCCTGCTTCCACCTCCTGCATGCTTCCTTTTTATGTTGGAGGTTTTTCAGGAACATCTTGTTCATGCAGACAGGCCTCCTGCCACCTTTGCTTCTTTCTCTGCTTGATGGTTTGGGCTATTCTTGAGCTTGGAGGAGGTGATCTTTGAAAAATCAAACCTGATTGATATCACTAGAATAGAACCAGGTGTACAGGCAAAACTCCAGGTTAAAAAAAAAAAATCAAGTGAAATGCCCATAAGGGACTGCTAAGAAAAGAGAGCACTATTAAGAAGGACTAGAATTGTAACATCAAACGTCAGAAAGTCAAAACATTTAGAGGACCAGGTTGGATGCTGCAGTCTACTATTTTTTAAAAATGCCAATGAGAAACAAAGCAGAAACTTCTCAAGATGCCATTTCAGTATTCTGTGAAGGAGGATTACAGACTGGTCTCATACCAGTTTCACTACAAGAGCATAGAGTATGCCTATCAGAACAGCCATTAATAAAAGTTTCTCCCATATCTTCCACTTTAGACTGTGAAAATCTGTGCAGCACAATGCCCTGTGCAATCACCTAAAAGGATCAGTAGAAGTGAAATTACACATACATATTAATCCATCAACTGGCAGACTACTGAAAAAACATCACCATTGTCTGTCCCAACAGGCATCTAAAAAGCTCAAGCCCAGAGGACAGATTCTTCCCCTTCAGTAGAATGGATTCCAGCTTATGAAGTACTCTTTCTCCACCACGAGAAAGCTGCCATTTAATTAACATATCTTCTGAAACTGCGAGTACAAGTAGTCACTTCTAGAACATCATGTAAAGGATGCAGTCTGTAACCCTAGTCAAACTGTCTGCTGTTTCTCTCTCTCGCTCCCCTCCTCTCTGCTTTGCCAATACTTCAGTATCAGTGCCCATCTGTCAGCCAGATTCCCAGAGAGAAGTTGCATGAGGTGGCAGATCTGGTTTATCAGACACTGCTGCTGAAAAGGGTCAGCCCAGTCCACTGCCGGCTCCCATTAATACTGCCTTCTTTATGCTATGGTTTTGTACCTGTGTGATGCTGTGGAAAACCAGTTCCACTCACTAAACCAGCAGAAATCCAACTCATTCATTTTTTGCCTTCTTTTGGGTTAGTTATAAGAATCAGCTCATTAAAAGATGTCAGATAGTCACTAAAGAATGTGGGAGTTAGGGGCAATAGCATCTTCTTTGTAGCAGCAACTACTATATCAGCTCAACCACCCTCTGAAAGTGGCAGTCATCTATCCACTTTCTTCCATACATACAGCTTTGTACATACAGTATGGCTTCCCAAAACTCACCTCCTAAGCTTCACTCTGTAAACTCAACCTTTATAGTAAGAGTTTCCTGCTTTGTTACCTGTATTGATTCAAGTGAATCAACCGTACGTAGATCGTGCATGTTGACTACAATTTTTCTTTCTTTAGATAAAACAGGGAACAAATGTCTACTGACAGTTAACTTTATGAAGTGCCCCAGAAAGGGACATCTCCTCTTAAACTGGAAGTTTCCTACAAAATTGAGAGGTACTATTACCAAAAATGACTTTAGTTATACCATTTTTCACCACATCAACAAATTCAGATGATTTACATGACTCTCAGCTTCCCATACTAGCTAAACAGGCAATGAGTAATAAATGAACACAAGAGTCTACTGGGAAACAGTAAAGCATCACTAACAAGACATTTCAGTTAATTTTACTGTCAAAGGTACATAGTTCATCATTACAGCTCTACTAGAGGGCAAGAAGGTTCGTGAAAAATTAGGCTAAAAGGCAACAAACCAGGAGTATTAACAGTTGGGTATAAACTTAAGAAGTCGATGCAGTCCCAAAAGCAAATTTTAAAAGTACATTGCACAAAAAAAAAAAAGTAAGTAGATATAGATGAACATATACTAAAGGGGAAGACTATGTGTAAATTTAACTGAAAACAGTTCGATCCATCCATCAGATGGATGGGGGTGATATACATGAGCACCTTATTATGGGAGGAGAAAAAAAAGCACAGAATTCAATCAAGCCAAAGAAAAATAGCAAGGATTTGAGACAGTATGTTAGAGGTACAAGACAAACTGTACGTTCCAAAGCAAGAGATTCAAGTATATTCAAATATTACTCTGACTCTAAAATGGTACTGCTTTATGAGTGGGTACCAGTACTTTCAATATATTCCTGTTAGGCTTTTCTACTTCCCGACTGCCTGGCCAGCAGGGCTCTGGAGCACAGAAGTCACTCTCTGCGGGCTAGAACAAGCCACATGACAGCCTTAGCAACCAAAAAGAGCAATTACAGGGGATTCTTGCTGTATACCTGCAGTGAGAATCAGCATGTTCAATGCCATTGTGTAGTTAAGCGGCTAATCCCTAAAAAGCCACTGCTCAGCATGTACGAAATGAGATTTCCAGAAATTTATATTTTGGCCAAGTTTTAGCAGACTGTCACAAGTATTTTCACAGAGGATTGACAACTGGTGAATCAAAACCCTCCAGCAAAGTAGAGGCACTCCGCAAAACACTTGCGGAAAATTTTTATAAACGTAAACAAAAAGAACGGATTTTCCTCTCAACCTTGACTGAGAAAAAACAATTGTTTGTTCTACAGCTTCCCTCCCTCCTCCCCCTGGAAAAAATGAACCTAAAATAAAAAGCTAGAGATGGAATTTTCCATTTAAGTACCTTACAGTTCAATAAAATTACAACTAAGTGTTTTATAATAAAAAAATGCCAATCGGCTTTAATTGAAGCGTTGTTCCCACATTATAGGAAACCCATTCATGACATGCAAGAATGCAAACAACAGAAAGTGAAAAAAACCACACACCCCTCCAAATTTGTCTTCCACCTATCAAAGCATTTTGCCGGGGGAGGGGGGAATTTCTCAATTCAGCCAACTGCTGGTGTGCAGACCAACAGCCACTCTATTCTGTGGCACACATGAGCTGCAACTCCAGGATTTGGCCCTTCCAGAATGGCCCAACGTCTCCAGCTTTGGTATTAAAATTAATATTTAGTTTCTCAAAACTCTTTGTCCCTTTTCAAAAGCTGGCCTAGTAAGAACTGCAGATGAAGTCTCCACTGTACTTTAACTCAGAAGGTCAGCACACAGGCGAGACCCCCCCCCCTCAAGACAGCTTTGCAGAGGCCGAAGGGTCAGGCGCAGTGTGAACGCAGGTTCCAGATTTCTGCAGTTCGCTGAGCACCACTACAGGGTTTACAGTTCCACGCTTCGAGTTCTCACAAGGCTTTTTAACCAGCCTTTTGGGAGAGCTGTGAAGAGGGAACTAGAAAAATTCAGCCCTGCAGTTAGCCTGTCCTCACTGCTAAGTGGGCAGCTTCCTGCATGAGCAGAAACTAAGACCATTCTCCAGCCTCCATCTCCAGCCATTAGGACTAGCTCCCACTTTTGCACCTCCAAACTTAGGTCAAAGGCTTTCCTCTGCAAACGGGCATCAGGACTGTCTTAAAACTCAGGCTTCAAGAGACCGGGAAGGCTGTCTCCCTAAAGGGCTGACATACCCTTCATCCACTGCCCTCTTCTTCAAGAACTTCGCTGTTCTTCACCATACTGCTTCAACGTGGAGACTTTTTTATTCATGACATGTGCATACTGAAAATGCCACACATATAATTCATCAGCCTTTTATTAACATATTAAAGATTTTGAAACTTCTGGAATATCACTTTACTGATGGCTTCTATGACGAGAGAACAACCAAATAAAATACAGAAGTGCTTTCAGAAACAATAAAGAAAGAGAAGATGAGAAGGTTAAGGTGCTTTTTTGTGAATACATTTTTAAGATGAGAGGGTTTTACTTTAAAACACAAAAATACTGCAGATCAGTGGTTTGCCTGGTGACTTTTTTTTTTTCTTTAAGTCGAAACACACACTTAGCAACCCTTCCTGAATGACCAAGTAAGGGGCAAAAAAGTTTCAGTATAAAATAGATTAATTTTAAGATTCTTTTCCTAAACATTCATCATCTGGCATAAAATAAACAGTAATTTATGTTTTCATAAAAAGAATACATTTCGTCTAAAAAGTAGAAAAAGGTATAGTACAATCTCACTTCTATTTTCAGTGAAAATCATGCTGCATCTGAAGTAGAACAAAAAGAAGCAACAGAGACAGATGTTCAGCTTATACATATTAATGTAAAGTATCTTATTACACTAATGAGCCTATTCTTAAATGCTTTTCTCTATACCTATGGATTTTCAAAACGAGCTCTAGCATATCATAACAACTTCCCGTTCTTTCATCTTCTACTAGTGTATTTTAAGAACATTAAAAAAGATTCTTGGACACATATCAAGGTAAAAAAAAAAAATTTAACTTGTATGCCTATTTTTCTTTTCTGAAACAGATACAAGAGAAAGTCCTTAACCTCTTGTGGCCAGAAAGGCAGCTGAGCTACATATAATGGAATAAATGACCCAAATCCCTTCTACTTTTCATGTTTTCATCATCTGTTACAGCTAGAATTTAGTGTTTCCTTAGACTTCAGTTATTCCTGTGACTTATGTTTATTTTGTGTTTTAATATCCACTATGTGTAAGAAAAAAAATTAAGATATCTTCCCCTCCCCATTAATGAAAGGAAATAAGGCAGCTTTCTAACTAATACTGCACTTCTAATATTACTTCAATGAGAACCCCACGATCAACGATCATAAGTAATTACAAAATCATCAATGAAGGACATAAATATCCTCCTTAATCAGGCTGTACGTGAAAAACAGGTAGCTTCCTAACACATATTGACAGAAATATAGAGGATATAAAACATTACACTTCCAAAGAACAGGTATTTACCTTTGTTGCAAGTTGTGACACTGAAGATGAAACTTCATCATGAAGAAACTGGTCTTTATTCTCAAAAAAAGGATAAAGATAAAAAAGGCCGATAGTCAGTTTTGGTTTGACAATTAGCAGTGACACATTTTAGAGTATTCATAAATGCTTTTGTTCTATTCAGCCCATCATAAAAGAAAATTGACAAAATAAAATCACAATGCAAAACTAAGTGAACACCACTATTAAAATAAGAAATGTGAACAAAACTGCACTTGGAATGATGAAAAACGCTGCACCAGATGTTTAAAAAAAAAAAAAGAAAACCCAAACCCTACAAAACCAAAAACCCCACAGCCCAAAGAAAGATCAAGAAAACCTTTGCGTCATAACAATTTTAGTACGATTAAAATTAAAAATTTTATTTGAATCTTAATAATTGTGTCTGTATTTTTTGGATCTACACTGATTTTCTGAATACCATACTGGATAATGGTCTATGCAGTGTCTGTAGGCTGGGGGGAGAGGAATATCCCAAGATTATTTCCTCCTTCACATTTAAAAGCATTACATTTCCCTAACTCAAGGACAGACTTTTGCCCACATTCCTTTTCCCTCCATTTGTAACTAGATTTCTGAAGAAAACCAGAGTACTGAAGATGCTAGTGGAGGTAATTCAGTAGGGCAGCATTTCTGTCCATCTCCTGAAGTAAGTTGGTATCTTAGTATGCTCAGACCATCCTGTTACTATCAACGTTCTCTTCCAAGACAGGACAAGTAAGATCAGCGTCAGGAGTACTTTAGGGGCCAAAGATAGATATAGAAAGTGGGGCATAGCGTACAGGAATTATGTAATTTTAACTTTCTTCAATCTGTGTTTTAATGAAAAAAAAAGTCACTTTTTTTTTTTTTGCTCTACATATAACTCCAAATACAAACAGTCCCCAAGTAAAAAACAAGAATAGCTACCTATAACTGAAATTATTTAACTTCAATTCCAAGAAAAAACAAAATTACAACAGAATGGTTTATAGAAAGCATCTTTGAAGTGGCAGTTTCACAGAATACCTTGTATTCACTTTGGTCCATTTTTTGCTTATGTCAGCACTTATTGTTTCAAAACCAAATTTATCAACTTCCTTTTCAACTACAGTAAATGCTAAGGAGTTGATATGCTCTTTGTTCTGTAAGCTTAATTTTTGTTTTAGGGTAGCTCCACATGCACATATCTCAAGACACCCAAAACACACAGTATCCCAGCTCCTACACTTTACCAAAGACCTCCTTCACTTTGCTAACAGCCATCAGAAAGAGGTGAGAAAGCCAGCATGAGAAGTGTTAGGTATTCCTAGTCATGTGGGGGCCCACATGTATCAGCTTCATTTTGAGAGACCAGCTTCAAAACCCATGCATCTTTTTTTGTTATGGTTGTTTTTTACAATTTTTTTTATATTTATATTTATTTATTTGCCAACTAGTGTTTCCATTTATAGGCAATACTTTGTATTATAAAAGGGACAAGGATGGAGATAGGAGCACTTCTAGAACTAGTATGAAAACCATCGCACTATAGTTCAATAATAACTGTGTGTTGAAATAGAGCAACTTGTAGATAGACAGCTTTACTTGTTGGGGCAGAACACAAAGTCAGGAACTTCTGTTATCATTCAAAATGAGAATATTACTTCCTGTGGATCTTAACAAGTTATTTAACTTCCGGACTTCAATTAGCTGTCTTTAACACAGGAGGATATTATTGTAGATGGGATACCAAAAATGACAAAGTTAAGATTTGTGTAGTACTCTAAAATGGAATTCAATTACTTTGTGTCCCCCCCCCTTTTTTTTTTGCTTTCTTTCCTTTTAAGAGAATCATGGGCAATGTTTTAAAAGAAAATGCCCCCCCCACACCATTTCAGAAGTTTCCTTGTTTCTCCTCAACACTGTCAGCTCTCAAACTTTTGGATGAGGTTGCAAAGCCTTAGACTTAACATGATGGCATCTCTGCTTGGACACAGGGTAAGACCTAGAGAATACCTCATCTATTTGTCCAAATTTTTACCAAAAAGCAAAAAAAAAAATAACAAGAACCAGAAAGCCTAAAGGGGAAGTATCGTAAGAGGAGAAATTATCTCAGACATCCATAGTTGGCAGAGCTACCAGTTTCAACAACCAACAATACTGTCTCCAGAACAAACAAGACACTGTTAGTACCTTCCAAAGAAATAACACCTCTCATTTTAATTCTTTCAGCTCTCCAAATATCTTAAGAAGGATAATAAAAATATGAAAGTGCATAAAGAGACTTCATGCTCTACTAGAGAGAAGAGAAAAGATGGATGTGTGAAGGCATACAGCCTCTAGCAAGCTAGAGCACAGGGAAGCAAGAGCACGAAGCAATTTTCACAGTGCAAGCTTTTAGGGGAAAACCAAGAGATGCAATGAACACCTCATGGGGCTAGGGAGTCAGCATAATAAAATGCGAATACCACTGTTGATAAAAAATGTAATTCACAAAAAATAGGAGACAAAAAGGGGTTATTTCTTTGCTGCTTTAAAAGTGTGTCAACTAGGGCTGTGTTTCTGTGTTAATACGGTGTTATTACTCACAGACATACAAGGTGCTACCTCATAAGGAATGAGACAGTAGTTTGCAGTAACTACGCTCAGGCAGCAGAGGCTGACGGTAAGAAGACAACACAAAGTTAAAAGATACAAAAAACAAAGACAAAAAAGATATGAAACCCTCAAGAAAGCTACTGGTGAGAATCCAATACCTAAAATACATTTTTTGGGGTGGAAGACCTATCAAGTATCCATAGTATCCTTTTAAGATACACCGCCTATGAAAAGGAGACTTGGACAACTGTGGTGTGCTTGTGCTATCCATCCATACACCCCATGTGCTCACAGTAACTCTTGATTGAAACTGGCCAGTAGGTTTGAATTCAGCAGTCTCAGAGAGACTAGATCTCCAAACGTTTTGTGGAAAATCCATCGCTAGGGAAAGCAGAGAGCAGCAGCCTAATGCCCCACGGCAGGAGCATGTGTGGGGGTTCAGAGCCAGCCATGGCCCACAGTGTGGGGAGGGACCTGCGCACTGTGCGGTAGGGATGGGATGCGTATTAAAAAAAAAAAAGAAAAAAAAGACAGAGGGCAAGAGGAGAGGGAGGGAGGGGACCAGTGCCACCACTAGAAAGAGCCGAGGAAAAAACACAAGAAGTCATACACAACCCATCTTCGCTTGGTACCCACAGAATAATTTGCATTTTTCAGTGATACACATTAATACACCCTCTTCTGATACATATTCTCTACTTCTCTTACCATTCACACATCAGGGAGCCTACGATTTGGTTTTTTGAATTTTCTTTAGGGGACAATCTACCATACAGCTACATTTAAAGAGTAAAAATGAGCTTCCTTTATAATGCTGCATAACACATGCTGACACTGAACACTCCTAAATTATTTCAGTATTTTAATCTGGTCAGTTTACAGTTACAACAACTCATTTTTTACTTCATTTTAAAAGAAAAACACGGACCACATTATAGTATTTAGTAACTAATAGGTGACTAAATGCTAGTGCTAGTGGGAAATGCTGATCAGCAACTTGAATAGCCTTCCAGTTCTGGCAGGGGAAGGTTGGTATGCACAGTGTGTTTTCATAAGGAAACAAGTGCCCTTTTGTTGGACATACTGCAAACCATAAGGTACTCAAGGGATTAATTCAACTAGCACACAAACCTTTTTGTACAGAGATCAAAATTGTAATCTACTTCCCTCAGCTTCCTTTGTGGTAAAGTAATTAATTAGTCTCTTCAGATCATTCACTTTCATAATTCAGGCCAAGATGAGGAACACTGGACATCAAAGAGTTAAGTCAAATAATAGCATCACCTCACCCTGCATGCCCTTCTTTTGCTCTAGTACATAAAACGGTTTATTATCGATTTTCCCTACCCAGCTGTGGAACCCTCCGATTGTACACACACTAGCTGTCAAAGCCAAGCACACTTAAGAGTAAACAAGCTATTATTAAAAGAGTAGGTCCTTTTGGTGCAAATGCTTGCCCTTCTGCTGACCTATTACATTCCCTCTACCTATCATCACGTCTCACCAAGGACTGAGTGTGATTTAAAGTCTAGGTTATCATGCCTGTAAGTGCAAATTAGATTATGAACCACAAATACATAATTTAAGTAGAAAAAAAAAAAAAAAAACCAAGCAAACACCACCTCAAGAGATACACTCCAGGGTAGAATTTAACACAATTCCCAGTATTCCACAAACCCCACTAAATAATTTAGTGATAGGAGAGGGGAAGATTAAAAAAAAAAAAAAATTAAAAAGCACTCAGGAAATCACAAACCTGAAAGTTAACCTCTGAAGCTGGAAAGATTCCCAAAACACTGATTACAAACCAAACAGTTGAACAACTATATATACACAGCCTGACCAGAAACAGCACAGATTCGGAAGAGGAGATCAAACTGCCAGATCACCATCTTAAAATACAGCTAACAAAAGAAACAGTTTGCTTGGGTTTGAGTAGCGTCTCGCTATAGCGTCAAATGAAAGAAACAAGACTAAAGCAGATTATTAATGCAAAAGCCACTCTGCTTATCTAATTCTAGAACTGAATCAAAAACAATGCAAAATGCACTCAAACATGAGTAAGAAGAAAGCTCCCACCAGAAGATCAGTGGCATTGGGCCTCATTTTCTTTACTGCACCTATAATACACACTTGGAAAAATTCAATGTGTGGATACATGCTTTCTGAGTCAGGAAACTGAGGCAACAGTGATCAAATGTAAGTGGGCACTGCAACAACTAAACTATTTTCAACATATTCTTTTAACACAGCTGAAGAATAAAGCTGAACTGTACCTGAACACTCATACAAAACTGAACAGGCCCTTTATGGAAAAACAAGGTTTGCAATTTTAACAAATAAAGGGTGCATTACTCAGTCATACATAGCTTTCTTCTGGGACACGAGGCTACGTGTTCAGCAGATATAACTCCTGTGCTGAACTATAAATTGCCTCTGTTCCTTTCTGGCCGAGGTAGCCTAGATGGAGATCATTTCATTAGTCTTGTCCATATTTCATCTACTGCTAGATCTCAATCTTCCATTTGTAGGTCCCTAAAGCAAGTGAGTGAACCAAACTAGCCATCTGGGCAGGTGGTGTAAATTGAAAATTTCTTATTAATATCACTGATGAAAAATATTAACCTAGGCATTTCTAAAGTCTGTTCATGCTCAAGAGTAATTCAGTACTTTAAACTCATTTTTCTCTTCTATGAAAAACTTTTCCACTCCAGATTGCTCACTACACTTAGAAAAACAGCTACATTATCACAATAAACCATTTTAAATGCCACTGTGACTAAATAGTGACAGTGACTCCTATCCTGCAAGTTTCCTCTGCCAGTCTTTGGCAAAACTGAAAATACTTTGTCCATAAAGAAAAGGAAAATGTAAAAATCTAAGTCTGCTAAAAAATTAACTTTCATCTTGGGATATATTTAGTAGACAACAGTAATCTTGAAACATGCTTCTAAAATATAATTCATCAGAGCATTTCTAGAAGAACTTATTCCACTCCGCTGACTTTACAAAGTCCAGGTGTCTATTTCAGATACAGCAGAAAACTCATCCAATGTATTTAAAAACGCTTCCATCTTCTAGGCCCTAGTCTTTCGTAACTACCTATTATTCACCAGACCAACTGGAAGACTGAAAACAGTTTTCCTCTGTTTTCACCTTTCAAATTATTATTAACATTGAATAAATTAAAACTAAGATGATGCTCTTTCCTTCAGCATCCACAGCTGTCAAGAACTTGTTTAGCATTTTCACAAACTGTTTCATTCAACCACTTCAGTTATTACTTCACATTCCATTACATTTTAAAATAGAATATCTAAATTATTTCCATATTTTTACTGTCAATTGATATAAATGGCCAAACGTACTGGAGAAGATTAATTTCAGAATGTAAGTATTTACATAAGAATACTTCTGTAGTTCTGCATTTTATTGGCATTACAAAGAGAAACATCAGAACACCAGACTCCTATGCTCTGTGTTTTTACATCAATACACAAGGTTATTCTATTCATCGTTTACATTATTGTGCATCTCCGTAGTAAGTGGTTATAATACATCTTACTCAGACTTTGCTTCTTTGAAATATTTTTGGAAGAATGTTATTAAAGATTAAACACCTTAAAAATATTTTTAAAAGCTCAGATCATTATGAATTTAGTTTTGCCCAATTTATAATATTTCAAATATGCTTCAAGGAATGGAAACAGCTGTATTAAGATCAAAATACCATCACTGTCTAAGTCGAAACAAAGAAGGTCAAATAATCAATCTGCCTTCAATTGCTGCGACAATTCAAATATTCCAGTGAAGTTTTCAATTTTGATGAAATGTGACTTAAAATCTGTCAATTATTTAACAATTTAGCGATACTAGAAGTTCATATTTGCTTTTTTTTTGACCCAGAAAACAAACCAACAGACGCTAATTCAAAAGACAGTAGCTGACATACAATTTTTATTCAGTCATGGCATTTGCAATTAAATTACCTATCTTTAAAAAAGCTCTTGCAGGAGTAATGGCAATATTTTCATAGTATAGTTTCTGCAAAACAGGTTGAATGCATTGTTTTTGGTTATAGTGTTCATCAGCATATGCACTGCTCCCTTTTGACCAGCGGCTTTTATCAGCACTTGTGATGTTCACACAGACCCGTCCTGGAGCTCCTCACAGAGGACCAGCAGTGAAACTTGTTGGAAATGTATCTCTGATGATGGAGAACTGAAAGATAGTCTACCCGGTAAAGCGTTCAGTAACTTCTAATAACTCTACTTATGTTACGGATGTCCTCATGCAATCTGGCAAATAGTTTCTATAAAAGCAAAGAAAAAAATTATAAGCCTATTTTACCAGTAAAGAATTAAATGGATTAAAACAATTATTTCTTTCTCAAAAGCCAATATATTTTTGTTTGTATATTAATGGTAGCAAGTCCAGCACTGCTAGGAGAGTATGACTCCAGAAACCTTGAAGATACAACAACCCCATGAAGATACAACAAACAGTTTAGGGAAAGTAGATCTCAAGCAATGATGTGGACGAGAAGATAGTGGTTTTGTGGATTAGTGAAAGGGACTAATTCTGTATTAGGCTGTAGGGGAGGAAAAGAGACAAGGCTGCTGGCAAACCGAGGTGATCAGAGCCAGTAAAGCATAACAGGCTGGAGGAAAGATACAACAAGTGATAAAAATGACAAATGGGGGAGAGGAAAGGGATGTACTAAGAAAAACCTTGAAAGCAAGGACAGAGATTTAAATGTAAATGTCCTGAAACAAAGAGAGGCCAGCTGAAGAAACGGAAACCGAAGGATGAGGAGGACTTAAACTTTATGCCATAAGCAACAACATTAATATCAGCAATGGGATTTGCAGGGACTAGGGGATGGGGAAATGCATTGTAGGTATTAGAAGCTGCAGAGGAAGTAATCACCGTCAGGATGGGAAGTGAGGGTCTGCACAAGAATGTCAGCTGTCTAGACAGAAAGAAAAATAATAATAATTTAAAAAAAAAAAGCAGACCCGGACTTTATAGAGGAAACAGCGGTAAAGTATTGGACACAAATTCTCTTTTGCACAATAGATAAAAACCACTGACAACCTTCAGCTTACAGGCTTGACTGAAAGAAAAAGATAGATACTGATGTTGTCCATAGCAGGAGAGCAACCAGACAATACACGCTTTGTAGGACTTCCAAGAGTCAGAATAAACCAACAGAGAGGGTAAAGAGGTGAGAAGCAGATCTGATCTGGGTCAACTGTGTCAAGATGACAGTATAAATCAGGAAGTGAAGCACCTCAGAAATGAAAGGGATTGAAAAAAGAAAGCCTAAAGCCCCACAAGACACCGTCAGCTCTATAGAGCTCCGGGAAGACTGGGAAAGAAGCAGGACCCACTCGAGAAGCTGCTGAAAGATAAATATGACAAGAAGGAGGAAAAGCAAGAAAGGCAGGCCAAGGAAGAGCTCAGGAAAGTCTTCGCTGTCAGTCCCGCGATCTAATGTTCAAGAATGATGACAGAATACAGGTGATGGATTTTAGCCAGGAAAATGTCACTGAAATGTCACAAGAACAACTCTGATGAAAGGAAAAAACAGGCTAGCAGAGGAGAAGGTATGAAGGAATTATAAGAGTACTGCAGGCAAAGCCTGAGACACACTGAAATGGTTAGCAAGTGAAGGAAAGGCATTAGCTGGATTAACATTGACTGCTTTATTTTTTAATTAAAAAATACCCTTATTCAACGTATTAGTACAACATAAGAAATGCTGCTCAGCTCCCACCCATTCCTGCAGGGCCTGTCTGAGTTCAACTCATTCCAAGATGAAAGCCAGTATTAAAATTGTACCAGAGACCTAAACATCTTCATTAAAATAGATAACTAAAATTCTGTATAGCCAACTTTAAAACATCCAGTGAGCAAGTCTAAACAAAATTCAGCGTAAAACATGTTTTTGCACATATTCTCTTTGAACATAAAAAAAAATACAATCAGGGAGAACAGATCAAGGCTAAGGATCTGAAATATTTTTACATGAAAGACAGAGTTGCAGAAGATAATATAGGTCAGCCTGACACCCATCCACTACCCTAATACATAAATGTATTTTAAAGTTGAGCGCCATTTTACGTCAGAGTTACATGTGATATTGACACAGCATTGACATCTCTGAGGACTGATTAGATGGTAGCAGTATTGAATCAAGGAGAAGTTAGCCTGTCTGCAAAAACATTGCCTTCCAGAAGTCAAAACCCAACATGTTTCCCTTCCCAAAAATGTAACTACAGTTTGAAGCATAATGACTATATTACAAACTGAATGCAAGTTTTTGGCATGCATCACTGTACATATCTAGCATGTTTTGGGAGAGCACTTTAATTTCATTTTATACATGTGTACTATTTATGTGTGTTAAGTTGCCTTCATGTATTAATTGTAACTTTAGCTAATAAAGCACCTGTGTTGCATCAATTAAAAATATTTATGCTTCAAAGCATAAATTAAAACTAACTTCTAAGATTCAGTCTAAAACTGTCTGGTCTAAAAAAAAATATACAATAATCCACACATTTATTTACACAAGTACTGTTTCAAAATTTACTTGTCTTTCTTATCTCAGGAAACACCTTACTATTTTAAATAAGTCCTAACAATTCAAAGGACTTGAATGTATGCAGAAACTTTTGCTAAAAAGTGGCCAGAGGCTGACAATTCCCTCCCATTGCAATTTTCATGTTCTAAAATTTGTTTTTGTTCTCCCCTGGAACAAAATCAAACCATT
The DNA here is from genome assembly GCF_947461875.1 of Haliaeetus albicilla. NCBI lineage: Eukaryota > Metazoa > Chordata > Aves > Accipitriformes > Accipitridae > Haliaeetus > Haliaeetus albicilla. Next base: position 22,272,155 of record NC_091500.1, read on the forward strand.
CTGTATTCCACAAAACCAGAACTGCCAAAACTTCTCTTTTTAGATCAAACTAAGCTTTTCTATTTAAGAACTTCTACAAATCCGAATGTCTGCTTGAGTAAGCCCAGATCAGGCTTCCATATCTAGGATGATTAAAATTTCTGTAGAGTAACAAAGGGGGTTTTTTTGTTGGTGGTGGTGGTTTTTAAACTTATAGTAGCCTAATTCTTTGTTGCTATCTGCTACTGCAATGTCCTAATTATTAGGTTGCACAGTGAGAACTCCACTCTTTCTCAGCTTTGAAGAAACAGCATATAGCACTAACATTTCATTACACTGGAACACTTTCAGCCTAGTCTGTTTTAATGACACAGATGTGACTACCAATTTCTTTTCTTTGAAGCAAAAAGTTTCAGCATTATTTATAGCATGAATGGTAGAAGCTTAAGGATTTTCTTACTGCTTGCCCATTAAAAATGAACACAAGGACAAAAGATAGTTGTTGGGGAAAACAACATACCATAATTCAAAGTCAAATTGTGATGACTACAGTTCATCTTCTCTTTTGCCAAATGACATATCAGAAAAGAACCTAGAGGAAATTAAATCTAACAGTAAACTTCTGCATGAAATCTAACTCTGGGCTTTCTTAATTTACTAAAAAGCACTCAAACAAATTATCTGGATTTTGGCCCTCAAGACAGAAAATTAGGGAAGTCCTGGATTCTCTTCTTCTTGATGAAGTAGTCCTTCACTCATAGCTTAAGCAGGCTGTACTGTGACAAAATAAACAGAGCAGAGGCTGAGGAAGACCGAGACTTTCTCTTGCACAGCTAAGGTACCAAGAGAACTGCCCCATAACTCCTCCCAGCTCTGGTGGTGCTACTGTCTTCCAAAGTCAGGAGTTTGGGTGATGCAGGTCAGGACGCAGCAGTAGCGAAGTGCAGATCGTTACCAAATCCCCCTACACATTACTAGATTTCACTCCCTTGCAATCATATTACTGGGAGCAAAACCAGGTTCTGATGAAACATCAAAAACACCAAAGACTAAAAGCAAGGCCCTTGAACCAAATCAGCTGTAACAAGCTGAACAAGCGCATTCAGTTAACTCACGCTTTCTCCTTGACACCTCTCTAAACCATGTTTTAGACATACTGTACCTGTGGCTGACCTAGAAGCTGCCTTTGATAGATCATGCGAATTATAATGTTATTCAGGTGGTCAGAGTTTTCCATATAGTCTATCTTCCTTTAAAGTGTACATAAACTCTAAAATAACTACATTTAAATGGTTTTTGGGGGGTGGGGATGGGGTTTTTTTCCCCAGTTGTCAAATCTTCTTGATTCTAACAGGCAAAACAACTAACAGCTTATGGTCTATAGCCTTGCTAACTTTTCCAAATCCTTTATCTTCAAGAATATTCCATTTAGCGCCTTAGAATATTTTTTTTCCCGTGCCACCTCCAATACCAAAAAAGAAACTTTTATTCCAGTGCCATTGGTAACAGACACTGTGGGAGTTGGAAAGGAATTTTCTTAAAATTGATGAAAATGGCAAACCATTTGCACCAGAAATGACCGTCATCACCATTATAACTTGAGACGGCCACTAATGGAACAGAAGCCCAGGACAGTAAAGACAATCAGACAGGACAAAAAACCCCCAACAAATAAACAAATAAAAAACCTCCAACCTCTGTTGCTAAAGTAGAGGATTGGGAGAACTGTCAGGGCAGAAGTCTGAAGAATCTTCTGACTGGGAGGCTACGGTCAGGAGCCTCAGAGGGGGTTTGGAGCATTTGCGGTAGAAAAGAGAAGCAGTGACTAGTCAGTGGGATTTACTGGAAGCTTTTGGTGACCTTTGGTGTTCAAGGAGAGTTTCAGGAGGTAAGCAAGTCTAGGAAGGCTGTGGATAGCACAAGCCAGCAGTTTAGGGAAAACAGTGGAAGTTTCCAGGCACCTGAGGATAGGAACTGTAGGAAGGTTAGATCTTGTATGAGAGGTTGTGGGAGATACTTCAGGTTGCCTTCAACCCCACAATCGCCCTTCCACCCCCTGAAGGGGGTCTCCAAAATGTGTATCCGTTCTTCCTCTCCCGCCAGAGAAGATCCTATTCATCCACATGAATCTTCGCAGCTGCTGCCAAACAAGTAGCAAGGGCTAGGGCTCTTCCGTTCACCGTGCAGGGGCAAGGACAAGGCATGGCTGAACTGGGGAGCAGACTGGTGATTTTAGCTACTGGAAGACGGAGGGAATAACTGCTGCGATTGGGAGCAGCTGCTCTTCGGCGGTAGCCACGCATGTTGACAACCCGTAGCAGTTGTCAACCGTTAACTCAAGTAGAAAGCAGATTATCCAGATACACTCCAGCTCTTCCAGCAAGGTAGGCGAGACAGTCATAGGGTGGGAAGTTGGGTGGGTTTTTTGTACCTTCCTTTGAATACAAACCTCATCAGTTTGCAGCCCTGGGCAACTGCTTGCTTTAGATATGCAGGTCTCCTCAACCTCTCATACAACATCTAAAGATACTCTGTGGCAACAGATCAGTTCAGCAGCAAAGCAGTATCAGCCAGTGTAACAGGCTTCAGAACCGGACTGCTGCCTAACTGTTATCAAGTTTTTGAAAACAAGTCAACAAACATTCTTTTAGTTGTCTTGCCTGATACTCAACCGATACCCTTCCTTTCAGGTTGCATTTGTTTAGGCGACCAGTACTCTGAGAAGGTCACTGCTGGTACTTAACTTACCATTTAACAACGAAAGCTTTCAAGTAAGACTGCGGCTATTTAAAGACAGCCAGCCGACTACTATTACCGAAACTATAGAAAAAGCAGTCCTGCCAAAACGTCACCGCTCTACGCAAACCCGCACGCATCTGCAAATGAAGATGATGTTCTTACAAATCACGGCTCAATGTACCCTGCTTAACAGACGGGTTGCAGTGCCCCTGCCTAGGGCTGGGAGAGAAAGTACCCTGCGGTACGAAGCCACTGGCACGAAGGGCGGCGGGTGCCAGCAACGCCGGAGGCCGGCTGCTGGAAGAAAACAGGGGAGGACAGACCCGTCCGCACCCCAAAAAGCGGGTGACCGTCGCACGCCCCGCGCGAACAGCCCCTTCTCCGACCGCGGCGCATCCAGGGGCGGCAAAAGTGATTACTCATGCCGCCGGAGAGGAGGGCTGCGGGAGCGGGGCGCGGGGCCGAGCCTCACGACCCCTCCCCGGGCCCCGCGGGGGCTCCCCGGCCGCCGCCCGCCGCCGGGCTCCGCGCTCCTACCTGGGGGGCCGCGAAGGCGGCGGCGGCGGCCGGCGGCGGGCCGCGGGGACGCGTCTCCTCCTCCTCGGGCGAGTCGTCCAGCAGAACTTTGCTGCTCTTGTTGAGCTTCCACATGGCGGGCGCGGGGGTGGCGGCTCCCGCCTCCCTTCGTCCTGGCAGCGGCGAGAGGGCCGAGGCGGGAGCGGGCGCTGCCTCCGCGGCCCCGGCCGGGGCGAGCTCGGCTCGGCTCGGCGCGGCTCGCCTGTCACCCCGCCGGGGGCTCCCGGGCCGGGAGGGAGGAGCGCTGCCTGGCGGGGCCGGGAGCCCGCCCCCCCGCGACCGCCTCGCCGGCCGGCCGCCCTGCTGCCGGCCCCGGCCCGCCCAGCCGCGGCCCCGGCCCCGGCCCCGCCGCCGCCGCCCCGCCTGGCGGCTGAGGGGAGCCGGGCGTGAGGAGGGTCCCGCCCGCGGCAGCGGCAAGGCGGGCGGGGGCGACGCCTGCCTCGCTGCGCCGCTCCTCACCTGCCGCCGCTCCCCGCCGGGGCCGCCGCCCGCAGCAGCCGCGCCGCCGCTGCCATGTTTGCGGGGGCGGGGGCACGCAGGGGGGTGCGGGGGGGGGGGGGTGCTTTCCCGTCACCACGGCAACCGGCGCGGCGCCGGCCGGGCTCTGACAGCGCCGGGCCCGCCCGGCCGGGTCCGCGGGGCCGGGGTCGGCCCTCCCGCCGGGCGCCTGGCAGCAGCCCCGGCCTCGCCCCGCGGGGGGGGGAAGAGCCCCCCGCGGCCTTCCGCTGGCACGGGAGGGGGCCCCCGGGGACAAGGCCGCGCCGAGGGCCCCCGCGGGTCCCTCAGAAGAGGGGGCCGGCGGGCGCTGCGGAGGGTGGGGATGGCGCTGCCCAGGCAGCCGCCACAGCAAAATGTCCGTCTGAGCGGCGCGGGGCACTCGAGGTGGAGCCGGACCTGCCCGTGGCGCGCCCACCCGTGTGCCCGCCGGGGTTACCCACCGGCCGCCGGCTCAGCCGGGCCGCACCGGGGGAAGGGCAGGCTCCCCGGCCCGGGCCACGGCGGGCACCGCCCGCCTTCCCCTCCCGCCGAGCCCCGCGGGCAGGGCGGAAAAGCCTGGCGCGTCCCGGCTGGAGGCCAGTCAGTCCCAGTAACTCCCAGTTCGATGGCTGAATGAGCCAGACTCAACGCCCTACGTGCCAGCTGGTATTTTTGAAGGTTCTTGTGTTCAAACGGGCGCGCTAGCGTGCTTTTCCCTAAAAATCCCCACCGAGGCACCCGCCTATCCGTGATTTTGAACTGCGAGTTAGGGCCAGGTGTCCAAAGAACCGCAAAAGCGTTCTAAAAAAGCCATTTGGGGTTCTTCTGCTTGCTTAGCGTCACTGTGATTTCCCTGGTGAAAGGCGGTAACCCCCCAGGATGCCTCAAGGAAAGCCTGCAAATCTTGCTTTGACCGCCTGATCTCTTCAGGGCCTAAGCAGCAGCAATAAGGCAGCAGCAGTGCTTCGCCGGGGGTGGTTTTGGCTGCAATGCGCTCCTACCTGCTCAACTGGAAAAGGGCTCACCCCGGGGCTGGAACGCCAGCTCCCTCCGGCCGGTTGCTCCGTGTGCTGCCCGTGCCTCAGGTGAGTTGCTTTAACTCCCCATCAGTGGCATGTGAACACCCACAGAGTCAGGGATTACAAATCAATGAAAAAACACTACTTTTTCTGTCATAAAACATCCATAACAGCTAGCTTCGGAGGCATCACAGTTTTAACTATAATCTCACTTTCGTACCGGTTAAGGATTTCTGTAATGGCTTAGGAATGCCCTGTAGCTAACTGTAATTTATTACCTAACTGCACAAAAGACACATTCACTTCACTTGAACCTGAAATCACGGAATTTACGCCAGTGCAGTTTTAGCCTTCTGTCTTTAGAATGAACTTCACAAAACGACATTGATGTGCATAACGCAAGCGCACAAGTGTTCGAAGGACTGGAAAAGACTTTAGTTTTACGATAAGTTTCCACACAAAATCTTCTTTATCTCGTTTTCAATCCCTTCTCTTGCAAGACTAAAAACTACCAAAAAGTGAAGCACAGAATTCCCTTTCACCTCTTGCGTTAATATTAACCAAATCTCAAGAGGGAAGGAGGCAAAACACATTCTCAGTTATTAAAGACAGATTGGGTTTAGCAGGGGCTTCCTCTAGAAGGCCAGGTCAATTTATAACCACTTCTTTAACCTCTCACTCCTTCTTTAAATTTATAAACAGAAATATTCAGTAGGCAGAGCTGAATGTTTCTAATTTACATTGATGCATGTTTGGGTAATTTTATGTAGTAAACAAGCATTTCATTTGATTTGAGTTCTGTATTTAGACCCTTGAAAAGATCAGATAAGTTATTAGTCACCACATGACCCTACTATTTTAATCCAGTGACTTCCTTATGCTATTTTTCTTACGACTATCTGAAACACCAGCTCTACCATTAGGCTTAAATCCTACAAATACTCATGATTCTGCTCAGTTTTGGTCTCATGAAGAAATCCACACAGCATTCCCAATACACACAAATAAAATTAACTACATGCCTTTGGTCTTTTTTAGTTTTATTAAGTTTTTACATTTTTTTCCTTAGGTTTTCTCTTAAGATTTTGGACTTTGGTGTGAAATCCTGGCTTTACTTTGGTCACTGAAAATCAGTCCGGCTGACTTCAGAGAGGTCAGAATTTCAGTCCAGATTTTCTATTTGTCGTCAAGACCCCAAGGCATGGTTGAGCACTTTCTCTTGTTCTTCTAAAAATAATGTTATTTTCTGCTGATATGTTCTACAGACTTTGTGCTTACAAATTTATTATTTCCCTTTAAAATTAATTATATGCATCTAATCAAAAGATTTTTCCAGAGTAAGAGGCTGACATCCACAGGCTGGAACTGCCTAGGACGAAAAAGAATGCAAAACACATAAATACAAAGTTTCTTCCTCTAAGCAACTACATTGTCATGTTTCCCTAAGTTGTATGCAGGGGAAGGCTGTGAAATCCAGTTTGAGAAATTTCTTGCATGGTATTTAAAATGTTATGAACATCTTTATAAGTATCATTATGAGGAAAAAATGATGATTTTGCTTCTGAACGCTGATCCCATCTCCTTTAAGGGACACGCACAAACAGAGCAGGGGAGGGGGAAAGAGAGAAGTAACAGAAAATGCAGTCTTTGTCTCTGACTCCCATGGAAGGCTGAGCTGTTTTGAAAGCAAAGCCAGACAACATGGTTTTAGCAGCCACTTCATGACCTGGCAAAACACTGTGCTACTGAAAAACTTGTTTCTCCTTTGCTTTTTTACTCCAGGCTCTCACCCACGGGTGAAAAGGGTGGAGTTCTTTTGGCGGACTAAAGCAGGCTCTCAGGAGACAGAAAGCAAAAATGGGAAAGGTAGGAAAGAGCAGTAAAGAGATAATCCCGTGTGTCATACCAAGTAACTGCATGACCCTTAGTGGCTTTAGCATACTTCAGTGACTCCAGGCTGCAGGCCCTTTGGATATTGCCATGCTCTCAGGTACACGCACAATGGTTTCAGTTACCGTATCTATCCCGATATCTCTCAGGGTTTGCCTTTCAAATCCCTATTACTATTCATGGCATCTCTCACTCATCTGTGCCACAATCAGTATCTTACACAAAGGCTCTATCACCCTTCACCTTGACATGGCTGCCTGTTCTGAAAAGCTTGTAAGCCATGCAGAAGTGAACACAGTTGCAGTGCTGCTGCTCTAAGCAAGAAGCAAAAAGAAGCCCAGGGCCAGCGAGCCATGTTGCGTTGGAGACCACACATCCACCACTGCTGCCACCAGCGGCAATCTTCTCAGCTGCACTTGGCACTCAGAGTGTTTAACCAAGCTGTTGGAGACTATTGCCAGCAAGATGAGATTCACCACTTCCCAGCAGCGTTAGGCACACACCACAAGCGTTAGAGAGACATCCTTCTCCTCTTGCGGTGGCCCATTTTTAGCCATTTTATGGTGAAAACTGTCTTTATGGCACTGTGCCAGAACATAGCAGAGGCACTGGAGTATCCGTATATCCTTTCCTGGATTCCTACCCCTGTTTAGAAGCAAGTGTTTTTCACTTTCTGGAAGCTGATAGTGCCAGAATCCTAGGCTGGAATTCATCTCATGAAATTTTAAATGCCTACATGTCTAATCTCAGTTATTTTCCCTTTCTAATTGGTGGAGAGAAATACTGTGTGTTTTTGTGTTTTTCATCTTAGATTTCTTAGGTGTTTACTGTAGGCATCTAGCTATAACCATACCAAAGTTCACAAAAATAAGCAATGCCAGGGCTACATCTTCTGAACTGCAGAAGGGAGGGAAGGAAGGTTCAGCAACTAGCAATAAGAGAGTCCAGGGACAGCAAGACTTTCTTCTTCGTGTTTTCCCCCATACTTTCTAACACTTCCCTAGCAATACTTGAGCTAAAACATACATAATATGTATGAGACAATACATATTGTGTGAAACAATACACAATTTTTATGAATATGAATTCTGGATGACTACAGTATGTGAGTTCTGCAAAATCATCACAATGTCCAAGCTCATTCAAATAAAATACTTACACTTCACCCTTCTATACACATGCATAAATCACATTTATTACAGAAAAGCTGTTCTAGAGAAATTTGAAGAAGGTTGCATTTTACATTTTTAGAACTTAAGTATAATTCCCAATTAAAGCAAATTGTAAAATATAGCAGTTTTAGGAGCCAGAAAACAGCCCCAAACAGTCTAACCTTATTTTCTAAACTGTTATATGACTATTTTAAGCCTTACCAATAGAAAAGTGAGGTCCAACCCTGTAAGAGAAAGGAAATCTCCTATCTCTAGCCAAACTCCATTCTTACTGATAACAAAACCAATTTGATTTAAAATACTGACATGTATAGGAAAGCTGTTTGTGGCTTGGCATATAACTTATTCAGTGTGGCCCTTTGTCCAAAGAAAATGTGTGAGAGAGAAAAGCAAAATACTTCTGGAAAATACACTTTTTAAAAAAAATTGACAGCTGGTTGAATCAACTGGAAGTCAGTTCAAGAAATACCAAGAGTCTTAGAGGAAGCAGATTTAGTGCGTGCAAATGCATGCTAAATTAATTTATACTCTGTCATTACGATTTATTATAGAGATTTTATGTCCCCAGGGATGACATAGCAAAAATAGAAGAAAGCCAGAACTGATGACAAAGGCTGTTAGACATGGAAAAATACTCTTACAAAGCTAGATTAATACTATGCTTTAAACCAGAAATAAATAAGAGGAAATGGAATAAACGTATGCGGAAAAAGACTGGATAGGTAGATAGACCTAATAGAACTGCCTCTCCTCATCAGATATAGACAAGGAGGCATCCATAGTCGAAAGGTATTGCATTTATAACTGAAAAAGGAAATAGATCTTTTTCAACTGTGTAATTGCACACTGTGTGAACTCATTTCCAAAGAATGTCACTGAAGTAGGATTCAAGAAACAGGAAGTTTATGAGGATAACAAGAATATCAGGTAGCACAAGTAAAACCAAAAAAGCTAATATGATGTATAAGGCTCAGATTTCAGGGAATATGCTAACTTTCACAAGCTAGATGTTAATAACAAAGCTTTATGAGAATATATTCCGTTATTTTCTACTGCAGGATTTCTTGCTTTAATGTGCATCAAATAGAAATGCTGGAAACAGAACAGTAGATGCTGGAAATAGAACAGTAGATAAAGCATACCACTACCTAACCTCTCTGGTCTTACATTCCTTTTCCACAAGTCTTTTAAAAATTTTTTTCCTAGGCACAAAAGAGTTAAAATAAAATGACCTGAAACAGCACTGTTCTCTGCAATATGTACATTGGATAGAAGCACACTCAGAAGATTGCAAGTACTAAAATTTCATTGTCTGCAGGAAACAAATGTCATAATCTGAAGTGGGTGCAGTTCTCCAATTTTTAAGGTATGCTGTATTTTGTATTATATTGGTCAAAACCAGATTTTCAAGAAATGTAGTGCATTTGCAATTTTGAATTACCAAAAGCTAATGAAAATGAAAAATTCTGAGACTTACTTTTGAATATTGAAACCACGGGGTACGGTGCTTATGAGAGAGATTGCCCAGAGTCACACAAGAATAGTAAACATAATCAAACATACATCATCCTCTAGACTACTCAGTGATCTGCTTTGCAGGAGAAGTAGTAAAGTGTTAAACCTATAGAAACCTCCCAAGCATTTTATTTAAGTTAACAGTAAAACTTTGGTTGTGGATTCAGGCTGCCTCTGCCTGCTGAACTGGTGATCTCAGCCTGAAATATTTTCATGTATATACCAGCGCTCCAAACAGGCAAAGCACTTTTACTGCAGATGGGGCCTCTTGGTTTGTAGTTCCACCATTATCTGAGCAAAACAAAGTGTATTGGGGGAAAAAAAGGAGACTGATTCACCTACACACAGCTATCTACCAGTGCAGCTGCTCTGGCTGTGAATGACATCTCTGCACTACGGGGGGATGCCAGGCTATAGCAGAGATGGCCTCAGTTTTCTTTGGAGACCCAATTCTTACCTACAGTTTTGGTCCAAATTTACACCACGAGGACCCTGAAGAGTGCAAAGCTCACCCCCACAAGTCTCTGCTTGCTCAGAGCATTGTGAGATCAGTTCTCACAAAAAATCTCTGAAAAGACAGAGAGATGAAAGTGATTGGTAAAGAAAAATACTCCAGAAACATTCCAGTTCAACGCTTCTTCTGCTGGTTGACATCAGTAGTGGAAAGGTAACAAAGAAAACTTCTCAATGTGGAGGGAGAATCTCAAGGCACCAGCATATGACTCTCCTGGGGCCAATTATTCTGCAAGTATTTCTCAGTGATACAGTGAGCACATAAGCTCTCACTAGACCATGCAGGAAGGAGCTAAAAAGTTTTAATTAAGTCCTGTTTAAACCATGTTAGCTATCATTCTCCCTTTTAGAGCCAGGTGTTAGCCCAACTGTAAGCAAACCTTCAGGCCCTCTGAGCAGAGAAAGGGCTGGAGGAAAAAAGAAATACAAGGAGAACAAGAAGTGAATCGAGGGGACAAGAAAGGTCAAAGGGTGTGTGAGTGTCACGGACTCAAAAATAGATTGAGGGGCACTGGAGGGTAGTAGCCCCCAACACCATCAATCGCTCCGGGAGTGTGCCCAGGGAAGCAGTGGATGCTGCCCACCGGTGCTCTCTTCATTGACATGAGAAGATGAGGGACTGGAAGCAGATGATGCAGTTGGCTGGGTCCCCCCGCATTGAGTTTGCTTCTCCTGGTGGCATGAAAGCCCACTTTGGCCATGACCAGGAAGAGACTGATGAATAGGTCCTGTGTTTACTGCCCATTGTGTTACGAACATCTCAAGTGATCATTAATGAAAATGTGTTGGAAGAATAAATATTCTTTAATCTAGGCAAGACTGGAATACTGCTCTACAGTGAGAAAAACATGCTTTTTTTGTATGTCATGTGTGATTTAAGACAGAATTTTGTTTATTTGTAACTTCTATTTTTTCCTGACATTTAAAATGTTCCTTATTTGCTGTATTAGTAATGGGCTTTGGATGTGAGAAAACAAATTACATACTTCCTTTATAGTGCAGCTTTAGTGCAATGATCTGAAAGTACTCACTTATATATTAGTGAATTAATCCTGACAACGTATTTCTCAAATAACATCTTCATAGCTGGAAACTGCACCTTATATTTTTTGCCTCTTTTTAAAAGTTTCCTATTGCTGGAATCAAACAACAAATCATGATTAATTATAAAGTGCTATATATGCTGGAAGCCAAAATACACAGATTTTTCTAGCAAGCTTTGTCAAATCCATTATTAAGCAAGCAGCAATTTCCTGACTTCACATTCTTGCTGTTTATCCACTAGCCCACTTTCTTTCCCAGTACCACATCTACACTAGCAAGTATTGTTGCAGAACTGTCAACAAGTAGTCACGGATTGTATATCTACAAATACATTTTTTTAAGAGATCTAAACCTCAAATTGTTCTCGTCTGAGCGACACAACTTCCCCAAAGCCACAGAAGCTTTTATCCAGCCTACAGCAGAACAGGAGCATAGATGTTGCCTCATTTATGTTTTTCCTAACAATCTTCCAGTTCCACAATGCCCTGTTCCCTCAAAGCAATTGTCCCGTTGCAGTTTTGATTTCTATTGCTATAGGATCAATGTGATATGAAACCTTCATGTTTGAGAAATACTTTTTATTTTCTCCACTGCTAGCCCAGATTGCAGGCAGGCAGACATTGCCTCACATAAATTGAGAAGACACTTAAATACCATGCTTCTGTCTGGAGAGAAAGAAATAGTATGAATCTCCTCACCCCGGAGAGAAGGGAATGTATAAGGCTATTTATGGTGCAACTGTAGGAATAGCCAAGTTTATGAGGAAAACAGAAGAGATCCAAACCCAAGGAATGAGAAGCAACATTGCTAAAAGACAAACATCCTTCTGGAACAGTGAAGGGATATTCGCTTTAGTATGGCTGAATCAGGCCAAAAGTCCGTTTGCCCCAGCATCCTGTCTCTGACAATGGTGTTTAAGAAAAGAAACAAGGCACAGAGCAAGTTCAGGGTGATACTTCCCCTGGCATATCCTGCCAGCATCAGCTTCCTATTATAGAGACCATATCAGCGTCTTTAGTTTTAATAAAACCTGATGGACTTTTCTTCCATGGGTTTTCACTACGGATTCAACTTCTTGCAGTGATGCATAGAAAGTATTTCCTTTTTTTTTTTTTTTTTTCATTTAGTGAAAAAAACCCCCGACATGGAGAACTTTGCTTTTAAGCAATAGAGCCAAAGTTAGGAATGGTGATAGCACAATGGGAAAGATAATGTGGGGCAAGGTTACTGTCCCCATCCAATGTCGGGCACAGTTACCCAAAAACATCTAGTCATAGTCCTATTGGTGGAACAATGCCATCTGCTGCAGAAAGTCCCCCTGTATATTGCCACAGAACAGCCCCGTGCCCATCTGAACAGCCCTCTAGTTCCCACCCACCTCTGCACACAGGCAGGGTGCCCAGCACCCAGGTATGCGTTTGCTCTAGCAAAGACTTTCAGAGGGTGATGGAACTTATTACACTAATTTAACTGACTATTGCTGGCAAAGGATAAAGGTCTAGCCCAAACTACTAAGCATCTCAAGTCTTCTTGTCATTATAGTATACAGACATATAATCTCTTGCCCTTTTAAACATTCAGCAATCTATAATCTGGGAATATGAGAAGGCCAGTGCAATACAGAGTCTGGAATCTGAGAAATGTGCTTGGTTTCTAATTTACGGAAGTATAGAGTTATACATAGTATAGAAGCATACTATGGAGGCATAGAATTTTAGTTAAATAAAAGAATGCAATCAAATGCACTGACAAATTAAAAGTTTGAAGGGAATTGGAAAAAGTAACAATATACTAGCCAAGCAACAAAACTGAGCCCATTGTGTGACAGATGGAATTGGAGTTATGGCTCATGAAATTATACCCATATATTTTCCATAGAATTCTGTGGCACAAGACTTGTTATTCATAGAAGTTGGAAAGTCAAATTAATTTTAAAGCAAGTTATTGTCACCTCAGTAAAACTGCATGTGAATCTCTTACCCAGAATGAAGCATTTTGCAATTAAGAATTTTGCTTGCTATACTTTGGAAGTCTTTAAAAAGTAGATTAAATTATATTTACTCCTCATATATATAGTCTTACTATTGAATTGACCTTGATTTCACTTTGTTTACTTTGCTTCTGAAGTAAAGTATGCAAAATTAAATTAAAAGTGCTTTAATTCTGAACCAGTGTCCACACAGGATTAAAGGGAGTTTTATTAATACACTTCAAAGTCACACTTATAGTTAATTCAGATCATTTTCCTGAATGCTCCTACATAATCAAGGCTAGTGTGACATACAAATATGGGAAACTCTGCTGTAGCCTTGGATAATGACAGAGTAAGGAAGAGAGCTATAAATATTTCTACAGCCATTACTCAGTTTTGATTATTAATTAGTTTTCTAATAAAGCATTCAGGAGTCAGTGGCATTTGCCTAAATTTGCCTAGAGTATTTGCCATTCCTATTAATTCTCTTTAGCATGAAAAAATATGTTCCCATGCACAGGCTAATGATGCAAGACAGAGTTGCTTTTTATTTCTATGCTTAGACAAACTTGCTGAAATCTTGGCCTCATTGACATGGTTGATAAAAGTTTTCACTGACTTTAGCAGAGTTGTATTTTAATTCAAAACAACTTGATACAGAAGGGAGAGAAAAAAACCTGTATGTACAGTATAGGAGTATCAATGCAATCTAAACAGGTATTTTAGCAGATTAGCTCTTGGTAAGACTTTTCTCTATGGATAGATCAAGATGTTTGTAATTAATTTGAGGTTTCCTAATCTGTTAACAAAACCACTAATAATCCACCCAAGTAGTTTTATTCTTTTTTATGCCTTTGAGATCAATATTTAAAATGAGATTTTGTTACCCAGTTAAATTCCACAAAGGAAAGATTCACTTCATTTGGTTCAAAACCTAGTTAAAGGAGTGATGTTTTTTCGTCTCTGTTCCCTCTTTATCATAGCAGTAACATCAGATAGATAACATGAAAGGAGACCTTGCGTTTGCCCTGTTTCTTCTGGCAGAGACTTACCTAAAGTGTTTCTGAATGAGTGCTTGAAATGAGGGGCGTAGATTTTAGTGGATATTGGACCAGGATCTTAAATACTATTTTGTAAAATTCAGATTATTTAAATTTATTTGAAATTTTTTGACCTGAACAGTTCAAACGACTGTCCAACTGCAAAAAAAAAAAAAAAAAAAAAAAGCTTGTCCAAACACTGAGGCACCTCTCACTTGATGGCAAGCTGAGCTCCAGAACGGGAGCTCCAGTCCTCTTAAAATGCTGGTCCAGTCTTCTGGGGAGGTTTGGGTTTTCTGTATAGTGCTGTAGAAATAAAAAGTAGTCAGGATTAGAGTTCGAAGCAGAAGCATCACCTAATCATGACATTTTTGTTAAAGTTAGTCCTTGGAGACCAGCTCCATACTTTATCCAATTGTGTAGATAATCTAAATTTAGGAAACCTAGAGAGCAGTTTATGTGGCTGAGTCTTTGCAGATTTGCTTGTCTCTAACCTCACTTTTGTTGACAATAGTTTTCTCAGCATTTAATTATTCTGAAACCAGAACTCAAATACAAAGTGCTTCCAAAATCATCAGGTTTTCAACAATCAGTTTCTACTTGTCGCTGTTCTCAATACACTAGCATGTAAATCCAGTGTGGATCACCAAGGAAACTGGCAGCTTGCTACCTTACAATTTTCTTAGCATATCTCCAGTGGGACATAAATCTACAATAATTTTTCCACTTTTTTACAGCACTTAAAATTTTAGCTCCAAATAAATTTTTCCCTAGGTGTTCACTAGTAATATACTCAGTCATACTTGACAGAAAGGTCTACTGTAAAGCAGATACAGGTGAGATAGTCACTTTCTAAAAGCTTATAGTGCCTTGTGTGTGTTATGCTTAATGTAGGTCAGGTAAGAGAGACTACGTCCCTTATGTTTGGGAGTAAGGGAATATAAAGCTTGCTTCAGCCACAAGGGGTTTATTCCAATCTAGGAATTCAGTTTAGGCTAAAGCTGGAGAGATTTATACTGGCTGAGAATTTGCTTATGCTTTAAGAAGCTTACTTTGATTTAGGGAGTTCAGAGATTTTAGCAAAGGCTTCAATTAGAAGAGTTTATCTTCTCTGGGTAAATTTGCATACCAGTAGTTATTTCTCATAAGAATTTTGTAACTTAAATTTGCATAGGTTTTATTTAGATTTAAAATAATGCAATTTAATTTTTTTCATAGCTTTCCCTTCATTTATTTCATCCACAGTTGATGAGTTTATGTTTTCACATATTACAGTTATACTGTAAAATCACTAGCTTCTTTGAAATTCCATTGCATCCTCCTCCTGGCTTTAGTAGTCTCAATATGTACTTTGCATAAATCCTTTTGCTTTTAATATCATGACAATTTACTATCTAATGTAGTTTTACATTTGGTCAGGAACTTAGATCTATTGCTAGCAACAAAATGCAAAAAAAAATCTATCAGTTATTTGGGACCGAGAAGTTAATATGCTTCAGGAAAAGTGAAGATCGATATCAAAACTAGTAAGCTTACATTTCCTATGAGGGCAAATGTTTAGATTTACAAATGCCACTGCAAATAATTCCCTGTTGTCTGTTGTGTTGTTGTATAGTGCTGTAATCTCATAATCCTGCTTCCGCAAAAATGTTTTTAAATATACATGTTAGATTTGGCAATTGGCCTGTTGATCTTGAAGGTAAGCAACCATTATGTGTGCATGTGAAGTCAGTCATCCTGCATTTTGCTCTTAAGAAATACCTAGTAAGTAAAGTTTCCTTTGAATTTCAAAGCAAATAACATCTGGTTTAGTCATCCTGTGCAAGGTTTTTGCATGAGTTCAGCAGCATAGGAGCCTGCAGTTGGTCAGTTTGCCACTGCCTTTAAAGGCAAATATTGAACTGTTTCAGCTGGTGTAGCATAACTCAGCTATCAGGCCACCAAATTAATCAATTTATACATGATAGATTTTAATGCTTCTTTTTTGTTTTCTTTGCAAAGGAAGGCTTGGCGTCTTAATACTGTAGTATTACACCACATCTTGTGCAAGCTGATGAAAACCCAGCAGTGAGGTCATTTCAGTGGGAAGGCAGCACATCCCATTAACCTGAATTGGGAGCTGGGTACCTGTTGTCCAGCTAAATCCTAGTTTCCAATCCAGAAGGACTGCTTTCCAGCACTGTTTAAACTAGAGCAGCAAACTCCCTAAGCACAGGGCCTGCAAGTTTCCTGTGCTGCGACCTCCCTGGGTTTAGCAGCACACAGCTGAGAGGAGATGAGAGGCTGGTGCCTGCCTTACCTCCTCTGCACCCTGGTGTTGAGGAGGAAACCATCTTATTTCTGCTAAACTCCCTCAAATAGGTTTTGGTTGGTTGGCCCACAGTAAGTCTTTTCAGTGTGCACAGATGCAGCAAGGGTGATGCCATCTTATGGGTGACTCAACATGGAGACTCAATGGTGGTACATCAATTCCCAGTGACCAGTGTGCCTATCTTAACCCACTGCCAGTATTCCTCGTGCTACTGAAGAGACCCCCTAAAAAGCTAGGACCTGAGCGCACAAAAATGAGGAATTCCTCCCATGACTTTTCTGTAAACCTCTGGCTGCTGCCTAGCAGAGGTCATGCTGCCTCTGTCTTCACCACCACGGCAAGAAAGATTGAGAATTTTTTAGGGAGCATGTACTTGAATATATAAAATGTTACACATTTTTCTTTAATTACTTGAGCCTTGTGTTCTGCAGAGATCTGGAAGCATAATTTTATTGTGTAATTTTTGAAAACTTGGCCATTACATTGTCTCTGACAGTAAGTATAATGATAACTAGGCAAACAAAATAACAGTTCTTAACTTAATTACATAAAACTCCAAAGAAACTCTGCTAGGCATACGTATATGCAGAGATTTTCTCCATTAAACAAGCCCGCAGGGAAATGCCTTAGTAAACAAGTGAATTACACTAGCATATGAATCAATAGATCTAGTCAATAAAAATACCCATCCTAGTGCTGACCCCCCTGTATGAAAAAAGTCGCTGGTGTTTCTCCTGAGGGTCTGTGGAAAAATTAGTAGAACATTAATAAAGCCTAGCTTTTGCCTTTCAGTACAATCCCAAGCAGAGGTTATAATGCATGACACGAGGCAGGGAATGGCTCACAGAGACCTCACGCCTGAAATATATTTGGGCTTTTTGTTTATTTGGGTTTTTTTCTTGCTTTCTGAAGGCAGCAGAAATTAATAATGTTGCACAGTCTTAGATGAGAAGCACCATGTCTAAATTGTACAAACACAGCTGGAGAGTGACTTTGATGATAATACTCCTTACTCACCCATATTGGCGGGGCAGCTGCATTTCTAATAGGTTATTCCTAGATATGCTTACTAGAGATGCAACTTATGAAGAATTACACTCTAGAAATGCAATATAGTCTAAATGAATATTGGTTCCTTGTGGTCCCACAGCCCACGTGATGGCTGTATGGGGGAGTTCCTTGTTATTCCAGTAGAATTATATCTCTCTGGGTACACTGGCCTTTCTCTGCAGGCAGACATTCCTCCTGAAGCCACATTAGTTAGACCAGCAGTAGAAAATATCTTGATTGCAGGGTAAATGTCCATTTTTACCAGTTTAACTAGTAAAAAACAATGGCTTTGCCAGTAAATTTCCTTACATTGATGAAGTGACACATGGCAGCTTAGTCAAGGGCATTGGCCAGTAGGACAGAGTACAATCCGTAGCACCAATGTGCAGTACCAGGGTAACACACTTCAGTTTCGCTTCCTACTCCAATTCTGCAACTGCAGGGTAATAAAGGAGAGCCATTGTTGCAGTGATCTGTAATTTCAGCCTCAGAATGAACAAAACTACTGTCCATAGTAAAAGAAAAGAAGTCACATTTTCTATTTAATGGAACATTTATTCGTTTTTTATGCTTCTGTCAAAATGATTGTTAGTGTGGTATTGTGCAATAAATCTGTATGCTGTTCAGTTTAAAATAATCTGTAAGAAATCTGTCATGCTCATTACTATCTATCACCCTTTTTGTTATCTGCTATCTTATCATTCCCATCTGTGAATGGTTAAGATACCTATGAGTAAGTAATGTTATAAAATGCATAAATATTCCAAGAAAATACTTTTATACTGTGTCTTACTGTAGCATTCATCTCCTAGAAAACGGAAGCGAGTGCTTTAAGTTTGGCATGGAAGAATGATTTACAGTGCCTTAAAAATGCAATTTCTAACACAATGAATATGTTCTTCATCACAGAGAGACACTGGTATTCAAAACTTTCTTGCTGATATTCTTGATTTTTATGTGATCAGTAATGCTTCTTTGTTAGTTACAATGTAAGAAAAGAACACTTTAAGATAACACTGCACTTTTACCTCTCAGCCAAAAGCTTATTATGCTATGCCACCAGAAATGGCAAAGTCCCTCATGATTATTTAGTTCAAGCAGAAAACAAACTCATTTGTGGCATTTGCTCTTCAGCTAATGAATATTTTGTGTGGTTGGAGGTGTTCCATGAAACATAACCCTACAGTAAAGTTATTTCTCTTGCCCATTACAATGGACAGTAGCTGTTTCATAGAATCACAGAATCATAGAATCATTTATGTTGGAAAAGATCTTTAAGATCATGGAGTCCAACCATTAACCTAACACTGTCAAGTCCACCACTAAACCATGTCCCGAAGTGCCACATCTACACGTCTTTTAAATACCTCCAGGGATGGTGACTCAACTACTTCCCTGGGCAGCCTGTTCCAGTGCTTGACAACCCTTTTGGTGAACAATTTTTTTGTAATATCCAATCTAAACCTCCCCTGGTGCAACTTGAGGCTGTTTCCTCTCATCCTATCACTTGTTACCTGGGAGAAGAGACCAGCACCCACCTCACTACAGCCTCCTTTCAGGTAGTTGTAGAGAGCGATAAGATCTCCCCTCAGCCTCCTTTTCTCCAGACTAAACCCCAGTTCCCTCAGTCGCTCTTCATAAGACTTGTGCTTTAAACATTTCATTTTAAACTACTGTGTAGAAATCTAAAGCTTATGACTTAGCACTGCCAGTGGCTATGCTGTTACCAGGCTGCTGCAACATAACATTTGAGTCCTTTAGGGAGGTTTGCAAGTTGTGGCTTGAAGCTATTACATTGTAGATGAAAACTGCATTGAAGCTTAGTGAGTTTTTGTTGAACTGGCATAGCTGAAAAGATTTTGACTGATAATAATTTAACCTATGGTATAGTAACACAGAAGAAATATGCGCAAGTGTTACTAAGGTTATGACATCAGCTGTAGAAAGCAAAAAAAAGTGGAAAGGTAAGTTTTATATTCAGTCCAAAATTGCTGTGTATGGTGTACAACGTGACATACAAAGTGGCCAGCATTACTCACTGAGCAAAAAATTTTGTTATATCCAAATACAGTGTAATAGAGCAAGGTAGAAATGTCAAGTCTGTAGATCCTAGAAATTTGTGTAGCCCCATTTTTACTTAAATGTTGACCTGGGTATGGAATGGCATGGCGTTACAGAGAAAATAAATCATTAAAAAGACCCACACAGATGATCCATTTTTCTATATATTTTTTTCTATGGAATTGCTCAATTAGTAAAAATATGTTTTTCTTGTGATAAAAGGTACTTTAGTCTGGGGTTTTTTTCCTCCTTGCAAATACTAGAATCTGGCTTTTCTAGAGATCTGCTGGGCTAGGTCTGCAAAGCAGAGCTCCTGACCTCCAAAATTTTGTAGTGGCCCTGAGCTGCTCATCCCATGGAGTGTGCACCAGGCTCGCCTTCCCTGTGCTTCATTTTCCACAGAAAGCATCCCCAAACCTGCGGGCTGTGAGGCAGTCAGAACACGGCCCAGACAAGTTCCTTACAATGTGACCCTGAGTATGAGTACACGTAGCAGCACATCAAGACACAGCCTTCCAGAGACAAAGCAGAAGACGAGTGGGAAGGGGAAAAAGAGGCTGAAAAAAGAAGGGCAATTGAAATCATAGCTAGAGAAAAGCAGTGCAATCAGATCATCAGATCCTCAGTATTATAAAGCACCTCATTCTGCTCCCTTACAAAGCTGGAGCAAGAGAAAGATCTAAATCTAACCAAATCTAAATTTAATCTAATCAAGAATACCTGTCTTAGTCCTGGGAAGAGGGGAGAAAGCAGATCAAATAAACAAACATCAGAGAATGAAAAGTTCAGATGACAAAAACAGAATACGAAGTGTTTATTTATTTGTTATTACCGCAGTCATTTATCTCCAGTTTAAATTTTGTTTTTGTTCTGTGACTCTTACCAAATCTCAGTTCGTTCACTTGCAGAACTGGTATACTACTTACCTAGCAGAAGCCCTCCAAATATAAGAAGGTGGGTTACATTCATTACTAGGCTCAACGTTGCAGAAGTGCTTTTTGAGATTCCTGAGTAACAGGCACAGGAGAACTATAAAATATTGTTGTTATTATTACTGTGAGCTTTGGTGAGCTCATGTAATAGGAACCTGACATAATGGAAATAATGACAGTGACCCACTTCAATCAAATTCTGTATTTCTCATGTGGGAAGAATTTTGACTAAGAATTTGCAAGGTTTGTCCATAAATGTGAGCACAAGGGAGGACTGTGTTAGCATATTCAAGGAGGGAAAAAAGCATGATGAATATCTCAAGATCTAGATACTAATTTTTTTTTTTTTTAAATCCATGCTTAGACACCTAAAGGGAATGCAATTTAAAGCTGCTGAACAATTCCAGATGTCACCATCTTAAAGGATGCTAGTAATACTGCAGCCCCTCAACACCAAGAAAGAACTGGCCTGATACTTAACTATGGATTCAAGTAACCTCAGACATTCAGTTTTGAAGATGCTGTCTGAAACCTCTGGATATCTGAAACACCAAAAAAACTCCCTAAATCCCCTGTTAGTAGTAGTTAGCCTTTTCTAAACCTTGAAAGATGTGTGGCACATCTTTCAGTAAACAGTAGTAAAACCATGAGGAAAACAGGTTTCTTTTTTTCTATGTAGTGAAACAACTCCCCAAATCTCATTCTTTTGGATCAACAGTTGGCAACTGTCTGGCAGAAATACTAACTGCCAATGTAAAAATGTTGGGCTGGAGTCAGCAGACCCAGCACACTGTAGATATTGAAGCTCGTAGAAAGAAATGCAGCGTGGGAGTAACCTTTTACTCCCTTCTGCATACTTCTAGGCACTTTCTGCCCTTTTGCACAGTTGTAAGCAGTTGAACCTAAAGCAAAGCACTGTCAGAGGCTGTGGAGCAATGCTGGAAGTGCAACAGAGCAGGGGACTCCATTTGCTCTGCTGCAATAATTTTAAAGGTACCTTTAGCCACAGTGCGTGGGGCAGGCATTAAATGAGATCTGTGTTTATGCTGTCAGAGTATGGCTGAGCGAGGATGCTCATTGACTAAGAATGCACGGTAGAGTGTTTTCTGCCCTAAAGAGACCCTATACCACCCTTTTAACCACCGCAGAGACAGCCTGAGCTTAGGGACGCATCCATGCTGGGTCAGGCAGAGGCGCTCGAATTAGCTTTCAGCAAATCTTACGTACAGGAGACATCTGGCTAGTGCAAAGATGAAATAAATGCTCCCTGAGATTTATATACCAATAAACAGAAAATACCCTTCTGCCTCACAGGTATGTCTGAGATCTGGTCCTTCCCTTCAAGGCTTAATAGTCTATGGAGAACAAAGAGCCAATGAAAAGCTTACTGCTTTCTCTTTAGTGCCTGCTAGCTGGTGATTGAAGTAGATGACACCACCTAAGTGAGTGGTATGTACCTCTGTACACAGACGACTGAATTAACAGCAGTAATAATACATCACACACATTCATTTCCTGCCGACTTAATGAGAAAATGATATGCATTTGTTGTAGATTAAAACACCACAGCAAGCCAAGCCAAATGGATCACCGAATTAACCTGAACACCAGTACAATGTTTCCTCCTTGTGCCTTCAGATCCCCTTGGTTTTAGCCTTTCCCTGTTTTTGTGGAGTTTGTTGGTAGAGCTCAATATCATTTCTCAAACTGCAAAAAGGTGGAAAAAAAAAAGTATCATGGTTTTTGTCAGTATAATTTGTTGATACAATTGTTTAAATCTTAAAAACAACACTCCTAGCCAATATTACCATAGCACAGCATTTTCTAGGCTCAGGTTTAGTCTTTTGTAGGCAACTGGGAAACAACAGCAGCTTTGGTCATGTTGGCATTTCTGCTGCTCCACCTCAGGTGTTCCTGTGGGAATAGGACATCCTTCCTCTCACAGTGCCAGCCAAGAGAGCAGTTCTGGTGTCTTTGAACATAAGCAAAAAGGGGATTAAATCCTCCAAAGCAAATGTGTTTGGTGACACAAACTAACCAGGCATATTCATTGCTTCATAATGTGAACCTAGTAAAAAATTCAGTGGAGGTATATAAGTACTTTGTATTCAAATTGCATTAAAGCCTGAAAGAGCACCCTACTTCAGTACAAAAGGTTTGGTTACATCCAGGAACAAAAGAAAATACAAGGGGTGTTTTTACAAGGTAAAATGTTTTTCTTGGGGTTTTTTTGGTAAAGGTCTACAGGATATCCTCCAGGGAAAACCAAAACCAGAGCTATAGGAATGTGCAGAGCTGTGACTGTGGTTTTACAGCAGGAAGAGGAAAAGAAAAAGATATGTTCAGAGCATGCTGATAATCAGTGCTAGATAGGAAACAGCAGAACTAGAGCTGTTCTTTTTTTTTAAAAGAAACAAAATCCGATCTGTATTTGCTCTGTTCTACCAGAGCTCATGAAGTCTTCCTCTACCATCAAAAACTGTCCCTGAAGGACCAAAGAGACCTTTTCCAGTGGAGGGGGGCAATCATACCCACATGAGCTGCGGGGCTGTGGGATGTCAGCTCTGAGGAGATGAGACCAAGAGAGCAATTTCTCCCCCATCCAAGGTGGTGGCCTGACCACCAGCCTGGCTGGGAAGGGCTGGCTCTCTGCTCACAGGGCAGCTCCATGCAGTTTGAATAGTCAAGGTCACAGAGCTGGACTCCAAACCCCAGTGATTAGAGCCCTCACCCTGATCTGAAAGGAAGTAGTAATCATCCCTTCCACTTTAAATGACTCTTTCCTTTCCCAGTCCCCCACCATATATTAAAAAAAAGTGCTTTTGCGACTGGACAGACAGATACCTTTTATTCTTCTGAAAACAGTGATTAAAAAAGCAATCATCTGCACAACCTTTCCTATCCCACATCTCCCAGACAGATTGCATGAAACTCAATGGCTGGTTCTCTTCACAATTTCAGGCAATAATTGGGCCATATTTCAACACATACACACACACTTAGACACACTTTATCAAGGTTCGTATTGTTTCTGCACAGTTTTATCTCTGCACTATCGCTGTATGGCTTTGGTAAGTGCACTGAGTGCAAGAGACCCTCCCCCCCCGCCCCGATGTTACCATCTTGTGTTTTTCAAAATTAGTTACGCCTCATGTGAAATATGGTGTGAAATCCGTCTGAAAAGACAGATACGTGCAAAAGCAACAGACCATGGAGGAGAAAGCAGTGAGGGGAGGAGTGCCAGGGTTCGGCAACGTAAGAGATGCTGAGGGTTTAAGTCTTTTTGTTAGCTGGTGTATGATCCCCCCCCCCACTATTTCTAATATCTGCCATCCTCAGGATCAGGTAGATGGTAGATGGAGAAATAAGATATATAAGCAGAAACTTTGAAGAAGACCTCTTACAGTTTTTTTTTATTAAACTTGAAATGAATGGGTTGTACCATAGGCACTGAGATTTCCTTTTTACAGATGATAATTTGTGCAATAACAACAGTAGGACAATTGGTGTCCCCTAGAATCACCTGGGGCCACTTTGGGTAAACTTACTAAAGAAAAAATGTGGGTTTTTTTCCCCACCATCTTTAATATGGTTAAGCTTTCTTTGAATGCGTCAAACAAAAATGATTTATTTAAAAATTATTCTGAAGCATCTATTTCCCTTTTAGTGATCCTACATTACAAAATATGACAACATCTAAAGAAACTTTTCTGCAGGAAAGGTTCACGCAGCCACCGATGAAAAGCAGTTTTTCATCACAAAGATAACGGCAGCTGCAGTGAGTCAGACCCAAGGTCTATCCTTCTGCTCCCCAACAACAGCCGGTAGCTGTTCCTCAGGGGAAAAGTATTACAATATAGAGTGGTGTTTCTCCAAGTACACCTTCCCCTTAGCTTCCAGCAATCTCCTGCTTAGTGAAAAATATTAACCCATGACAAAACACAGCCCTTCATATCCTGCAGGAATGTGTGTTTACATTTCAGTTTTCCAGTGCACAAAAAAAGTGTTTTCTTTTTTATTTCAGAACTTTGCCTGATGAGTTCAGTGGATGCTCCCTAATTCTTGTATGCATGCTATTCATGGTTTTAAGGGCTTCCCTCAAATCTGGCATCACTCTTCCCTCTTTCAAGGTAACAAGCCATAGCTGCTTCATATGCTTTGCCTTCCATTCTTGCTTTCTATAGCATCATCACGACCATGGTCAGATGTTGTCATCAGAGACACACATCATCTCCTGTACCAGGTTCTGTTTCACTATATAAGGTGGGAAAAGAAAAGAGCATGTGGTATTCAAGATGCAGCTACACCATGAATTTCTGTAACGGCATAATGTTTTCTGATTTGGTCTCTGGTTGTTTCCTAGCAAACCCTAATATTGCGTTTCTGCCTGATATTTCGTTACCGTTACCCACAATGATAACCCCAATCCTGGGGCTCCATTACCTCCTTTTACTGCTTAACCTTTTGCATGTCTGTGCTAACAAGTGGATCAAGGAACTTACCTAAAGAACAACAGCAGAACAATGTGTATTAATATCCTGTTTTCTTAATTAGTGCCCTAGTCTGGCTTATGGCAGGTACCCACAGACAGCCCCGTATGACACTGGTGGTGCCCCCAGCGCTATTGCATCAGGGACCTGCAGCCTCAGCCCATTCTCCTGCCACACTTTGCAGCTGCTTTTCACTGATATCAGCCTTACCTGCCATCAGCAAACAATCCTAGCTTCTTCACTTCAAGCTCCAACTGTTTAGCTAGGTTTTCGTTAGATTTGCTCAGGAGCTCCTGAGATGTTTTTGTTTGACTGGGAACTGGTCAGGCCTTGCTGGGAGCACATGCCACAAGGCTGCTCGGAGAACAGAGCTGGACTGAAGCTACCCATCCACTCGCGTGGGGCCGGTGTCAGCTCGCCTGCCCGAACAACATTCCAGCATCATCATATGCCATCAGCCATTTACTTGGGTCAGTTCTGCCCACTTGCATTCAGGGATGCAAGGGGGCTACTGGACACCTACTGAGGCAAGAGAGGTACAATTTTTAGAAGAAATGTGTAGAAATATGAAATTTCCCAGAAATATCTTCCAGAAAAATGGAAATATGAGAAAATTAGAAATATCTGAAGTAGCTACATGCTTACCAAAACCACACTTAATGAAGTTCTTTGGAAATGACATATATCTTGTAGATATGAAATGAAATGATAGATATTGTGTAGATCAAAAAAACTTTAAGAAATAAGTATATTTTTATTTTGGGTTATGACAAATACACTTTGTATTGCATTCATAGCTATGAGGAATGTAAAATTACTTACATATATACTGTACTTGTTAACATATATCTGCAATAATAGAAAAATAATAGAAACACTGAAAACAAGGCATGGCTGTTGACTCACTAGCAAAAAGGAAAGCTATAATTGTGTATGTAAATAGGTTGCAATGAAACAGAGGGGAAAAATTGTATTTCTGTAGAAGAAAGTAGGAAAATGAATACACAAATGTTGTATGCTTTCATTTATACATTCATTATACTGTAAATAAAACTCAAATAATTATCTCACTGTTCAGTCCAAGGAAAAATGTTTCACATGAAAGTTTTATTTCAATTTTTCTTCAGATCTGTATGGCAGGTGAGGAAAAAGAATTGGAATGGGGAAAGAAAAGCAATTTTTCTCTGAGAACTTACCTTTTTTTCCAGACTCACAGATCTGTTTTGGACAGTCCTGTCCTTAGTGTTCTTTTTAAAACAAACAAAAAAAAAGAAAACCTGAAACATTAAGATAAACAGTTCTTGAGTGAATAGTGAGGAGAAGATCCCATACTGAATTTTGGCCTTATAAAAAGGGATGCAGAAGAGTTCTTTATATGGAAGGCATTACAGAGCAAATTGGAAGGAAAAATTAAAGTGTATATTTTCAGAATATTCAGTATGTATTCGGGCTACGTCTATAAAAATAACTGCAGGTCTGCCAAAACACAAAGAGAGAGGAGGTCAAGCTAAAATATCCTGGCAGGACCAATGGACATAGGCCCATTCAGCATCATGCGTACTTAGATCTGCGAGCTGTGTGTCCAAGGAAAGAATCTGCTTCTCTGCAAGAAACCCCACACACTGAACCCCTCCAGGAGCTCCACGAAGGGCTGGTAGTGGCAGCTTTCCCTGCTCCACCCTAGATTTGACAGCACTTTGCACTTCGGCGATGCAAAACTTGGCCACCCTGATGCTGCTGGAATACCTCAGATTGCCTGCCCTCAGGGCTCCTCAGTGCTTGGAAAGTCTCTGAAATAGCTATTCCAGAACATTATTTGGGCGTACATCCTCTCTGGATGCTCCTATTTCAGAATAGGAGTGCTTTTTTGGACTGACTGTAATCCATATGCAGAGCTAATTCAGAAACAGTGTGGCTGCATGGAGACTTAAACCAAAATAACTATTCAAAAATAATTATTCTGGAATAATAATTACAGCCCTCATTTCTGTATCAGATACAGTTATTCAGGAATACCTCTGCCAGTGTATTTCCACATGGACGTGAGCCCTGAGTGTTTACCACCTGCATTTTCCTCAATCAGGTGAAGAAAAAGCCTTTTGCTGAAGTTCTGGGGAAAAAAAATGAAAACCCTTTAAAATAAAATGCTGCTCTAAACTGCAGTTATTTTGACAATAGATCAATCGAAGGTATCACATTTATTTCTAGTGCCTGAAGAGAGGAATTCTGAGCTGTAGCTTCTGTTGCGTCACTGAGTTACTCATTGCTTTAAACTTAACTAAAGATGATTCATGGGCAATTAAAAAATGGCAAGGAAGAGACGTGCCATTTAGGATGCTGAAATAATACAGGAGTTTCTTTCTTTGACATTGTTATTCAGATTGGGTTTTACAGGTACTGACAACAGGTGCTGGACCCTGGTACTCAAGTGGTAATCTCAAGCTGTGTACTTGGGTCTCAAGATCTCATTTAAACCAAAATTACTTGATTGTTCAAACACCCTGGTGCGAGCTGGCAGGCTTGTCAGGTGGGGAAACTCAGGCAGCAGGTAGGCATTGGCTCAAACCCAGGCTCACCAGCAAGGCAGCATGGATGCAACCAGTTTAAACCACACTGCACAGCTCTTGTCCCCATGCTTGGGAACAATTTGCTGAATTTTACAGCTGAGGTGCTCTGAAGTGCTCTCTAGAAGAGACTTTCTCTGCATTGCCTATAAAGGAAGATCACCTAGCTCTCAAATAGGTGCTCTTACAGCATGTGGTGTTAACAGCTCTCCAACCGTTTAGGTCTGTAATAAAATTATAGCATACAGCAACAACGGGAAGGCTGAACTTGCCCTAAATCTACGCTCAAGACCAAAAGGGTAAGATGCTACACCTGTCAAAAGACAGATGTCATGCTGCTGGGACTCTCATAGTTACTGCTAGAAGGCCAACAGGTAATAAATAACCATAAAGTCAGTCTATTAATTTCTTTATTAGCGCTGGCCAAAAATAGGTCTCTGCTATTTGTAGCAGCGAGATAAATACTGGATGAGTACAGAGGAATAAATTGCTGTTGTGAATTATGAGTTAATGAGTGTTGAAAATGTATAAATTATAGATATGAAATAATTATGCAAATTATATTCCTTCATCCAATCATTTATTTAGTGGAAACACTTATACAGTATCTTTACAGAGTGACAGCAGTGGCGGAAACGGTCCTGTTGATGTATAACCTGTAAGTGCTACAAGTAAACAAACTTCTGTTATAAATGGTATTGTCTTCCTTTCAGGAACCTCAGAGCTTTTCCTGATGTTAAATAACATCTTAAGGTGGTCCTCAGAAATATAGGGATGGGCAGTCTGAGGCACAGAACTGGCAAGGGAAGTAAGATCCAGGGTTTTCCTCCTCTTAAGTTTCATGTACAGGTTTCACTGCTGGTGGCTTAATGTGTTCCCATGCTCATCACGCCGGCCTAAGCTATCTGTTGCCCCTAACCTCGCTGTGCTCCTCAGATATGTCTGGACAATTGCTCATAGGACCACCTCCACACAGGAGATTAACCCAATTTTTTTTTTTAAAAAGTGTATTAAATAACATTTAAAAAAAATAGTTTACTTTTGCAGAGCTTTTCCTTTTTATTTTTTTTTTAATTGCAGAGTTCCCTTGGTGGGAATGCATGGTGGCAGGAGCAAGCGGCGGCGGCAGCAGCAAAGGGGCTGGGAAGCAGCACAACCCTCCCAGCTGCTGCAGGCTGCAGAGGTGGTGCAGGGCAGCTGTGCTCCGCGCATCTTCCCCTTCGCACATGAAGACGGCAGCCCTTCTCTGAATGCACTGCTGAAGCATTGTTTTGCAGGAGGTTGGGTGAAATCCAGGAAATATATCTTTGTTTTTCAAGCTGGTCACATACAATTCTCCCTGGGTTTTATGGTTAAGCTGGCTGCTCTCTCTTCAGACTAAATGAGCAAACAATTAAATATCTCACAATTAAATATCCCACTGCTCAGTCAGACCTAATACAATGGTAGTGGCTGCCAAGGACTAGACTGAACATAAACAGTAACACTGGGAATTAATTAGTTCAGGGCTTATATATGTGTGTGTGCTTTATAGAACAGGCAGAATTTCAGCAGAAAGCTGTGCAGACAGGAAAAGTCACATTTGTAAGTCAGAAAGAAAACCAGAAGACCGCGTTCTGGACAGAATGCTAGTCGAAGGCCAGGTTTAAAAATATGAAAAGATAAATTGGCTCCATGTCATCTTTGTGCTTATGAGAACGTTATTTGCCAATAAACATAATCATATCCAAGAAATAGCTGACTGTCACCATTTTCTCTATTGAGAAGGGTGCACAAGTCGCTGCACACAAGGCAGATGCTTGTGATGAAGAGAATGAAAGCATGATATCTGTTGCATTTGAGGACTCTACTTGGGTATTTAAAAGATGCCCACTAACTTGACGTCGGAAAACTTTGATATCCCAGCTATGAGCTCTGCTGAAACTGTCCATAGCCCTGCTGAAGCCTGGCGGCAGCCCAGGCCAAGGCACAGACTTCATACTCGCTCAGCTGTGTCCAGCAGAAAATCTTGGACTCTGCTTTTGCTGAGAAGAGTGGGATGAAGAATCTTTTGCTGCAACGTGGGATTTTTAGGTGTATTTCTTGCTTGTTGAAATGAAACTGTAGTTTAGACAAAAAACTTTCATATGAAACTGGGATGACGTAACTTGAAAATAGGACAACTTCACTGTCTTACCAGATATCCTGCCAACACCTGTAACGCATTAGCTGTGTGCATATTGAAGATCATGGGAATTAAAGTGTAGGTAGCACAGGACTTCTCTGGCTATAAGAGGCAGCCCCCCCCCCTCCCCCAAAGGACGAGTGAAGAACCATCTGTCAAGATCCCGTCTCCTCACCAAGAGGAATGACACCCAGCCCGTGGCTTGTTTGATCCAAGAGTAGATGTGTTAATCATCAGTGTGAGATACCAAACTGCTGACAGGTTACTATATTTTGCTACGCTTGTATGCAAAGGATTCTCGTTAGCAAAGACTTCAAGTGTCCTTGTCTCTCTCATCCACAGCCGTCTTGATCTCACAAAATGACAACTCTTCTTGCAATGATTTCTTTCCCACAGGACTAGCCTGAGATTAATTACTAGTTTTAAGTGTACTGAGTAATAAACATGTTTCAGTGGGTTAAATAGCTACTGGTAGCTACCATTCCTCAGCTTCAGAATGGTACAGGTGCCCGAGTGTTTTCTGGAGCAAGTGACCACCAGTTATTATTAACGTGTGACATTAACATTAAGTAGTAATGATGGCTGAATTGTTTTTGCTGAAATGTAATGAACACAGAGGATGCATTTTAATGAGGAGTAAAGAAGCAGTA
The DNA here is from genome assembly GCF_947461875.1 of Haliaeetus albicilla. NCBI lineage: Eukaryota > Metazoa > Chordata > Aves > Accipitriformes > Accipitridae > Haliaeetus > Haliaeetus albicilla. Next base: position 22,302,313 of record NC_091500.1, read on the forward strand.
AATCCTAAAGTAATTCCTGGAATGAGTATTACCACGCAGAGGATTTCCTTTTCTCTTTCATATTCCCAAATCTAATTATATTTTTCTAATTTTCCTCCCTTCTTTTTCCCAATTCCTACTCTGTTTCCTCTCTCTCATTCTCATTCCTGCTTAAAACTTTCTGCTTCTTTGCACATTTCTTTTCAACAAAGGGGAAGGAAATCCTGTGCTCCTTCATTTTACTGCTCCTTCGTAGCAAAATCAGGAGAAAATACAGCAGAGAAGGAAATAGAAGCACACTTAAATTTCTGCTAACTACTGTTGCCACTGACATTTATATTTGTTTGATTTACACACATTCTAATTAATACAAATAGCAAAGGGGAGAACTCAGCAGTGAAGCTACAAAAGTTTACAGGTTGTTTTCACATGTTTATTGCTTTGCTAAAACCCAGACCCTCTAATCAGCTTCACAGATTATTCCTTGCATTCATGATGCCCCGCTGACAACGAAATGTAAACAAACTGCCGCAATGGAAGAGGTAAAATCTATAGAGAAGATCCCAGTGTTAACATATGTCTGTGTTCCTGGTGTCAGGAAAAAAACAAACAAAAAAATGCAGTAATATAAGCCTCAAATGATTAGTTGAGTAGTTTTTCTGCAAGTCAAAACAATCTTACTGATCAAAAATTGTATGAGGCTATACCTGAGGAACGTGCCCACAGTTACTAATTGTTGAATACAGTACTCAGCAGTACCAATCACTCAAGTGAAAGGAAACAATTTCTCAAAAAAAAAAAAAAAAAGAGAGAGAATGTGTGAAGTTAGTCACAAAAAAAAGAGGCGCATTGTCATTTGAGGAAAAAAATATCAAAGCATCAAACAGTGTAAAAAATATTAGTGTATGAAATAGGAGTCAAGACAAGCTCTCCTACTGCCCCCAGTATGGCCTGGGAGCTCTAGGGGAGATACACCCACAATATAAGGAAGAGGGAACTTCACTACCTGACATTTCCCTTCTGTAATTAAAAATAAGGGATTCTGTTTCCTTCTACCCCAGGAAAGATGGGATTCAGAAAACCTGGGTATTTTTTGCAGCTTTTGATCTAAATGACTTTTTTTCCCCCATTTGCCGCTCACGGCAAGCTCACAGTAATTTTGTGTCTCTACACAGCACACTGGATCTTCAGAGAGTGCCAAGCACCACAGGGAAGACAATCTTACTTTCACCTAGATAGCTTGCAGGTTGAAGGTAGATCTTGCCCCAAATTATACCCTACACTGCTTCTGTGAGCTGGCCCCACTATGAGCTGATTGTGGGTAGAATTCACTCACAGAAACTTGATTTTCTAAGCCAGACCTCTCTTCAGTTAGCATCTATAGACATCAAACCAAGCCCATCAGATAGACTGCAGGGCTTCCAGGCAAGCGAGCACACGAGCTGGCCAGGCTGCACCTAGATGTGCTGTGCTGTGTTGTCAATTAAATATGCAAAAAGAACATGTGCATTTTATCAGATCCATGCAAGTCATTAGGCTTTTCTCTGCCCTTACCAGTTCATACCACGATCAGAAATTTTGGAATAAGTAAACACTCCTCAATCACTTCCAGCTGTAAGAAATGGATCTCAGAAGGGTACGATCATCTATTCTGAGTTCTTGAGCCCTGAGCACAAGTTTAATTTGTCACACGTCAGGTTAGATTGCCAGGCAGTCCAGGCTGCTATACAGAATTCCACAATAGGTGGAATTTATATGTATTCAAATAAAAGCATCTTCAGTCTACCGTGCAGTCAAGGAAGGCAATGCCTATTTATCATAGTCTCCTGATACTGGTTCAAAAGGCCATTGCGTCACGGACAGAAATATAGATATAGTCTGCTTTCCCATCACCACAAGTCAACAGTGATGACAGGCCCACTGACAGAGAATTTGAGTGTTCTCCTGAGCCCTCCATCCTCAGACCAATATTTCACTGGTTCAGCTTACCTATTGTATTGATAGAAGGAAATAGCCAGAGTTTATTCAAGGGCACTTCACATTGTTTTGAGCCTTTTGTTCAAAAAGTGGTCCCGGCACAGGCCGTCTTAAAGTAGCTTTCCCATCACGTCAGACCAGAAGCTGAAGCCTACACCTTTTCACTGACCTTCTTTCTCCCCAAAGGCATATGTGCAATCAGGGGGATGTAGCCAATCTGATCTTAACAGCTCCTTGTTAGAGGAGGTGACACTGGTTGACACAGCTCTTCCAGGTGTCTAATCTCACTTGTGCATCACTCCTGGACTCTCAAGGAACTGTGCTGCAGAAGGAGGGCAGGGTCTTCATCCAGATCTGATGGTCTTCCAGTAGACAGCCCAGTGTTGGCTCAGGGGAGAGCACCTACAGAAGTCTTGCCCAGAAAGAGACCTATTGCAAGGTGGGAACTACGAGATATTTCTCTGACTGGAGGAGAATTTCGGCCTTGGCCATTCAACCCCAATTTGACTTGGGGAGGTTTCATATGTCAAATATCCTGTGTTATGTTCTGATCTTAGAATTTTCTTGGGGTTTATGCAGGTCTATAGTTGCAGGTATTTTAGCATATTACCCTCCAGTGTGATACTTCTTTATGGAGTACAACTAAAATAGCAGAGTTCAAGCCAAAACACCGGGTCACATAGGAAGGCTTAAGCAGGAATTAATTCAGGTAGAACGGTATTTGGATCTAATCCCAAAGGCAGGAGTTTGGGTATTTAATTGTAGCGCAGCTGTTCATGTCAATGTGCCAGAAGCAAAAGGCATCAAGGAGTCCAGGAGAGCATGGACAGTATGGCCTCAGGGGTTAGCACAGGAAGAGAGGAGAGGTATTTTGAAATCATTTATTTAGTCCTACTGTAATCAGAAAAATAAGAATTTGTAATGGTCACAGCACCTAATTTAGCTACTAAACTACACTCCTGCACTAAGTCACTTTTTCCTTCTTGACTTCAAAAGTCAAGGGAAGGACCCCTCATGTAGATAGTGCACATCCCTCCTCTTGTGCCTGCTTGCTGGAAACAAGAAGGACAGCACCAAAAATGTTCCCAATTCACATCATGGCAACAGCAAGCCCTGGCTGAATACTTCAGCCCAAGGCAATCACAACAATATTCTTCAAGGCAGCAAGGTACAAGTGCTTCCCTTCAGATCAGACTGCACTACTGAAAGATGGATTTCACCTGTTGTCCTCACGAAACTAGTCCTGATTCACAATGATCTAACTGAGGACATCAACACATGGGGGATTAACAAGCTACTTTCGTTCAACTGCTTAACGGTAATTGTCCAAATACGTTTCTCTTACCAATGGAAAATACAGGGTAGCTCTAGATAGGTTGTTTGCTTTCTGCAGAGAGTTAGACAATCTCGTATTTGCTGTGGAGTAAAATTGCTCAGATAAGCAGTTGCTGTGCCGTAGCTAACACATAGTAAATTCAGAGGATACGATGCCTACAGGCCCATAATCCTGAGAGCAGCATTAAGCTCAAAGGCCTGAGGAAACAATAGGAATAGGTTATTCAATAATAAAATTTAATTAGGACTCCAATCAGAGTGGAACAAAGGAAATAAACAACTAATAATCTTATGCTAGGTAATCCGGATAATTAAGTTTGTGTTTGTTTGTATATTTAGAAAACCTCTGCAGCTGTGTCAGGTGAGGAGGTTGTGCTCTTTTCCCTGAACTAGTTAATTTAAGAAAAGCCATACCCTGAAAGGCTTTTTCACTAGATAGGTGGAGAAATTGCTGATGGACTCAGGTGGGTCTTTGATGCAACTGTTTTCCTGATGAGGGCAAGAATTACAGAGCAGATGGCAGGGTCTGTGCTGGGGGTTCCCAGCTTCCTTCCCTGCCTGAAAAGCTGCTTTTGGTTCCTCGTCTCAAGTCATAGTCTAGTTCCTGTTTTGACTTTGGTTTCTCCAGGCTCTGTGTGCTGGTGTTTTTTCCCATTTCTTTTCAGAAAGCAGCAGCTCACAGACTCCCTCCACCTGCGCCTGCCCTGCCTGCGCCTTGGTGTTGTGGGCTCCTGCCGAGGGTGCTCCGGTTTCTGCCATGCCAGCCCGTAAAATGCCTTTGCTGTGTCTCACGACTACTTTAAACAGGAAAGAGCTGCAGCTTTAGCACAACAGGATGCCGGGGGGGTTCACTGCATTTTGGGAGGGGTTTGGTTTTCTGTTTTTATTGGTAGTTCCAAACCACCGTCCCATGGCAGTTTGCTTGCATTTCTGATGACAGTGTTAGCAAGAAAATGGGCTTCCATTTTGAGTTGTTATATATAGATATAAAAAAATAATATTGTATGTTCAAATAGGGATGTGTGTGCGTGTGTATACATCTTCCAGGAGCTGTTGTTGATGTCCTGAGGTTCTGGATAAATAGCTCATGGACGGTACGCAGGAAGGGGATCCAAAATCCCATGACCTTGGAGCGCTTGGGCTGGCTGTCGTTTAACTTTTCTGGCTCAGCTTGGTGGCTCCTTCCTTGGAGTGCCCTGAGAAAGGACGTAATATTCATGAAGTCCTGAGTAAAATTAAGTTGCAAGTTGCTATGTGCTCTTCAGCTGCTTTTTACAGAAGCGCTATCAGGTGAAGAAGCAGCACCTATAAGGTGAAGGAATGGGTGCTATAAGAAGCTATAAGCTCTGTAATTATATATTACATTTATAAGAAGCTATACAGAAGCGCAATGGGGTGAAGTAACGGATGAGGAAGTTACACTTGAAAGGATTTTTATTTAACGTTGGTCAGAAGAAAAAAATCCTGACTGGTTTCACTACATTGACTTACACCAACTGCGTTGCTATTTTTTGTAGTAGGTATTAGATGTCCGAAAGCAAAGGTTAACCTGAGGTGAATAGTATGAGACATAACGAGTATCACTCGCGAAGGACTATTTCCAAAGCTTTAAAGGTAGGCAATCCTGATTCCTCCAGCATGAGGATGGGAGCTCGAAGACCACGACGTTGAAGCGGAACGCTTTGGCAAGACCTGTTGCAAATGACTGACAGGGTATTTTTTTTTTTTATTACACAAACATACATAAAAAGAGGGAAGCGTGCCTTTCGCCTCAAAATTTGCCTCTGGCTCTGTCCACCGCAGGGCAGACTGTGGCGACAGGCCTCTAGCCAGGCCCCGGGCCCGGCCGACCGAGGAGGCCGCCCTCGTCCCCGGCGCGCTGGTGCGGTGCAGGCCGGCGGGGAGGCAGCTCCCGCCGCCATGTCGCGACAGACCGCTGGGGCCCGGGTCTCCGTCCCGGCTGGGCGACCGTCTCCCGGCGGAGCGCAGCAGCCCGGGCGCGGGGGCTCAGAGCAGGGGCTGCTGCGCCGAAGGGGTGAGCCGAGGAGGGCTGAGGCAGCGAGGCGGCAGCAGGTCTCCCTGCGCTCCCCGGGGCGGGACGGGGCAAGAGGAAAGGCCGCGGGCGCGCCTCAGCGGGAATACGCAGGTAGGCGGTGGTGGTGGTAGTCATACGGAAGGCAGTGAAATGATTATGCATTTATAAATTATAGAAATACGCTGAGTAGTAACATCAGACGTATTCAGTCATACAGAACGAAGGCGCGTATAAAATGTTACATGTTTATTATATAAAGCATATCACAATGGATACCTATATCTATCCATTGTGTTATGTAAATAATACACTCATAGAATAATAGACACATAATGATACATACAGATATGCTGTATTATATAACATTCACTATATATGTAATATGTATGTTTATGTAATATACGTAACATGGATAATAATGTTTATATAATATATATGTAATATAATAGGTTTATATTACTATATTTTATATTTATATATTACAATATATCTAATAATGCACACATATAATACGCAGTATATGTATTATATGTACATACTATAATATGTATATATAATACACAGTATATGTATTATATGTACACACTATAATATGTATTATGATGCATAATGACATATGTATACATAAAAACCTTAGCTGAAATACGTGAGTGGGTCTGTCAGTTTTGGCTTGTGCCTTTGCAGTGATGGATAGTTTTGTTACCGACTGGAAAGAGTGCGGAGTGGCTCCTGAAGAGGAGGCACGAGGAGAGCAGAGGTGCCTTCTTATCAAATTTCTAAACGAGAAATAACACTGTGGTGTCCAGCTCTTGCTTCTTTTCATTTTAATCCTGTTTTTCCACTGATGGCATCTTCAAGCTAAATATTTTAGTGGCTATGTAGCAGCTCTTTTAATGTTACTCCACCACTACAGGACATCCCCGCCCTGACACATTTGCCTGGGTGCTTATTATTTTCTTTCTATGGATTGTGTTTAATTCCCAGGAAATAGCTCAGACAAAAATTAAATATTGAGCAAAGATTTCTGAAGATGGCTCCCTCCCTGAGAGCAGTGGCTGGTAGGAGATTTCCCTGGGAGTGGTGAGATTTATGTCCTGGGATAAAGACAACACACGGCACTCTTCAGAGCCGTGAAGCTGCCTCGGTATAAAGATCTGAAGAGCTGATTATCTGAAGTACTCGGAAAGTATTTCTTGGGCAGAATGTGCTGTTTCATATTTTCAAGATAATATCTACCATTTCATTCACTTCTTACAGGAACAAAATATTTAGAATTCTCTAGGAAAAAAGAGAGTAATAGTTATTACGTGAAGGACAGTGTAGTGGTGGCCGAGACTTCAGACAGGAATTTTGAGAAATAGCTTTGGGCAACTGGGCATGAGAAGAAATGTGTAGAGACGGCCAAGAGCAGTGATTGATTTCCCAGTCTCCAACCACACCAACACTCATCTGATCACACCAGTCATCTTTTTTTCAAAATTTTGTGCGTGTGTGTGTGTGTGTGTTTTCTTCTGTGCTTTTCCACAGACCTGCTTTCAGCTGAATTTTATGACAGAACTTCCAGTTTCTTCATTTAAATTGGCAGGAGTCTTTTTTTTTTATTTTTGAGAAAATATTTTGCAAGTTCTTACTCTTACAAGGGTAAAGCAATAATAGCACGTAAAATATGAATTGCTAAATAATATATTTAATTTTTTCTTTCTTGATATTCAGAAACAACTCTACAACATAAGAATAAATCAGTCTGGAGAATGCAAGAGTTAAACACAAAATTATGGGGTTTGTGATGTTCATTTGATGGCAGATTTGCGTGAATTTAGATCCTAACCCAAACCCAGTGAAGTCAACACCAGGACTATCATGGTCAGCAGACCTTCTCTGCTGTCCATGGGGTGTTGTCACGGTGGGTCAATGCATTATGACCGGTGAGCACTTGCTGTCTCTTAGCATATTTACATACATCCACAGGACCTACTAGTCAGAAGGCATATTACCAACAAATTGAGTCAGAGAGTATCAGAAACTTGCAAAGTCAAGACTGAGCAGGCAGCATGGGCGATAAATGAGGTGCAAGTGAGGAAAAAAATTAAAACAGTTTTGTAGCTGAGGGACTGCCTTGTCAAATCATTCCCTCTGGTAACACTGCAGGGTGCTACCAAATTCAGTGGGACTGAATGAACTTGAGAAAAATTTGTATTTTTCCAAAGTGATGGAGCAATGCTGGAGCTATTTAGGATTGGGGTGTTTTGAGATGCCTTGTAGCATTTGTCCCACAAGCTGAACTGCCTCCCACTTTGTATTCTGTGATGTCAGTCAGCTATTCTTTCAAAGGGATTTTATTTTTTAACAGTCCCCTCAATATTATGATGTCTCATGGAGTCACACTTCACTGTAGTGTTTCTCCCTGACGAAATGCTACAAAAGAGCAGGTTTTCATCTGCTCATAGATTAATTACAGAGTATTCCCCTGCCCTGCTGCCCGGGGTATACCACTAATTGTAAAAAAGCCCTTAATGTGTTTTATTTTTTTATATATATATATTCATAGACTTAGTATGCCACTAAGTCTATAGAAAAACTTGTTAATGGGCTTAAGTTTTGTTATCTTGAATCCTTCCTATAATAACCACCCATCTGTATTTTGCCAGTAGGTTTGACTTCGTAACGATGTTTATTATATAGAGGGGAACTTGGCTCTGGGACCATCTCAGTGAAGGGGTGTTGTCATTACAGCTGTGTGGTGCTGGTGGGTGTGATGCTGGCTCTTCTCCCTGAACATACACCAAAACCTCCCAATGATTTTGTAGGATGTCTATGAAATGAAAACACTTTTCTGGCGGCAGGAGCAGCACAAGTGGGTGTGCGGCCAACCCCGTGGTGGGGCTGTGGCACCCAGGGAGGGTACGCGTGGCATTTGCAGGCAGTCCCAGCTATAACATGGCAAATACCATCTCTCACCTGGTGTTTTGACAGCACGAGTTTGGCACACAGAGGTGCCAGTGAGTCTTACCGGGGACCATCACTCCTATGGATGGTGTATAGGGTATTTCTGACAACAGGAGCAATTGTTTTTAATGCTTCCTCTTGGGAAAAACTTGAAGGGAGAGATGGTGCCCCACTGCAGGACCTGAGACTTTGTACGTTATCCCAACTCATCTTTTCCTAGTTTGTGGGTTGTTGCAACACAGAGGAATTTCATGAGCCTTGTGCTTCCACAAGGGAATGACTGGGATGAGGGCCAAGAGTGAAGTAAAAGCCAACAACCCCCCACTCTTTGTACACAGAAGTACTTCAAGTGCAAATCCACCCTAGAAATCCCCTCTCATGCCCATTGTATGGAGTGGGCTTTGCTCTATGGCACTTGCATATGGATGGGATTTAGAAAGCTGCTCACCACACCTCTATCCTTGATGTAATTTCTGTTTCTATATATTGCAAAAGGAGCAAACAGGACCACTACAAAAAGCCCAGCCCTTGCATTTGGCCCCCAGCATTTCCTATGGCGGTAATAACTCCGTGTATTTCACCACATGCTCTCCACAAGCACATTAGCAGGCAGAAGGAAGTATTACACGTGAAATCAGAGTGGGAGACCACAGCACACCAGAAAGAGCCTTGCCCAGGAGCTTTTTCATCAAGTTTATAAGCTCTGCCTTCTTCAAAGATATTTAGAGTTGTTTCAAAGTGACAGAGATTACCTTATTCCCCATAAGGTGTTCCACGGCTGAGGCAGTTTTTTGGCAGGGATGAAGAAGATGATTCATTTGTCTAAATGGCTCAACCTCATTGTATGCTCAGCTGGTAAATGGCAGTCGCACCCAGACAGACTTCCAAAGAAGAAAATACCTCATCACTCGTAGAAAGGAGGAAAAGTTACATTTGCTAACATTACAATTTTCCTGGCACTTAATATAATAAGCAGCTGGGGCTAGGAGTTTATTTATTTTCATTTTCAAGCCTCTCTTCTCTTCCAATTCTTTCTTTATCTTTTAAGCAAAGATGCAAGTGGTTGCTGAATCCTTACTTGTTGCTGCCTTATGAAAGTTTCCTGATTTGGCAAAAATAATTATGCATGAAAAAAGAATTGTAAATGCAGAAATTTGCACATGTGGATTTGTGAACATGTGCATGTTACAGGGATGGCTTAAGGATCTTGTCTGGAAATCTGCCCTCAAATACCTTTCAGTGATGGATATTCAGATTTGGTTATTTCAAAGAGCAAGGCTACAAGGCACCAGAGATTACTTAAAATGAAAAATGCACATCATTTTTATAGAAGAGCCTCGGTAGGCAACATGGAAAAATGATGTACAGTGAATCAAAACAGATCCTGAGGGCACACTGAGCTCCAGACCTGCTTTCTTTCCCTGTGTGCCGCCAGCTGCAGGATAGCCACGTTCGCTGAGAGAGCTCATTTATACTGACTTGACATTTTGGTGAGGGCTTGCACGGAGGTAATCACCTTCACCAGGGCAAGGGCGTTGACTGGCTTTTGCAACTACGATAAAACGATGCCAGTTTTGACAGCAAATGTTTAAATTTAAACCCCTCTGCCTGTCTGACTGCAAAAGGCGGCCAGTATTTTCAGAACACTGTCAAAAATAGTTTTGGTGGTGTTTGCTCAAGTGTTTTGAGTTGTCCTAGAGCTGGTCAAAAGAGCTAGATTTCAACAGGAGATTAACAGAAAGATGGAAGTTTTCACTAAATATTTTATCCTCTTTTTTTTTTGACCAGTTCTACTTGCATCTAAATTTCTGAAATAAATATTATTTCTCTGCTCTTTTGATCTTCATACTTCTCCCACGCTAGTGCTATAGGAACAGTTCAGAGGAAATCTGCAATAACATTTTGTGTCTCAATGATCAATAGCATATGAAATAAAAGCTCCGTTCCTAAAAATAAACTAGAGATTGCTGCTATCACATTAACTTTACTTTACCGTAGGCATATAAACCATTATTTGGGTTACATGATATTGAATAGTTGCTAAAAAAAAACCAATCAGGCTAGTAAATTGGACCATGTGCGACAATGAGAATAACAAAAGAAATCACATGTATTTAAAATCAAATGCTAGAGCTGGGCATAAGATGGACATGTGGAAAGAGTGAAAACTCCAGGATGGGAAGAAAAGCAGTACTGAAAAGAGCAGATATGTGCATAAAATTATTATGCTGTTACCTAAAAAAGGACATCTGGGTGCACAGTTTATAACATTTCATAGCACAACGGTTACGTTACAAATCACAGATAGCTTTTCTGCTCCTCGTCAGTGTGTTGAATATGTCCGTAAAATATTTTTGCCTATATCCTACGTACCTGAAACTGGGGTCCTGCACCGAAGCTGGACACCAACCTCACTTTCTGGTCAACAGGGCAAAGGCAGGGCTCATACAGAGGAGATCTACCTGAAGTGCCTCAGGAGAGGGCTTGCCCTGTGGATGTCCAGCTGTGACTGGTGAGACCAGATGTCCAACGCTGAAGGCTTGCAGTGGGTCCAATGACCCACATCATTCGGGAAGGGGGAGGCAAGTGTAGACATGAGACAGTTGCCTCTATCCACCTATGTGTGCAATGGCAGACTTGCCAAACTGAGCAGTCTCGCTGTGTGTGACCCATTTGGGTATTCAAGTGGGTATTGCACTGGAGATAATTATGGTTGTTTACCGCTTGCAAACAATCTTCTGCAGAGCTCAGACAAGATCACGCCTCTGTCTCAGAGTTTATAATGGAAAGGAGAATTAATGAAATTTAATAGATTACTTATGCTGAAGTTCAGCCAGTCTATTCTCAGTGTTTAATTACATTTGTTTGGGGAGCTATGGGAAGATCAGGGCAGGCACTAGGAGATCTGTGGTTTCAAGTTTTCGGCCTCTTTTCCCACTCTACCTGTTGGCCTCCAGCCGTGCTCCTGCTCCTGCTCCCTCGGTGTCCCCGTGCTCAGCTCTCCCGCAGTGGGGACCTGCCTCTTCCCCAGGCCTGCTGCTGGGGGCACCTCATGGGGCTGGGAGGTGGCCAGGGCCAGGGACGCAGCGATCCTGGCGATGAGCCTGGTGCCACCTCCAGCCTTTGGCATCCTGAGATGGCTTTGTCTGCTGGGCTCTTGGGGAAGAGCTAGTGACACCATCTGCTCCCCTCCAGCTGCATGTCCAGTGGCACCAGATGCCCGTGTATATGTGCGCTGGTAAGAGGTTTCCGCTGGCTGGTGGGTCCCAAGTGACCAGGAGTGTCCGAGCACTGATGGAGGCTCAGATATTTTGGAGTAGCTCCCCCAGCAGGGGCTAGCATCCTGCAGACTGCTCCGCAGTCTCTCTTCTTTCCTCTTGCCCCCCATGGGGAGCCCTGGCACCCTCCTGGTATGGTACAGCTCATTTTGGTGAGGTCGAGCTTTGTGGTACCTAGAGAAAGGCACGTGAAGTAGGAAGTCATGATTTTGGATTCAGTGCCTTTACAAATCTAAGCCAAGCTTTTTTTTTTTTTTCTTCCCCCTCCCAATATTATGGACCCTTTCTGGCAGAATGGCCAGAACAGCAAGAGATCAACTTTGCTGGAACTTCTTTTACTAAATAAAACTGAAAACGAACCACCATTTCCAGCACTGCCCTTGTACTGGACAACCCTTGGTAGCACTTGGCAATGCAGCCATGCACATTGATGACCCTGGATACCAACCTGCCAGACGGAAAACGTCTGGGATGGCTCATCCCTGCTTGCATGTTAGGTGGCACCTTCCCTCTGGTGATTCTGCAGTATCAAGTGTTGGTCAGCATGTTGGCTGGTTCCAGGATAACCAGCTACCCCTGAGCCTCCTGTCCAAACCAGCTTTACCCAGCATTAACTTTGTGGTACAGCGGTGTGTATTATGTATCCACTAAAGCACCGCCAAGCAGGGCAGCCTTAGCTTTGCAAGAGTTCTGTAACACAGAGCATATGGTAGGCCAGTGAAAAAAATATGTTTGCTTTCTGGGAGTCAGCAGGGATGCAGGCTGAGGGCACAGTGTCCACAGTCAGGGCTGGTGGGGAGATGGTCGGGTCTGTGGCATTTATCAGCCTTCCCCTCTCCAGGCTACCAGTTTGTTCAGTCTTTCTGTGCAGGTCGCGTTTTCTGCACTTCTTATTTTTGTCGCTTTCCTCTGAGCTCTCTTTAAGTGGTCCACGTCTTGCTTGAAGGGTGGTGCCCAAAATGAGACGCAGCGGTCTTACTGGGCCTTCACCAGCACCAGGCAAAGCAGGAGGACCCCTCCACATGCCTTCCAGCCTGCACCCCCACTCTTGACATCCCCCCGAGATTGGTTCCCACCCCCGCAAGAATTTGACGCTGCTGCCTGGTGCTGTGATTCACTCCATCGATCTTGTGTGGCTCCTCACCCTGTGTTTGCACAGCTGATGCTTTTGCCAAAGCATCAAGCTTTTTGTGCTTGCCCTTCTTGAATCCCACTGCTGATCTGTGAGCGCTTTGCAGATTTTAGATCATTGTGAATTCTGCTCCTGTCTTTTGGTGCCTGCAGACCTTCTGAGGTTGATGTTTTATGCATACCCACTCTCATAACATGAGTCATTAGTAAAAATATCAGGCAGCCCCTGTTCACAGCAGCGTGCAGCAGCCCATTCTGTACCTTTTTTTCCAGACACTCAAAGAATACTGTTCATTCTTTGTAGGTTTTTGGACAAGACCTGTAATATCATTACAGTAGTTCATTTAAGAGTGCTTTCCCCCAGCTTGCGTATGAGAATGTCGTTTGCGATCATCTTACTGAAGTCATGCGTTACGATGCTTGCTCACTTGCTTGTAATGTTGTCTAAGAAGGAAATTGGGTTGGTTGCACATGATTTATTCCTGGTAAACACGTTAGCTGCTTTTTATCCTCTTTATTTTTCTGTGGCTTTGCAGATAGCTCTGATTATTTGTCGAGTACTGTTGAGTGTTCATTGAGCACTGTTGAGTGGCAAGCTGATCCTAGGCTTTTCCATGTGAAAGATATTTACCCTTTTTTCAGTCTTCTGGGACCTCCCCCATCCTTCATGAACCTCAGCTGTAACTACTAATGGCTCTGAGACTCCTTCAGCCAGATCCCAAAGTACTCCAAAGTGGATTTCCTCAGGTCCACCTGATAATAGCATAGTTATTAGGTGAATGCCTGCTCTCTGGCTGCAGCACCTCTCAGGTAATGGAAGCAAATGGATTCTGATACTAAAATATTACTTAAAATAACCATATACTGATTCTATTAATTAGATATCACAACTATTAGATATCACTGTTTCAGACTTGGTACGTACAAAGCACCTGAGGCATTAGCATAACTCCCTTTCTACATTATCTAATACAGCACAGACATTTTCAGTGAGGTTGATGGTCTGCATGATTCAGTTGTTTCCTTGTTCTCACCATGTGAGTATATTGATGTTTTTCCTACTCCTTCTATTAGGAGTCACTGGTAAAAAAGGCAGGAAAAAATTCCATTGCTGACCTTTGACTTTGCAGAAACACTAACAGGTCACTAGAGTGACCTGTCAAACTTTACATCTTGCTCATTTGCATGCAAAGCAAATTGGGGCAGGAAATTGTTTAGTGTTGGTACATGTGTAGCACAGCAGGGACACCCTGGGGGCCTCTCAGAGCATCTGCAATAGGAGTAGTAGATGTTCGTTCATCAAGGACTGATACCATCCCTGGCTTTAGGACACAACACGCTACTTAGGCAGCTGGAGGAAGGGAAGACCGCTGAGTCAGTTGCAGATAGATATGGAGCCAGATGACTTCAGATCTTGGCAGGTTTTGATTTTTTTCTCAGGAGGAGAGGAACTTAAGCACCCAGGAGGCCATCATTTCTATTCAAGAGAATTTTTTTTTTTAAGCCGCAGGCCAGTTTTTTCACTGTCGTGTCCTTACCTATGACAGCAGCTCATATTCTTCCATGCAATGACCAAGGCTCTTCAGCGCAAGCACCTGATGGTACCAGGTGACAGAGGGAGCTGCAGTCAACCAGGGTAACCCATGCAGCCCAAACTGGTGCCCAAGTGCAGAGCAGGTCTCTGCCTGGGGGGACTGGCACCCACAGCACACGCTGCCTGCACGGGGAGGGCGGCCACCGGCTCCCCTCCCGCTGCCACTGGCAGAGCAGAAGTGTGAGAAAAAGGAAATACTATCACCTGCCTGATGCAGGGGAGGAACGGAAAAAACTACTGGGGTCCCTAATCAGACCGAACTGTAAAACTTGAGCTGTGTTCTCCATATATCCTCTCTTTTTCTCGCTCTCTCTTGGTAGATGATTTCAAGCTCTTGGCACCACCTCAGCTCACATAGCACAAAGCACACAGAGCACTTTATTTACAGTGCAGCATGGACCTACAGATAATTCACCCTCAGTGATATTATGCAATTACTTATAGATGCCTGTGTTGAAAATAAATGAAAATTATTATTTATTGAAAACTTCTCAGCAGTCCCTGGGATTAAAGAATATAATAACCAGTAACATTTTATGCCAAACATTGTGTTAACAGAAAGAATACTATAGTATAGATATTGACAAAAGAGCATTTCATTTAAAGGGCTGGGAGACTACAATGAGTACATGAAGTCCAGTTTTAAAGGAACCATGAAAATTGAGGTAGAACACAACTCACTTTTTAATCAAATCTCGAGGATGACAGTGAAGCTTATGAGCAACAAGAGATGGCCCAGGGCTGGCGGGAGTTTAGTGCTGACACATGAAAGATCATTTGCTGTGCTGCTTCATACCCCTTTTCAACACGCATTGTTCTGTGATGCTGTTCATGACCGTGGCTTTGGTGCTTGGGAAAACCAAGTGTCAAGAGCTGTGGTTTTTATTTGCTGTAACAGCAAGTTCAGCTTGGCCTTTGGTGATGGGAGATTTGACACTTAAGTGGATTCATTTTGGCTTGGATTCATCCTAGCTAACTATGGGAACCTAAAAGAGATGCCTAAGTTAGAAGCACAGACACAGTCAGCTCCCTCCATAATCAGTGAAAAGAAATAGGTGCCTCTGCAGGGTGGACTGGCTCACCCAAGAACTGAGAAGAATTTATTTCTCTCCAGTGACAGTGGGAAGAACCTGAAGTAATTGCATTCCTGGTTTAAATACCTCAGATATATTACGTTATGTCAGTCGAATCTGGGTCTTTATATACAAGTTGCTCAGATGGCAAAATAATGATGAACTAAATAATACTCAGGCAGTATTTGAAGCATATTTTAACATAGAGCTGCAGAGTTTTGGGCTGCACTTTCCTCTTCTTTTAGTTTTTTGTTTGCAGGTTATATTTCTCACCCAGAAATGATTAAGTTTCCGCTGTTCCCTCATAGCTTACATAAAAGATTGAGCAACCTGTTAAATTGTATTTGTATGCTAATTGAAATGAATCAATTAAGTGGCCTCCGTGGGGCTGCTGCAACATATGGGCACCTCCTGCTTTGGTTGTGCCTCATGCCCTGGGGCCAGCAGACGGCTCTGGTGGCCACTGGACTTCACCCTGCCCCTCAGTCCACCACCAGCCTCCAGCCTGCAGGCAATGGCCATGCCTCTGCTTCAGGGAAGGCAGGAGGCGAGCTGGCTCTCATGACCTTGTTGCTGATGAGGGTCGTTTCCCTGGAAGGCCCACCAAGAGGGGTGGTACGGGAAGGGAGGAGAGTGACCGGACTGGGGGTCACTGTTCCCACGGTGGGCAGATGGAGAGCAGGGACTGGTGAGGTTGTGAATGTGCTTCGTGGCGGATCCTTCAGTGCTGTTGCGGTTTTCTGGATGCCTGAAAGCAGTTCCTTCTGCAGAGGGCATCCTGCCGCTTCCAGGGAGGATGGTCAGTAGACGCAGGCCAACCACCCATCTAGCGGCTCCCGTTGTAGCGCAATGACAGAGGACACATGGTCGCAAGGGCTTCAGCTGCTGAAGAAATAGGAAATGTCCTTTGTGGGCTTTTGCTTCCCCTGTGGATGCCCGGACCTGTGCATCTTCATTGCAGCCTTTCTTAATGCTCGTTAGCCCTGCTACCGTGATACACACCGCTGCATTCACCTCTCCGGTGCAAGCAAGCTTGTACTCAGTGCTGCTTCAGCTCTCTGAGGTTTCCAAGTGCCTCCGTACGGGACGTGAGCCACAGCAGGGCTGCCTGTGCGGGTCGGTGCCCAGACTCCACTTTCTTGGAGCCAGAGACAGCATCCTGGAGCTCAGTGGCTCCCTCTGAAAGCTGCCCAGAGCCTGGCAATTGTGCCTCTGAATTCGCTAACTGATTATCTCAATGTCTGTCTGCAACGGGAAATTGCTATTATTGGAATAGGGCGTTTTTGTAGAGATAGGACTGATTTGTCTCTGCTACCTTGAGCTTTCTAGAAGTGAGGCACACATTCAGAGGGGGAGTTGGCCCGCTTCATCTAGACACCTCCTGAAGGGGATGAATTGCTTTCTGGAGGTGCTCATTTTTTTGCACCAACTATGGAGAGAACCTATGGAAATAGCTCAGACTGAATATTTAAGGTGCAGTGGCTAAGGTTTAGTGAGATAAAAGTGTCACATCATACTCCAGTGTTGATATCCTTGAGCAAATGCTGGGCTTTTTAATGTGCTGCTCAGCAAGGAACTAATTTTGCTTTACTGTGGGAGAGCAATTATGAAGTGGAATTCAGACTGTATGATTTAAGAAAAGAAAACAAAAACCCCGTTAGTGACCCAATATAAACTGGTCGATTTACATTCATCCTCCTGTTGCTTTGGCACAAACTTGTATTGAGACAGTTGCATAGCTAAACCACAGCTACAACTACCCTGAGCTTGAGTGAGTCCCCAGCTTTGCTAAATGGTTGCAGGAGCATTAGCTCATTAAAGCCACCTGTGATGGTTTTGGCTGGAATAGAGTTAATTTTCTTCTTAGTAGCTGGTATAGTGCTGTGGTTTGGATTTAGGGTGAGAAGAATGTTGATAACACACTGATGTTTTAGTTGTTGCTAAGTGGTGTTTATACTAAGTAAGTCCAGGACCAGGCGCACCTCAAAGCGACTGTGGCTGTGGATGAGTCTCTGCCACAGCAGGTATGCCCCTGGGGAGACTGTGGCTCATCGATAAGGCTCCACTCGGAGCAGGTACAACCCTAAGGGACTGCAGCCTGTTGGTAAGGCCAAGCCTGAGCAGGGGCAAGGGGAGGAGTTCATTGCAATGTTAAACCCTATAACCTGGCCCAAAGGGACCAGGGGTGGAGACTGTAATGGAAATGCCTTTAAGATGTTGTAACCTGTGATTTGAGTTGCATGTTATAGGAATTACTATAGCAGGAACCACCTGAACCAGTGGAGGACAAGCCTTACAAGGAGCAGTGCAAGTGCAGCAGCGACCCGACCTGAGCTGGCTTTGGTGCCCAGTAACTCCATGCAACACACCACCTCTGCTGCCCTGAGGGACCACCATAAGAGATGGAGCCCAAAGTCATGGGCTAAATGAACTCGACTGACATTTGTGGACATTTGATGGGTGTTTTATGGACATTTTACAGGGGGTGTCCATAGACTAAGGCAATGATATCTGTGTATTATATCAAGGGGGGGGGATGGTGGTGGTTAGTGTGGTTGTACCGGATAGTGTGGGAGCTGAGCATGACATAAATGGTATGAAATAAGGGGTGGAGAAGAGAATGTGCTGGTTTTGGCTAGGATAGAGTTAATTTTCTTCATAGTAGCTCGTATAGGGCTATGTTCTGGATTTATGCTGGAAACAGTGTTGATAACACAGGGATGTTTCTGTTATTGCTGAGCAGTGCTCACACAGAGCCAAGGCCTTTTCTGCTCCTCCCCCCACCCCACCAGCGAGGAGGCTGGGGGGGCACAAGGAGCTGGGAGGGGACACAGCCGGGACAGCTGACCCCAACTGACCCAAGGGATATCCCACACCATAGGACGTCATGCTCAGCATATAAAGCTGGGGGAAGAAGAAGGAAGGGGGGGACTTTCAGAGTGATGGCGTTTTGTCTTCCCAAGTCACCATTAGGCGTGATGGAGCCCTGCTTTCCTGGAGATGGCTGAACACCTGCCTGCCCATGGGAAGTGGGGAATGGATTTCTGGTTTTGCTTTGCTTGCGTGCACAGCTTTTCTTTACCTATTAAACTGTCTTCATCTCAACCCACAAGTTTTCTCACTTATACTCTTCTGATTCTGTCCCCCACCCCACTGGGGAGGGGAGGAGTGACCGAGCCGCTGCGTGGGGCTTCGTTGCCGGCTGGGGTTAAACCCCGACACCACCCTGGGCTCAGCGTGATCCCAGGCTCACTGCGTGGCTGGGAGTTGAGATTTACAGCTCCTCTCACCCCGTGGGAGGGATGCTTGTTCTGCTTCTCTTGTTCTTTGCTGAGTGATGCCTCTCCTCCCATCGCATGCTGTTCTGCAAGATGGGGTCAGCTGAGGCCTTTTGGCCTTTCTGTTTGGCAAGGGAAAGGCAGGGAGATGCAGGGACACACATACAAGAGCAGAGATGTTGAAAAACTGACAGTAAGGAGAAAAGTGGCAAAAAGCATTGCAGGTATCTTTTCATGGCGAACACTCCCAGTGTTTCCTTAGTTTCTCCTCTTGATACTAAGCTATCAAATTAACAGTCATATTCAGTTGGGGATGAAACATTACAAATAATCCCTCAGGTGAGCTCCAGGGCTTAATGAACAGGCTGTAACTGGCAAGTGAGCGAAAAGGGGACTTCAAGTTACCTGATGAAAGGGCTCTTGCCAGAGCTGTGCTGCAGATGAAAGCTAAGACCCGGCAGGAGACTGCAAGTTACTCAGGGAAGAGCCAGAGATTTGCACAAACCATTGATGCTGCTATGGCATCCCTCCTCACGCCTCTTCGGGATTCACCACCTCCTGCAGCCTGAGGGCCTGAGGCTGCTCTCGCCCTCTCTCCCTTATGTGTGCAGACAGACAGATACACACAAAGGGTGGGTCACAGCCCTGCATGCTTCAGAGGAGGCAGAAAGCAGCTCTGGGAGCAGGAGTCAGCAGTCGGGGCAGAGATGTGAAGCCTCACCCAAGGCTCAGCGATATTCTGGGTGCATTGGCCCACAGCAGCAGCCGAGGGGCTCTTGCGCCATCAGAGCAAAGGTCAAGCAAAGGTTTCGGTGCCATTCCCCCACTCTTCCTCTCCTTGCCTATAGCGAGGATCTACCACGGTGCAGGTGAAGAGCACCTGGGGGACCAGAGCACAGTCCTATGCGCTTTCTTTTCCCTTACGGCAAGGCTTGCTTTTTAAAAGGAAATATGGCTCAGCTATGGCAGGGAAGGCACGCAGTGTTTGAGTTATTGCCGGGCAGTGATGATTCTGTTCAGGCTTTCATGCATTTTGGCTTTACGTGCCACCAGCCCTGTTGGGCTGAGAGTTTCAAGCTCCTGTAATTCATTACTGAAGAACACAGAGTGAAGGACAATCTGATTTGTTATTTGCCTTTTTTTTTTCCCCCAACATTAAAAACCTTTATCAGCAGCAGTGTCACTCTGCCTTGGTATTTCTTCCTTACTCTGGTTTAAATAACAGCAACAAGACACAGCCTCTTCCCCCAGTGAGGAAAATTACAGAAAAATAAGAGAAACGCCAAACATGAAGTGCTTTCACATGTAAGTAAACCATCCACATTCCTTCAGCTCATCTTAAGGCACCTTCAGGACCCGTCTCTGCTGTCTGCAGAGGGAGCTAAGGGCACTGGCCAACCTTTCCATTGCTCGTGTCAGCCAAGCTGAATCTCACCCGTCGTTTCTGAATGGAAATGGACGGAAGCACCCACTGAGAGTTAATTCAAGGCCTCACTCTGCTTGGCATCAGACACCTGCTTTGATCACCCTGCCTCCAATGTCTCCTTTGCAGGATGGACTTTGTCGGTGGGGTGCTGTGGGTTACATGAAGTTCCTAAAAGCTATTGAAAAGGTGTGGATTATTGGTTTTAAAGCACTTCGCACTCTTAAAAAAGGTCACTTGCAAAAATGTTGCTAAGGAGGTGAAGAAACATCTCTTTCTGGGCTCTTTTGGGCTGCTTTTATGCTTACAAACACACTCACTACAGAGACAGGGGCACTCTGATTAAAAGTCAGCAACACACCGTAGCTCATGATTACACACTTAGTTAAAAACTGAAGTGAACATAGCCGCAGGAACTGTATTAATC
The DNA here is from genome assembly GCF_947461875.1 of Haliaeetus albicilla. Taxonomy (NCBI): domain Eukaryota; kingdom Metazoa; phylum Chordata; class Aves; order Accipitriformes; family Accipitridae; genus Haliaeetus; species Haliaeetus albicilla. The sequence goes on from NC_091500.1 coordinate 22,322,789, forward strand.
TACTGTTTGATTAAACTACCTTTCAGCTACCTTATTAAATTGCGATAGTTGTAGAAGAGTAACAAGAAAGTCATATGAAAGACAAGACTGATTTAGGGGGTTATTTTTTGTTGTCACTGACTATCCTAACTAAGAGGGGAAAAGGCATTTTATTCAAGGTAGGAAAAGACATGACAAGCATTAATATTTTTTTTTTGTTTTATCACTAATATATTCATAGGGAAGTGCCATTGCACTGCACAGGTAAAACCATTCCTCACTTAAATCCCTGTGGCCACGTTTGACTGAAGCCAGGGAGGTGAATTGCCACTAACACACAGCTCTGCCACTGATAAACCCGGTATACAACTTGCAATTGAAAAGGCAATGCAGACACAGAATGTTTTAAGAAGGAAGCTCCCACACAGCGTCAGTTTTATTGGTGGTATTACCACTACAGTGGCACCCAAAACCTCAGCTGAGGCCAGACCTCCATGCATCTGGCACTAGTGAAAATGCATGGTCTAAAATGAGGGGCTTCTCAGCGAGGCACCGGTGGCGTGAGGGTTACGCTGCCAGAACAAGCCCCCAGCCATGCGGTACTTCCATCGAGGGCTGTGACGGATACTTTATAAACTAGATAATAGCTCTGCACGACATGAAACCTCAGGGTACCTGAAGGACAGAAGAGAGCCCACTCAAGCGATCCGACTCTTCAGCCTGCAGCACATCTGCTGTATAAAAAGGCATGCACATAATTTATTTTGTTGTTTGTGTTCTGTTCTTAGTTTGATATACAAGTCAAAGGCTCAGCATCATGATGACATTACCACTGCCTAGTAAGTGATGGAGCATCCACTGGTTGGTAACTACTCAAGTTCGCCTTCTTGGTCTATGGCATATTTGGAGATGCACAATCTGCAACTCTATAACCTCCAGCTTTAGAGATAAATCATGGTCTAGAGCAGTATTTTGATGCAGAAGCATAATTTCCAGAAGATGCATGAAAAGATGTCAGAGATGTTGCCTTCGTTTTATACTTCCCTTACTAGTAAATGAGTGTTACCTTGAGTCATTGTCCTAGGCTGTCTGCCCTCATGGAAGAAGACAGAAATTCTGCCTTAGACAACTGAGTGTATATATATGTGAAAGAGTTTTTCATAAAACATTCAAGTGAATTTAATCAACTTTATTTAACACAAGAGATCAAGCTTGAATGCTCACTGATATTCACTAGCAATACCATTTATCTCAAACAACTCTCCAGTCTACACTATATCTATTTGAAGAGAATACCAACCGTGTTTGATCTTCTGATTATTTAATACTTTTATTTCACTTGCCTTTAGGACGTGGACTCAGGCATACAAACCAAACAGCTACAGAACGTCTTGGGATTCCTTCTCAAAGAATAAAATAATTAACTTGATGTATCAAGACATAATTCAAACTAGAGAAGTTACTGCTGTTAGGAGCGGATTAGTTAAAATTGTTTGGCATCAGGAGATATTAACCAATATTTGCCTGATATTAGAAGTAAAACCAATCCGATAAATTTTATGAAATGGCTTTTAAACTGTGTTTGTAAAGAAGGTTGAATATTTACTAGCTTAAACAGTACTGCTATTTAAATGTTTTTACAAGCTAGGGAAGGTAAAAAGTAATTCCTGGAGCGTAATTCCTCAAACATAACAATTTATGTGCCAAATGAAATCCATTGCTGGTGTTTCTTAAAAGCTTTGCAAAACTAAGTAACGCAGCATTAACCTCCCCAAGCTCACCAGGCTCCTGACTTTCATCAGCATTCAATTGTTGATGAATTGCCAACATTTTTGAAGTAAAAGCCATATAAACAAAAGTACAAATATGTTTAAAATGTAAATGCTTTTTGGGGGAGATCAAGGAAGAGATTAAATACCTCAGTCTGGCAAAGGATATAAGGATGTTCCTTAGCCCCCCCCCCCTTTGACTTCAATAGGACATAAACATATGCTTGAAGTTTGGCATGCTCAGAGCTTTGAAGACTAAATTCACAAGCAGGTTTGGGAATTGCAGCACGGAGTGGTATCCTGCCCAGATTTTAGGAGCCCAGCCATGTACTGAGGCTGGAGTTAGATATCTATACACATGGCAAACTCAGGTAGGGTCCAAGCACGTGGCACACGGAGCGTGGGGCAAACTCAGCTAATAGGCAATTAGGAGGAAAAAGTCTTTAGCTCGGCCCAGTTGTGAGTTTGGGGCCCTCGCTGTAGTGGATGCAGAGCTGAGACGGGTTCAGGCGGCCGGCCTCCTTTAGGAGTCAGGGCCCCATGGGACCATGCCGGTCCCTCAGAAGAACGTGCCGAGGGAAGCGGAGCGCCTCGGACGGGCTCCTTGGTGAGAGTGGCGATGCAGGTGCCTTTCCTTCCTCTGCCAAGGAGCACGTGCTCTAACAAGCGGCAGGACGAAAGCGGCTGGGGCTATGAGCTTCCAGTCACCTTCTGGGCAGCCCCCGGGCCACCTCTGGGCTTCCAGCCACGGGGGGGGGGGGATGAGAAGATGGGCATGTTGCTGCGCACCCCCGCAAGGGTTCGACGTCTTGGCGCTCAGCACGTCCCAGCCTCACCCGGCCGAGGGGACACCTGAAAGTGGATCTTCCAGTGAAAGGGACGGGCACGCCGACGTCTGTCGTGCCCGGCATGAGGTGGCAGCTGTACTTCAGAAAACTGGAAGTTTGGATTTAGCTTGTTACGGGAGCAGACAGGTCAGCTGCAGATGCCTTCATCTTCTGGTGGACGCAGTCCCGACTTTCACCTATTGGTGGTTTTCAGCCCAGGCCCAAATCCTCAGCAGCGAGTTTAAAGGTATCCGATTTGTAACTAATTGCTATTACACCTTCCTGGTGCTTCACCGTATGTTCCTGGGGCTCCTAAGGCCCGTACCTTTACTGAGTCTCTCCACACTCAGTTTGCCTATTGCCTGTGTTGTCTTCCTGTCATTTTCAGTGGTACCAGATAAAACCTTCTAAAACTATTCAAAGGAATTCTTAGGGAAAAAAGTACATATTCCTCATAAGCATAATTTCCATGATACGGTAAAAGGGGAACATCTCAATGGTCAAGTTATAATTTAATTTACTCTAGTATATCTTCTTAAAATTATGTTTGTATTACACTTAGCTTCTATCTAACAGTAGAGTTCATATTAACATAGTGATGGCACTGGAAACAGCTAATGATCTTACATTCATGTTGCATGGGGGCAGGAAATCAGTTAAGAAAAAGCTGCCCCAAATCATATGCATTGACTAAAAAGCCATAAAAACGGCGTATTGAAGGTGGTGGTGGGGGTCACACTGCATATCTTCAATCAATGTGATTAAATGCTTTCCAGAGATATCAGTCTTACTTTTATCAAAGGGATCAAGTATTTTGTCTCATTTCTTGTAGGTGAAGGCAGAAGACGGAACATTCCATTATATGATTTCTTATTTTAAATATAAACAGAAGGCTAGACAAGATGGAGGTAATTTGTGACCTGGTACATTGTAAAAAATGACCTTGTAAACACTGTTTTTCTGGGGGGAGGAGAGACATTCCTTAGAGGGGGTGAGAAAGGGAAACAGGGGTAAGAACAATTTAAAAATAAAAAAAGGTAAAAATTTCAACCTAGTTCAATTTTTGGTTTGTAATGTTGAAATAAGCAATCTGAAGAATTAAAAATATTCAGCTGTGTAGGATGCCCCTTAGTGGTTGAATATAAACACTGTTGACAGAAGAAATAATTTAAAACACGGAAAAAACCCCCAAAATAATATTTGTATTTAGTAACCGAGAACAAAGGATTTTGAACGCTAACATATGCACAGAAGAGCCTACAAAGCCATGTTTACATAAAACATCAGAAACAGTTGGAAAAATGCAAACCAATAGTAAGAGAACATTCCTGAATAAGCTATTGCATCGAGTGAGAAGCACAAGAAAACAAGGGAAAAGGAGGGAAAAAAAGGTCAATCTCTATTTTTATTTTAATCAGAATGTATCTTATGGGATGAGTGGGCTTTGCAGAGGAATAAGATCAGATATTGAACTCTGCAATGAAACCCAACCCAATACTTTTACTGATGCTTTCTAGAGCAGAGAGTTTCTGTACGACGTTACGAAGTTATCTGGTCTGGTGCCATGGTTCCTTCCCAACACCATATGGATGGTGTAGCCTGTGGCCATCTCTGCTGTTACAGAAGGCTACCAGCTTGTGTTACAATACACAAACATTTCTACACAAAAGGCATCAAACAATGCTTAAGATTCAGTAGGAAGGGTTAGAGTACACCAGTTCTGTAATACACACAAATGTACATATCTAGCTAGATCTAACAGTACAAAGAGTCTATGAGATATTATTCTTATTTGGTCTGACTCTTGTCATGAGGAATATATTGCTTCTAACTTTTCAAAACCAGTCTTCGCATAGGAGTCAATATGCAAAAGCTGCAACAAGGTGACACTAATGAAGCACGGCACCCCCATCGATTTGTTTACACCTACTCTGATTTTAACTGTATTTTATACCTTTAGATCTCCCTATGTATACATTGGAATACAAAAAAAGTCCGTTGTATTTACAGACAGTTCGTCTTATTTGGAAATCTGATGCCTCTGCTAGTCATTATTCTTTTTTTCTTTCTTGAAGAAGTCTGTAATTCTTCCATCTTTTTAACTTTGCATGTAGAAGTCATGGCTGCAAAGTGTCTCATTACCTCCACACCGGTAACTGAGGCAGAAAAGCCACTCATCAGCACTACTGACATAAGCCTTTACTTCTTGGGTCACATCCCAAGGCAGCTTAAAAGGTCAAGGGAAATCTCTTCTTTTGAGTTAGCTGGTGTGTGCTGTAGCTGGATATACTGATCCCAAACATTCCCAGCAGCAATGCCGTCCGTTGCAGCAGTGTGTCTGATGAATTGACAACGATTTTTCCTGCAGCTTGAGTCTATGGGAGAAACAGGGCAAGTTACACGCTGATTCAGGTGAGTGCAACACAAAAGCGGGTCTTTGGAATCTACAAAGCACATTTTTCTTCTGCATGGCATTTAATACAGTATGAATGTGCTTCCTGCTGCAGAGTATTCAGCAGAAACTATTGCACATTTTGGAAGGCCCCCCTTTTTATCACTTTGTAAAGGAAGGGACACGTTCCTGATATGATTTTTCTCTGTAACTCATTGATTTCAGTGACTTTAATGGGGTTCCCTCTGGCTACTTGGCTGAGAGGGAGAGCTGAATCAAGTGTGAAGGCTTAGGCACAAAGGAGAAGGGACTTTCTTTTTCTGTGAAGTACAAAGATCTCTTCCTTCCCACAGATTAGCTACTAGCACAGTGATGCTCCCTTGAATGTTAGTTATTAGTTCAGGAAAGCAAGGCTAAAAGGGATCAATAACATCTTTTATTAGCTCCACAGGTAGGACTAGACCAAGCAGACAAGTTTTAACACAGTCTCTTTGCCAAGTCCAACAAAAACGCAGCAAATGCCAATCAAAGTAAAGATAAAAAATTATTTACTGATTATCTGAATAACAATCAGAAAAGAAATTAAGTTACTCTTGCTTGCCCAGTACATATGATACACTGTCCAAGAAGCAGAAACACAGTGGCATAGAGTCTGTAGAGAGCAAAACACAAATCCCTATACATATTGGTGCTGTGAGTTGAAACATAACACGTGTTTTTCTAGTTGCAGCATTTCTTATATGAAATGATGACTAGGCCTCCAATAATGATTCTTTTTATGCTTTCCCTTGCAGTCCATGGACAGAAAGCATGGTACCACTGACAGAAGCGACAGATTCCGAGGAGCCTGATTTTCACGTCCAGATTCTAGGTTTTTTATGTGAGCTTAAATAATCAGAGCTGAGTGCTCTGACCTTGATAAATGTGGCTGACAGTGTGGCTACTTCACCAGCAGCATAAGTAAAGACAAAAGAAATTCCAAATAAAATTACTATGTAAGGTGATATCAAAAGATATGCAGGAAGGCGTGAAAGAAAGTCACTGCTAGCACTGAAACACAGTATCCTTAGCTCAGCCTCTCAACTACTCAACTATCACTTCTTAGCTACTATAGTCTATGATTGTGGATGCAGATGACATTGCTAAGAGCTGTGAGATTTTCCAGCAAAAGGATATATACTCTCTAAACATCAAACTATGGAATACAATATGGAAGATGCTTTACTTTGGTATATATATTTTTGGGCTGTTTTATTCTCAATTATTTAGCTGATTTAAAACATTTTCAATGCATGCTTTTATTTTTTTCTTCATATAACAATTGATACTCTGTTCCCCCAGTGTTCCAGAGGTCAATACTGATTGGTTTCCTTATCATAACCGTAGAAGCTGGTTGAAGTGTTTCACTGACAGCTCATTTGAGTTGCTTAGGAACCTAGCATCCTTCTTCCCATTAACATTTTCCTATTGCCCCAAACACATTGCAAGAGAAAATGATGGAGAGGTAGTTTCTGTTGAAGCACTACAGAAACATAAACTCCTTCCAAGTATTCTGCATTCAGTATTCCAGCATGATACCAATTATCAAGAATTCTCAGAATTCATTTACTTTTCAGCAGAGGCTTAATTAAGACATCTTTGAGTTGTTATGCAAGTTAACCCACCAGAAACCAGTGTTCCCCTGGGTTGGTCACGCAATAATTTGGAATAAGATCACTCTGAGCAAGAGAAATACTGGTATTTCAAAGATCTAATTAAGAGCAGAAAAAAAGACAGAATTTTCATACCTGCAACAACCTTATATACCCAGGTGTCATTCTCCGGAGAGGAATAACCATGATTTCTGAGTCTTTGCAGAAGTTCAGCCCCTACAATTTTAGAACACACAAAACATTATTAAATCCCAGGGATTTTTTACAAGTTGACCTCTTAATGAAACTATAAGATTAAGTCTAATATGGTTTGCTACAATGCCAAAGCGCTCCAAGAAGCAACACATGCAAACATTTTTTCCTCACCTGATGCTGTCTTCCCTGGAGCCCTTTACATGCCTAAGGTCCTAGGGGTATATAAAGCCCAGCTCAGTTGTATAACCTGTCACATGGGATCTGTCTGCACCGCTTAGGTGTTGGCAGAGCCCTGACTGTCCCGCCAGGGGCCAGGTATGTCTTGCAATATTGGGAAACTCTCTGGGAATGCCTGAAGCTCATTAAGAGAGCAAAGCGACAGCTGACCTCCTTAAAAACAAAAGGGCCTAAGCCTGCTTTATAGATAGCACTGGACATAAAAAAAGGAGGTCATTATGGCATTTTGTATCGTAGAGTGACAATGCAAATAGGATTGGATGGCTTTTATGTAACTTAGAGCATATATTTATGCCCCTAGGGCAACCTGACTGGGTAGGAAGCTTAATGCAGCCATGACCCGAGTTGAAAGGAGGTGCTAAAATAACAGGGTTATTTGGAGGCACATTTAAAAATAAGTTCTTTCTCTTCTGATAGTGTTCTCTTTTACTCAGCATTATGCATGTTCTTGCCCCTTTTTCTAGTGCTAAAGCTTTACCTCTAAAAAATACTTAATCTAATACTTATTATTACTGTTATTACTATTTTCTGTTAACAGTGATTTCTTTCAGTGTAGTGAGCTTGGATTCAGTTCTGCTCCTGGGGTCATATAGTTCACAATGTGAGAGATGGTGGTAAAATCTAACCTACAAAATTAATTTCTATTTCTTCTAGGAGCGTCCATGGATAGTCTGCGCTGAGAAAGCTCCATTTTCCCATTATCAATATGTGCAACCTTGAATAAAGACAGCAAGGCAGAATTTGGCTCCAATTGCAGTCATACTTCTAAACATGCAGGGTAAAAATCTTCAGGTGGCGTAAGTCAGTATAGCACCAGTGAGCCCACACTGGTTTTCATCACAAGCGCGCCATAGAACAGCACTGATTTACACCCGTTTTGTCTCTGCTACAGCAGCCTAAAGCTCTCTGAGAAATATTCCTGCTGTAAAAGAGCAGAAACATGAAATGTTTCTACTTGGAGAAATATTCTACATTAGCTATTCCACAACGATATCACTTATCAAGAATTCTCATAACTCATTTACTTTTCAGCAGATGCTTAATTAACGTTATATAAAGGAATGATGCTGTTTTCTTCTGAGGCTCTGGCTTACACAGCATGCAGCAGGCAGATCTCATTTTCCTCTCGCCGCACCACGTTTATACCATGTGAACCCTGCTGGCACCAGTGGAGCTATGTCTCATTCACAAAAAGGTAGCTTGAGTTGAACTAGTCCTATAGCATCAATTTAAATATTAAAAGCAAGAGACTGGGAACCTGCCAATCTGTTGCTGTTTTTCTTTAAATATGCAACTTGCACAGTGACCCCATGCTGTACCTTAAGTGCTGTATACCTTAGCTATAGGAAATACTCTGTTAACGGGCAACAATTGACATAAAATTGGGACCTGACTGAAGTTAATGGAAAGCGTATCAGTAAATACAAGTCACTGTACCTGCCCAAACGCATTTGGGATGAATATCTATACTGTGAAAAGGCAAAGGCTTTTTTCTTGTTCTTGATTCTCACCGTGTGCTCCATGCTAACTTTCCTGCACAAACAGGAGGGTGCCTGGGCTCGCTGCCCAGAGCAGGACAAGGCTAACGCTGCAGAGTCCGTATTCTTCTGGAAATACACAGAACGCGGAGATTTTCCTTTAAATTTCCAGCCTTGCCTGCATTCAAAGAAAAACCTACTTACTGCATCATCAGAGTTTCAGGAGCTGCGAAAATGCTTTACTAACAATTTCTGTCATTTTGCATGTAATTCTTTCCGTTTGGAGAACAGCAGTGAGATTCCTGTGGCACGGTATTCAGAAAGGGAGAGCTTTCCAACGAAGTTTCTTTGTGCGGAAAATAAAAGGAAAGGGAAAGAGTATGCCTTGAATGCCACAGCTGTCTTTAAAAATGATTTCTTGGCCATGCCCAACACAACCAAATTGTAGAACGTTTTCTGTAACTGCAGGTGTTACCAAAATCTATAGTACTTTCCTGAGGACTCTGAAAGAATAACCCTGCCAGGCTGTTTCAGGAGAACTTTGAACAAACAAGGGGCTGCCTCTGTTCCTTTTGAAGTTCAAGCCTCTGAGAATTGAGTCCCGACTGCCACGATGCAGAGATTAATGTGCCACTCCGGGGCAGAGGACCAGGTAACGGCACAGGAAAAGCACAAAGAGCAAAGGGCTCTCCTGGCAAATACACGGGGATCCCACGCGCAGTGTAGACTGCTCGCCTCATTCATCTACTAATGCCTTCACTGCTGGAGGGAGGCACTGTCTTCTAACAGGTATCAAGTAGATAAGAATGCAAATGATATGCCGACATCCTCCTCATCCCCAAATTAAAGGCGAGGGACATTTTGAACCCAGCTGTCAATATGCTCCACCTCGTGCTCTACTTCCATTAAGAGGAGAAATCAATAATGAAATTCAAAGTTTCTTTGCTGTAATCCTGTGCCTTTGCGACCCGCAAGGACATGCTTCCCCAAATGCAGCAGGAATCAACCAACAGGAACAACTTCTTTCCACACCATTAGAAGCCCCTTCTTGACTGGCACTCCCCAAAAAGCTCTTCGTGCTGCCCGTGAGCGTGTCCCTGCCTCTCTGGAGCACGGTGCAGGGACACCCATGTCAGCATTACCCACCACAGCTCAGTGGCAAGTGGCTGGGCAAGCAGGGCAGCATGGGGCTCAGGCCCTGGTTCTTTTGGTAGGTTTTGCAGCCCACCCCAAGCCCGTGCTGTTGACCACTCCGAGACAGATGCCTCAAATATTTAGGCTGAAACTACACTGTAATCATTCCTGGACTTGTTGCTTTCTCTATGTGCCCCAGACTTTGTTAGCTTCTCTTTCACAGACAGCTGCTTTTCCCATCATCCTGAATTCACTTTCAGATCCTTAAATATCTTATCTCCTAAAATCAGGCTCAACTTTCCAGTTTTCCTTGCTGCCTGTTCTCTGTACAGTGATTCCCATTCTCCAGCTCATTTTCCCAGCTACTTTCCAGTATTTTTGCTTTTATCCTGATGAAAGTGCAGCTATGTCAACATTTCCCCCTACACCAATACTTCAGCTTTAAAATCAGAAATTTCTCTTCAGAAGAGGGACCCGTACTGCTTGCTTCTGCTGGTCAGTTCTTGCCATCACAGACCCTTGTGGGAGCTGGAATAACAATGGTCTATGGCACTCAAGACTCTGCATGCTAGCGGGCCCTGACTCTCACCTATACAGCAGTCCATTGCCTACATTTACCCATACTTTTTTCCCTCTCTGCTTTCTTATTTCTTAAAAAACCCTATTTCTAAAAAATTTTTAGCCATCCTGAAGCAGAGAGAGGGAGGAGCAAGGCAAGCTGGTAGGGTGCATGACTTAAACCACAGGCAACAGCAGCTGGGGAGAGCAGCTTCTCTTACACCCGCGTGGAAGCCCAGACCAGGGAGTTGCAGCCAACACAGGGCTGTTACACAAAGGATGCTCAGAGAGGTTCACATGCACAAAGATCCATTAGCGGGGTCTGCAGCTGACGGCATGCATGGAGTTGCTTTTGCTGAAAAATAGAAACAGAGGAATGGAGAGGTGAGGGGAGGTGAGAGAGACAAAATGAAAACGGGGAAAAAAGGGAAACTCAGTGGCCAGTGGGAAGAGAGATGATGGGGGTGCCCAGGCGAGCAGCCTCCCCAGGAAGGGCTCCCCTCCAGTGCAGTGCGGTCACCCCAGAAAGTCCCTTGCAGAAAGTACACAAGTCTCACTGGGACCTGTTCAAACTGCTGTCGGTGGTTCCTGCTTGAGAAGCTGTTATCGCCAACTGGTGCGTGCTGGCTGGGGCTGGTGTGTGCTGACTGACTGCTCCGCTCCCTGCACGTGTGTTATTGGCCCCAAGCAATGGTGGGAGAAGCGGGGAAAAGGCAGGCGATTCTCCTGCCGCTGCAGTCGCTTCCTATGAGAACGCGCCACAGACACATTACCGGCTTTGCTGGGAAAAGGACATGACAGCGAAAGCGCGAGAGCAAGAACATGACACCAAGGAGAGGAAAATCCTGCCCCACGGGCGGCTGGGGTGATGGGCACCCCCCACTGCCAGGAGAAGGCAGGCTGCCCGCCTGCAGGCAGGAGGCTCTGGGCAGCACCAAGGCGAAGGCACCTCAGGCAACGCAGCGGCACGAGTGCATGCCTACGGGCATCGCTCACCTGTGAGCCACTACATGCTCAAGTGGTCGGAGCTGCTGTCTCCCAATAGTTGTTGCTCCTACCTGACGGATGAAGATTGCAGGCAGAACACTGCAGGATGTTGCCTATGTGCAGTCGCATTTCTGAACAATAAACTGGTTTAAAGCAAGGCTCTCCACTGGCTACGAGTGTCATTAAGCCTGATTTACTCCAGGCCTTCCATACTGGCACAGGGGCAGTGTTTTAAAGGAGGACTTCCCGTAAAGCATACATAATTTTCATTCTATACCTGGATCACAATAGCAAAATGTATTATTTTGAAGTTGTAATTTTGACAATAATTCAGATATTTAACTAAGGAAGTACTTTCCAAAATTCATCATCCTTAAATAGGCCAGGGTGGAGGAATACGGGCAGGATTCTGAACCTACCCATGGCTTCCACTGCGGCTCTTTGTGCAGGATAGAAGTAAACAAAGTGCTGTCACTGTAGGGAAATAAATAAAAGAAGCCATAGAAAAAAAACAAAACAACACATCTTCCTCTACACACAACTGTATGACTAATCTTGGGCTTTTTGACTTCAATAGTTAATAGATCTGAGAGGACGTCCTTGCAAATCATTCTGTGCATTACTTAAAAATTAAAGCTAAGCTAAAAGGAATTTTGCCTAAACCAAAGGTAACTAGAACACCAGCTCTGTAGGGGTAACAGGATTGGGCACTGTCAGCTCATAGAAGAAAGAGATGGTCCTGCCCCAAAGAGCCTACAATCCATGGGGAGGCAGATGGATGCCGCCAGATGGAGGAGCCCAGGGAAACAAAGAGAATATATCGCTTGGCATGCGAGGCAATGTTCTCAGCTCACTCCCAGTCAGACTGTTTCCAAATTTTTGTAGGCGTTGCAGCAAAGCACAGTGTTAAGGAGGGATGTGAAGGTGGTTAATGAATTTTAAGATGACGAGGCAGGCAAGGAACAGGAACAATGTTAGTCATATTGTTGCATTACACAGTAATATCTCTGCGGAGCACAGAATTAGGGAGATGTATTGGAATATGTTGATGACAAGTAGGAAATACTGTCAATAAAAGAAGACTGCAATAGTGTGTAGATGAGTTGAGGCACAGACAGACAATTGCAGAAAGTTCAGTCCTCAAAGTCATCTAAGGTTACAGATAGACAGCAGCAAGAGTTGCATTGCTGAGGCTTACGGAGTTACTATTGAAGTAGCTTGAACTACTCATTTAATTCCTGCTGAGAATTGACTCGTTCACTTCCCACAGCTCCACTGCCAAGTGGTTACTCCTGTATTTGCAGCCTGCCTACCCACAGTGCTCTGATGCCATTGAGGGACAAAATAATAGAAACCAACAAAAATGTAACAGCAAAAGAATAGCAGAAAACCAAGTTAATTTCTGCTATGGAGAAAAGAGAACTTCTGCCATGAAAGAAAATTTTGTTAGAAAATGCTGCAGTTTGTACCTGTTAGAAACTACAGGGGGGAAAAAAATCACCTTGGAATGCTTTTTTGAAGTATTCCAAAGCAAAGGTAGGTAAGCACCGTCACTGGCAGAAGTATAGGTGTAGCGCAAAGGCAGTAGCACAGCTCGTCTGAAACCCAGTTTCTGGTCAAGCAGGGCTGGATCCCACTCTCCTAACTCCAGACGCGGCTAGCGCAGATGGCTGCCTCTGAACTAGTTGCTCTAACCTCCTATTGTCATTAACCATTTTAGATGTTTATGTTAAGATCAGGGAAAGAAGTGATGCTTGATAGTACAGTGAGTTAACACAGCTAGCGCAGACACAGACATCAATGGTGTCAATACAGCCAGTCACGTGAACTGCACCCCACTGATTTGACCATCAGAATTCAAGGTGAAGCTGGTTTGAAGAATGGCTACCAAGATGACCAAAGCAAATTAAAAGTATGTATTACAGGAAGCCACATTTAACCTCACAAAAGGAGGATTGTCAAAGCCTTCCTTTCCTCTTAGATACTGATGAACAGTGATGATGTCCTTGAACACTGATTTTTGCCTCATTCCCCAACTACTGGATGTGGCCAATAGCCTAGCTTCATCTCCCCTCGCTCAGGGCAGGTCTTCACAGAGGGAAAGCAACACTGGTAAAATTGAGTGGCCCACTACACATGGGAAAGCCAACACATGAGAAGGACTGCATTTCAGGCTCTGCATAAACAGGTACTATCTGACTTGATGTGCAAGTACAGCATCTTCGGGGGAACCATGTCCCAGTAGACAGTCATTGTCCTACAGAACATTGCCAGTCCTGACTGCGACTGATCCATGAGCCATCAGTTGAGTGAACAAACTCAATGTCAGTTTTTCTGTAGCTAAGGTGAATATTAGTACAGATGTATTTAGTCATTTACAACTGAAAACCAAAAAGACCCCACCAAAATCAAAAAAACCAAACCAATCCAACCCCAAACGAAGAATATAAACAATGGGCATTAATAGATACTTGGGGTCTTGCAGGTCCGAAGACCTTAATGGAAGCTAGCACCTTTCCAAAAGGTGCTGCTACACTCACACCAACCACTGGCAACTCTGATGTTTGCATCCACCTTAATGATTTGTGCGACTTTGCAGAATCTGTAAGTAAGTTGGACTGCAACAGAAAACTGGTCTAGCAGATATGGGCAGGGAGAAGCTTGTCCATCTCTGCTGTGCATCACAAGCACTTCCCTGTTCTGTCTTTTGCTTAATACCCACTCCTGGAAAGTGGGTTGAGTGTTTAAAATGCATAGCAGGATAACAGCTGTCTTTTTTGAGCAACAGCTTTATGCCTTGCTGCTTCTGAGGCGGGTTCAGAAATCAACCAGCACAACACACTACCAGAGAAGCTGGAACACTATGGGCTGTGCTCATGGGCCTGAGAATTATCTGGGTGCATATTGCTGGAAAGATTTATCTATAGCCATTATTCTGGGAAGGTTCACATCTGGCAGGCAGTGGACAGAATTCCAGTAGAAGTCCAGAGTCCCAGTAACCCTGAAAACAGTTGGTAATAGAGTTCCCTTTTTCTCACAAGTATAATAATGCACTGTCTTGCAATGATCCCAGTATTCAGAGCACAGAGCAACCACTTGAGCAAGGTAGTGCACTGGAAGGACACGCAATGCAATCCTGACAGTTTGTGAAGAAGGTGGGTATCATCATTATCGTAACGCTATTTTTCAGCTACCAAGGCACTGCTGAACTGACTAGGGAAGCCTACGGCACACCTATGGACATACCTGGATACGTAAGACTCGCAAGACACATCACTATTCAAGAGCACATCCACTCCCATGATTGTGTGTGCCAATTAGCTGCTATTAATCCAAGACAGTGTATTATTTGTTGCTCTAAAGGAGTGACATACAATGGCTGCTATTTTGCAGAGAAACAACGCATTAGGCTCTTTCTTGTGAACAGACTGCAATTTCCTTTCCATTTAGAAGAGACAGAGCAAAGAGAGGTGAGCTTGCTAAGGAGCAAGGCATGTCCTCTCACTCTGTTCTGCTCCACAAAGTCCACTAAAATGGGTCTCTACATCAAGACACCCACCAGATATTGGCTCCTGTGCCAGGCTGAACATGTGTTCCTGGCTAGCCAGTCCTCAGTGGGTGTTTTTCACTGTGAGAGTTGATCTGAGAAATTGTATTACAATCTGTGATGAGAACACTTCACATTGTGTCCTTTGCTGCTTCTGTGGCTGATGAGACAAAAAGTTGGACCGTCAGACTCCATGTCCTCATGGACATCCCTCACTCCATCTGCAGAGGGTCCCAGATCATGAGAGGCTCTATCACAGCGTCCCAGGTATCTTCTGCAGCTTGATACACAGCATATAGCTATACTGACCTGCGTAGGGTTGTAACCTGTCCAATGCACGTAGACACACAGCCCGGAGCCTTTTGAATTTGAACCACTTGTTTGTAAAAAGCTGGACAGATCATTCCTAGCAGTTCTGTATTGCTGCTGGGAAATCTTCTCAGCAGTAAAGCTGTGCACACGAGCAGGTGCATATGCAAGTAACTTGAGCAGGGTTCTTCCTCCTCCTCTACGTCCCACGTTGCAACCCTGTTACACACGTGCCAAATCTTCACCGTGAATCACACAAATGAGAGAGCTTAAGAAGCAGCCTTCTGACATGTAATTCCAGAATTGCAGGTATTTGGAGATGGCAGCTGAGGATAGGCGGCCACAAGATCTCTTGCGATGCCTGCGAACGACTGGGAGGCTTGCAAAGAACTGCCATATTTTATGTATGAGAAAGACCCTAACATACAGTATCCTGTACTTTTCTGTAGCTAAGGACATTTTTAATTTGTTTCGGAGCACAGCCACAGTGTGAAAAAATAGCTGCTGTAGGGATGTTTGGGGTACCAGGACTCTGGAATGGAAAAGGATTCATTCTAAGAAGATAATATAGATACATTCAAAGCACAACTACAATTTTGGTTCTAATTCTGAAGCGCTGATTTACAACAGAAGTAGGCAACTTCAGTCAATCATTTCACTGGTACCTCTCTGTTCTTTTCAAACAAAATTTTCAGATAGTTAAAATGCATGGGTTACAATATTCCATATAGCCTTATAAATTGTAAGTCATGAATCCTACAAAGGCACTTGATCCACCTTCTAAACAAACCTGTAGAATCTTCTTTTTGGAAGGGCTGGAACTTGTTCTACATGTGATCATGGCTAAAATGAATCTGTAGCTATTACCAAACTGTAGACTTTTACTGACATTTACCATTCTTGTATAAGCAAATGTGTCTAAACACCAAGAGGTTCTGCAGTCTTCCTTAGCGGTCTGCTAGGAAAGTTACTTACATTTAGCAGTAATGGATATCTAGATCTGTAACATACAAAAACGGTTTCTAATTTAGAAACTGTAAATGCTTTAATCCATCCTCGCAGATATAAGGGCCTGAATATATATTGTTGTATGCTGCCTGTTTCCAATGCAACAGGCTAATGAATTAGTCCACCGCAAACACAAAAGGTCTGTAAATTCTCTTGTAAGACTTTAAACTGCAATATAAGAAGACATAAATTACTGGAGCCTTCCAAGTATGATAGAAAATGCTTCAAAGCTTTAAATTAAATTACATAGCATTAGTGGGAACCTTGCTAGTTGAATTTCTGTTCTCGCACACCTTCTGACGTGTCCTCTTGTTTTGTTTCCTTGTAATTGCCTTCACACTGCTGATTACACGTGGTTCCCATCCCTTACTATCTGTATTCCTATTTAAATGTTCTAATCTCTTAAAGAGACACCTATTATTTCTGGCATGGCATTGTGCCAGCACAGTTGTGGCTATTTAACATGAGTGGTAATCTATTTTGAGGCATAATCCAGTGTAAAGGTGCATGTCTTATGTTGTGATCTCTAGCTGAACACTGGAAGATTCCTTCATCAACTTAAGAATAGGGTAAAACTATGCAGGAAATAAAGCATGAAAAATACATTAATCAAAAAGGCAGCATTTCTGTAACATCTATTTTTCATTAAGTAGTGTTTATTCTGATTAAGTGTTGTGGCTGCCTGCCTGTGAGGCCAAACAGAAATGATTAAAAAAGAATTCAAATTACCTAGGAGTGGAAAACAAAACAAGAGGGGTAGAGCAGTCAACATTTGCACTTAAGCACGATGCACTGGACTCAGCACGGAGTTCTCTCTTCAGAGATCGTATTTCCCATGGCACAACACTAAGAGCTCACTAGGACCAGATGGTATTCACCTAACAGCTCTAAACCAACTGAAGGATGAAATAACACAACTGCGAGCCATGGTGTGTAACCCCTCACTGGGAATTGTCTCAGTGTCAGGGGCTGGGAAGGTGGTGAAATGGCTAATTTTTACAAAGGATTCCGGGGTGATCTGAGGAACTACAGACCAGAGAACCTGATGTCCTTGTTCAGCAAATCAGTAGGGACCACTGCAATGAGCAGACGCGTGGAAAAATATACTGGGAAACACTTCATTAAGCTTCTGTAAAGGGAAGATATACTTCACAAGCCTATTGGCATTTTTTTTTTTTGAGGAATCAACAAATAAGTGGACAAGGTGTACTAAAGTGCATTTTTAAAATTAATTGGGAGGGGAAAAAAAAAGCTCTTAAAAAGGAAGTCTCATGGGCTAAGAAAATCCTCATTTGAATGAATAAGCAATTAAAAGATACAAAAGAAAAAGCAAGAATGCAGAGTTCTCCTACTGGAAGGAAATCACCAATGCAATCCTATGGGACTTTATGCCAGGATCTGTACTGCTCAGCAAAGTCCTAAATGACCTGGAAAAGGTGATGAATAATGGGGGAACGGAGACTGCTGATTCCACTACAGTTATCACAGGGACTAACATTGAAAGCTGACTGTGCAGAGCCGCAGAAGAGCACTACGATCATGAACAACTTGTGATAAAATGGCAGATGAAATTCCATGTAGGGTATTGCGAAGTGGTGCACATAATTACACACACAGATAAGGACTGTTCAGGAATGAAGTAAGAGGTCTATGATGATGTCAGCTTGGTACCCAGTAAGGGGCCAAAAAAGCAACCAAATTATTTGGAAAGGACTAGAGAACATATCAAAGCACACTTCAAAAAAATGCATGAACCTGCATTTTTAATAATGTGGGTAGTTTTGGTCCTCCCATCTCTGAAAGGATGAAGCAGACTTGAAAAAGATACAGGAAAGGGCAAAAAGGGTATAACAAAATAGGAAAATTTTCTTTATGAAGACTGAGTAAAGAGAGATCTTTAAGTCGGATGTGTCCTTTTATTCTTCTTCCCTGCTTCCTTATTTCCTCTATATGTCTTCCTCTCCCGCTCATGTTACTGTGTTCTTATCAACACTTCCATTGTCTTCCCAGACCTGCAGACAAATGGAGGGTTTGAAATACAAGCTGTTGGGGCTTTTTTTCCTCACTCAAGAGTTAGAGGGAGGGCTTCCTCTGGTCTTCCTACACTCCTCCAAGGCAGGAAATGCTAAGGATTCACTGCCCCCTGCCCCAACATACAAAGGAAAAAAAATACTTCTTTGAGTTTTTTACCTCCTTCCTGCATCATAGCCTTGTCAACAAGATTTTTGCTGATTGTCAGACATTGACTTCTCCAGTTTGGAGGCAAAGAGACTGCTTTCAGTGCTCGGCTTCTCTGTGAATTAGGAGCTGCTATGACAGATTGTCCCACCTTGCAAGTTACTTTCAGAGCTGACTGCAAACTCTTCCCATTTCACAGCATATAGACATCTCAACCAACCGCTTTTCCCTGAGAGCAAGGTGGTACTACTAGTTAAGCATGGTTCAGCTTTACCTCTCACTTATAGGAAGTTCGTGTCAACTTTATTTGGAAACTGGAGCACAGGTACTACAATAGCCAGGGGGTGCAAATGCCCTGGCTGCTTCATCTTAAAATTTAACTCTGACCAGCTTTTGACACTGATGGAAAACTCACTCCAACTTGAGAGACATGTTCATGGATTTCCACTCATTTGAGCCAAAGACAGATACTCAGTTACTGAGAAACGCACTGCTTCAATCCTTGGCTCATACCACTTTAAAGACCAGTGCACAGTTCAGTTCAGGAGGAACAGGACTGAGGGGCTGCGGGCTGAAACCTTCGTATAGGCTCTGCTTTCCATGAGGTGTATATCAATTCATCCCTATGATCTTTTATACAAAAATCTTTCCCTACCAGAGACAATTTGGGTTTTTACACTGGTCTACAGGAAGTGTCCAATCATACAGATTATGCAGAATCCTCCTTTGCTTGGTTCACTACAGTCTGAAGCACTCATCTTCATTAACTTAGTGTCATGTATTTTTGTGAGCATTAAAAACTCTGTGGAAGCCTGCGTGTAGCATTGTGGAAAAAAAATTGCCAGACACTATAAAAATGCAAAGCACAACCAAGGGAGGGTGCTTTAATTTCAGAGAGACAGCTGTAAAATTGCTTAGCAAAGATAGTTGGAAATTTGTTTGTGTTTCTTCCCAATTGCAATGCAGAGGTGAATGGCTGTGTACTGATAAACCCATCTGTCTTGTGGGTGCCTGGAGGAAGACTCTGCACCAAAACAATATTGCCATTTTTATAGTTAATATCCTGGTGCACAGTACTCTTGAGCTGAGAGTTGGGCCGCAGTCATTTCCACTGCCTTAGGGCATACCATAGAACAGCATGCTCAGTTGTAATGACTCTTGCTCACAAGCACAGGCTGCCAGATTGGGAAAGGGAATGAATATGCCTGCAGGGCATAATGGCAATGTGAGCACACCATTCCATGCACTGAGATAATATTCAGGTTTGTGGACTCAGATTTGAAGCCAGAGAAGAGAAGGAACAGAAACTGTGGGTAGAATGCTTTTATTGGGTAGGTTTTCAGGGGACTTGCTTATCCTGGATATTCATGTAGAATAACATCAATTTAGGGGCTCAGGAAAAAAAAAAAAGTGGCAAAGACTGGCCTAGTATGGATTTCTAACAGATAGTTTTATGGTTTTTGTAGTATTATAGGGTTCTTTTCAGAGTTCTTCGGTTGGTTTCAAACAAAATACCATGCAAGAAGCTGCTGTACAAAGCATCTATGGTTTCTGGATATCAGTAATTCCTATGATTTGGATCAGCCTTGCACAACTGGAGCTGCATCAAGGTTGATAGAGAGGACCCTTAGTTATTATTCAAAAGACTGATTATCCTCTTAGAGATACTTGCTCAATACCGTCTCATCTTTGTAACTTGTACCTCCTAAGTTTCCCACCACTCTCATTTGAAAGTGCAAGTCTCAGGTTATCCATGAGAATTTTGTTGAGCACAGAGCAGAACAGGTCTGCGAATCACCACCGTAACCTAAAAGGGAAAAGCTACGCTCATCTAGCCCCATCTCTCCTTCCCTCCTGTTCACATCACCTCGGTAAGTCATTGTTGCCGGTTGGGTTCAGATTCCCATCCTATGCTACCTGCAAGGTAGTTTGAGACAGCTTTTCACTCATGAAACAAGGCAAAGCCTTGCAAATTATGGAGAAAGTGGATGGGCATGGGACTTCTAGAAACACAACAGTCAGCTAAGTCTTTGTGTCTCAGGTACCCTGACAAGGACACCTGAAATGTTTTTGGCTTGATAGTGAACTTTGATGTTTTTTGCTTATGCATAAGGGAATCAGACTGAAAGAAAGGATGCTGTCAGGGCATTTTGAACAGAAACGCTGCTTTTTTTTCCTTAAGGCTTCCAGTGTAGGGGAGTTAAGGAACTTTTAGAATCCTACAAGGCATGTTCTGTGTTAGCAGAGAGACAGAACCTGGGAGCCGGAGGCTCTATGCTGTTTGTATGCGAGGGGTTTATACAGCCACAGGTCAGATTCTGGCTAGGGCAATTAGACTTTCCTCAAATATAGCAGCAGAACTGCGTTCACCAGCTTTATTCACATTGAGAAAACAAATCAATGTATTGCTCTGAATATCTCTTATCTTTGGCTCTCTTCCTTTTGCAATTTCTGGTACAAAACACTTCAGTTTTCTCTTCCGCCTCTGAACTGTGGGCTCCTGCAGCTGGTGCAGGAGTGGTACTTCCAGTTGCAAGTTGTTTTAAAATCCTTTTCCTTTCATGGTTAGCTCCTCTACTAACTGGCCTTACTGTGACTTTGCTGGTTACTGCGCTGCTATGCTGTTATTCCTCCTTTGTTTTTCCATTGTGTAGCTTTGGGGCCAGCCTGTGACACAGCCTTGACTAAAGGGAACCATGAGGGTGATGAGCCACTGCAATGAAGTGGGAATCCCACTGGCGCTTCTGTCTCATACAAAGATCCTCCTGAGAACCTGCTCCTCCTTCTCTCCAGACTGTGACAGCTCTGGGCAGAGAGTAACTGGGACTTCTCTCTGCCATGTCTAGCTCCAACAGAAAATGCTAATGCTGCCTGCATTTTGATTCATGATACCAACTGCAGCTTGGCACTCCATGAGCAGCAGAAGTTCGGAGACTAAGCTGAAGTTTGATTAATATCTCTGATGAATCCTTACACTGGTCTCCAACAATAGCTTAGGGTTTAGATAGGTAATGCTGATACTGACAGTTAACATGCCTATGTTGTGGCCTGGAAATCTGCTCAGAGAACTGCTTCTGTAAAAAACTGAAAATTTGCAGATCCCATTATAAAACTGTGAATGCAACTTCCTAAGGAAACTTCTAAGTCTCAAACCTGTTTTTTTTTTTCATCAGTAGTTAATGAACTTATTGCAAGGATCTTTCAATTACCAGCTGGAAGAAATGCAACACAACAGATAATGCACACGCTAGACACCTTCATAACTAAAGTTATGGATCA
The DNA here is from genome assembly GCF_947461875.1 of Haliaeetus albicilla. Taxonomy (NCBI): domain Eukaryota; kingdom Metazoa; phylum Chordata; class Aves; order Accipitriformes; family Accipitridae; genus Haliaeetus; species Haliaeetus albicilla. The sequence continues at coordinate 22,344,318 of NC_091500.1, forward strand.
CATCTCACAGGAAAAGAAAGAAATATGAATTATCCTTTGATGTTTAAAAATAAGTAATCTTTCACAACAATCATTCTTAACTAATGCAAATCATTCCCTGCAGAGCAACAAATTGAAAACACATAAGACAAATTTGAGAGGCTATTTACTTTGAATACTTTTTGATTATTCTGCTTCCCCTTAAACATACTCTAAACCACAATTCTGTATTTTTTTGTACATTGTCTTTAGTTTGGACTCTTATCCTTACATTAAAAAATTAAAGCTTGTTCTTGTAGAAAACTGAAGAAATGTTTGTTGACAGCAGCAGACAACTCCTGTGAAGTTACGTAGTGCCACGTGACTTTCTGATCAAAACAAAAAAAGCATGTAAGACAATAAAGTACATGTCAAATACATTAGAAATCCAGTAGATGATCTCAGTTTTCTGTTTTCAAAAAGAAGGTGTAAGTAGGGAATCATGACAGAATGATGTTATTTCTCTTTGGATCCCATAAAGATTAGTACTAGTACTTGAAACCATTCAGCATTTTTATTAATGACCTGTAAGTAAACACAGAATCATTGCTGGTAAAATTTGCAGATGACACCAAGATCAGCAGATAGTCGATACTAATGAAAGCAGTACAGGCACACAAAACAATCCATCATTTACTAATCTAGACATAGTCAAAGAAAATTAACGTTAATACAGCCAAACAGAAAGTCAGACATTTAAGAACAAGAGGCATGGAACCAGGGCCTAAATCCTGGAGAGCAATAAATTCCAAGAGTACTTGTCTACTATAACAAATAATTCAACATGGACTCCCTATTGTCCTGGTTTCGGCTGGGATAAAGTGAATTTTCTTTCTAGTAGCTGGTATAGTGTTATGGTTTGGTTTCAGTATGAGAAGAATGTTGATAACACACTGATGTTTTCAGTTGTTGCTAAGTAGGGTTTAGACTAAGTCAAGGATTTTCCAGCTTCTCGAGCCCAGTCAGCAAGAAGGCTGGAGGGGCACAAGAAGTTGGGAGGGGACACAGCCAGGACACCTGACCCAAACTGGCCAAAGGGGTATTCCATACCGTGTGATGTCATGTCCAGTATATAAACTGGGGGGGAGTTGGCCTGGGGGGATCACTGCTCAGGAACTAACTGGGCATTGGTTGGTGAGTGGTGAGCAACTGCATTGTGCATCACTTGTTTTGTATATTCAAATTCTTTTATTATTATTATTATTGAAATTGTATTGTTATTGTTATTATCATAATCATCGTTATTATTTTCTTCCTTTCTGTCCTATTAAACTGCCTTTATCTCAACCCATGAGTTTTACTTTTTTTTCCCCAATTCTCTCCCCCATCCCACTGGGTGGTGGGGAGTGAGCGAGCAGCTGTGTGGTGCTTAGTTGCTGGCTGGGGTTAAACCACGGCACATCTACAATCCTATGGCAAAAAGTGGACCCACAAACAATGGAGTAGTGAGTACGAAAGCTGGCACTGCTCAGATTTCAAATGAAGTTCTATGTGCAGTTCCAGCACACTTGTTCTCTAAATGGTGGGAAAAAAAAAAAAGGACAGAATGTACAAGAGAGCTACAAAACCAATTTGAAGGCCGTAGAAAATGTCTTAAATAAAATAATTTAAAGAGATAATGGTTAGGGTACCAAAAAGGGAGGTTGCATTGTAGCTTGATTACAGTGTTCAAAAACTTTCACAGACAGAAAACAGTGGCTAGTGAGGGACTACTTAATCTAGTGAAGAAAAGCATACCAAGAACTAATGGCTGAAGGTTAAATCTAGACAAATTCAAATTTAAAATGTGGCACATGTTTCTAACTGTGAGAGTGACTGAGTACTGGAATAAATGACCAGAGAAGGGGCTATGTCTTCATTTCCTGATGTCTTTAAATCAAGCTTGCCTGTCTCTGCAGAAGACTTGCTTTAGCAAAAACCACAAATTGTGCTTTTGTCAGACTGAAGTTACTGGTCTTCACCCTGAAGTAAAAGGAAAATTTATGACCAGGGATCTAGATGGGGTCAGAGAAGATAATCTCATGTCCTTTTTAGTCTTACCCTCTATGAATCTATCAATTTACTGAGTACAGAGAAAAAACTTTCTAAGTGACTTTTACCATCTGGATAACAATGTGATCTGCAGCAGATTGTAAATCACCCAGTAATAAATATATGTCAGAAACTATTGAGATGAATATAGTCTTGCAATGCCTTCTAATTTAGAAATTTAGAGTTATTTAATATTTTACACTTTAATTTTATACTGGGTAATTGAATTAATGTGAAAGGGTTAAGCAGACAGGCTAATGAAACACTGTACCATGTACTTAGCTTAATGTGGTTGGAAAAATCAATGCACTTTGGTCTGTCAGTTAGCAATCACAGATTTAATTGAATAACATGTCAAGTATTTTAAACTGTTTACCAATGTAAATAGAATCCAGCACTATAGTAATGGTAATAAGCTAAGATGCTTTCCCTGAATTCCAATCAGATTTGAACATGACCTTCATTTTAAGCTCCAACATGCCAGACAGAGATCAAACAGCTATCATTATGTCTACAGAGTTTGGTGATTACTCTTGTGATTCCGCAATAAATATATTTGCTCTTGATTCACTCTTTAGAACACAGGCAATGGGTAATCAGTTTGATATTCCTAGCAATGGTTACTCCTCTCTGCATTTATATTCACTTCCACTTCATTATTATTGCTGGGATGAGGACTAAATCACACAGCAATCTTCTACTGAGCCTACCTCAGAAGTGGCAGAGGCCACTTTGTGCATGATCGCATGAAAGGAACAAGAGGAAGAGCAGGAGAAGCAGCTCCTTAGCTTGTGTTGGGTGAGTTCCAAGCACAGCTGTACAACTGCTCCTTACTCTTCTTCTCCTTCTCCCTTTTACTACTCCCAGGCAATGGCTTCCCAATGGAAGGTATGAAAGCAGCAAGGAGCGAGGGTCACAGCCCTGTCCAAGTTGAAGGAGCTTGCCACTGCCAGACCAGCACCAGGGGCGGGTGATGATTTAGTCATGCAACATGTACGTTACTGTCCCTTTCTCAGATGCAGTAAATGAATTTTTTTTTACAAGATCCAGATGCCTGCAATGCAGGTGTTTCCATCTGACCTACCTGTTAATTCTCCCATAACAGTCAACGTAAAGACATAAGTTCTCCTATTTGTACCATTGTTCTTATCCTAAAATAGATGTCTAGAAGCAATCAGTTATATTGGGCTGTACAAGTATCTATTTCGTCCCAGTGATTATAAAGTTCTTTAGGATAGGCAGCTCAGATGGAAACATTTATTCTGTAGACATCTGAAGTTAGGAGAAATTAATCCCACCCTGCATGCCCTCCAAGCTCTCCTTAGCAAGCTGCACATGAACACTGCCTCCAAAGTGTCTACTAGGGAGAACCAGGTCCCTGTTTTACTAGACTGATCATGTGCGCAATGTAAAATTATTATGCCATTTTTAACTATCAGCAGCCTTGCCTATATGTTCTAGCATATTCTTGATTGTAATTAAGTCTATTACATTCCCCTAGCACGTTGGCACCTCAGATGTAATAGAAATTTGCTGTGCTGGGTGCTGTGCAGCAGCCCAAGCCCTGCATCAAATTGCTACTAGTTTAAGAAAGGAGAAAACAGATGAGAAAATAGGCAGATTGATGTAGGAGTACACAGATACAATAAGGCAACATCAGTCAGCAGAGTAAGCAGTTGCCTTAGCACACTGCTGACCCTGCTGTTGCCAAGCTTTTGGGCAGCATCATGGCAAAGGACAGTTTTAAAGAAGGAATGGAAGGTGATAGAAAGACTGCTCTGTAGAGAGCTGTGGAAGGCATTGTGGGAAAAAGCACAAATGTGTTAATCTGAAAATATAGCACATGGGTGATGGAAGCTAATACCAGAGGCTGAGAAGATGGAAGAATCATCTGTGCACTGACTGAGGGACTGAGAAGACTGGCAAAGATCTTGAAGTGAAGAAAAGCAGCCTCTACTTGATGCAATCCAAAGCAGCCTAGGGTTGATGCAAAAGAAAAGAAGGTATTGAACCACAGATTCATTCCTTCTCTGTTTTTGTGTAGTCCTCTTGAATCTTACATAACACTTTTTTGTGTGTTATGTATCCTAAAACAGGATGTAGCATTGCAGTAATAACGTAAAAGAGAACTACAGCTTGCTTACACGTTTTACAAATGTATACAGTTCATTAAAATGACTACAGACTATTAATTCTACGAAGTTAAGCACTCAACTTGGTGAATGTACTTATTAAAGCTATATATTTGACCTTGACTGACTGTGGTACATACACACTGTTTTCAAATAATCATAAAATATATATTTTTTTACCTAGATCGTGAGAGATAGGAAACATATACCGCACCTGTAAATTTCTGCTTCTCCTTTATACTTATGTAGTGTTTTCCCCCATGGCTTAATTTAGCATATATCTAGCAGTTTAAAAATTGACATTTTTTTCATCTAAGAAAAACATATATTAAAAATTGTGAAATACTCAGACATTATAATTAGCCTATTCAACAAAATTTACTTAGATGCAATGCAGAGGATAAAGTAGTTAACACTGAAGCTAAATTAGCTGCATAAACATGTGCAATGCAGCCCTCCTTAGGTGCAATCTAGGGCTGAAGCAATTAATCACAAAATCTACATAGCTACAACATAAGGTTGGCCTAAATATTAAATACAATGCATTTTTCCAATCTTACAGTTTGCTGTTTTTTTCACTATGATTCTTTGTTATTATACTTAATGTGTAGCATACTGTACAAGCATAACACACCACTTTCTACTCCATGGCTGTGGACTGGTTTTATGATATACCAGATATTACTGAGTGAAGTATGTTTTCTTTGGTCAAAGACAGCTTAACAATTTTCTGCCTTCATGCTGTCACTCACCACTTGTTTCCTTCCTTATCTTTTTTTTTAAAGCCTTTTTTTCCCCCATGTCATTTCAGAGATTCAGCCTACTGAGTAGTACCCCCTGCACTGGTGCAGGGGAGAAAAGCCACCTGTCATAGAAAATCCATTAAGGAATTTATAACTCTACATGATTGTAAAGTACTATATAAAATATTGTACCATTTATGAAGCAGTAAAAATCTGTAACATTAGAGACTGATTCCCACATTACATATCCACAAAAGAAAGAATTAGGGTCTTACAGACAATTTTGAGAATAAAACATGTACCTATATATAGACATAATGGCTTTGAACTCATACCCTTGCATACACGTGTAGTGACCAGGTATTCACTACTACTGATGCCCAAAACTACTCCAGCCTCTGTGGTGTTCCTTGTACACAGAGCCTAGGGAAGGGACCACCACCTACTCAGAGCCTGATTTCTCTCCCACTGTGCTGCTGTTCCTTCCTTACTGTGTAATGTTTAATCATGCAAACTAGGAAGTTAAGTCTTGAAGCCACATGCAGGCGACTTTGTACTCGATCCTTAAATTCTTCCTACTGTTGGAGCCTGTGTAGGTTTTAAAAACAGAATTTTAAAGTTCTGTCTTCCCAGAAGTTTGAAATACGCTGATAAGGGCGTGTGTACAGTTCAGTCTGGAGTTCTCTGATGCAAAGTCCACTAAAAAAACTCTTCCATGCCTCAGAAATTCCATGATACTGCACAGTCATTAGACTGAATGATGTGGAAGAAGCAAAAATTCAAGGCCATCTCCTTTGCCAATTATGAGTTTAGCATTAAAATCCAAAGCGATAAATGTTTCATTGCTATGTTGAAGGAGCCACATATAGTGAAATGTAAAACACACTGTGTTCACTGGTGGATATTAATTTAAATTTTTCAGTTTTCATATCCCAGCCGTGTTGGTTATACCACTGCTCAAATAAACCATAAAAGGTGTAGGGATATTCAGTGCCATTTTTTTAAGAGAAGCAGCACAGAAAAGTGACCAGGTATTAGAATTCTTGTGTATGAAATATTTTTGACTGCAAACAGGATGTTAAAACATGGTACCAAACAATCCTTCCACCCTGCCATTTTTAGTACATTGCCTAACTGATATTGTTATAGGATAAGTAATGTCCATTTCTTTTGCTTTTAAACTGTATCCATCTGCTGTATTCTTTCGTGTATTGCTCTTAAGTGTCCTTATACAGGTTGCAGTTCAGCACACCATTGTTTGGCACGTTTGTTTCAGAAACAAACACATTCTTATGCGATTGCATTTATCTACAATGACAATCTACAATTTATCTGCTTGAATTTGGTCCAATTTTCTAAACTCTCCAACATCTCAGATTTTACTTTATCCTCTCTTCTTTATAATCCCTGTTAGTGTAATAGTGGCAGGTCTGGTAAGTGTAAGATTCAGCTCCTATCGCAGGTCATTTACAAAGACATCAGATATCACTGACTCTAACTAGCTACGCTCTGAAACTGTTCCCAGGCTTGCTTTGTTAGGACCAGCTGATTTCTGCACAGAATATAAGGCTGTTACAGTGGTTAAAGTAAAGGGAAAAAAGAGAGACTGAAAGCAATCTGTTCCTCATTATTACCCGATTCAAGGAAAGCACATTTTTGACCTGAGAAATTTTACTCACATTCTGGGATTAGACTACTGATAGTACAAAATATTCTGTTTGGCAAAATACCCAAATCTGCTCCTCTGTATGCAGCTATTTAAAATTCATCTTAATTATAAAAAAATCACTTTAATATTATGAGAAATGGCCAACCACTGAAACAGAAACAATGAAGAGAAATCAAAGCAATAAACAAAGCTGTGACATGAGTGTGTGAGTGCTTGTGAAATGAGTGTGTGAATGTGTGATAGCATGTGTCAGGCTGGGATCCAGGAAAAATATCTTATATATAGGATAAATATATCTAGGATATATCCAGGATGCAGGCAGGGATATGAGAGAGGCTGGGGGCTTGTGCTGGTATTCGAGGGATCTGCGAATGGGGGTAAAGCTTGCGAATCCAGGAAGTGTAGGTGTGAGCTTTTTCACTCGTGAACTTCAATTCCAATCAGTCAGAGAAGATGACTGTACTCGTGTTTTATGTGAGTCCTGGCAGGGTTACTCATGGGTGTTGTTAAAGGCAGTGCCCTGTCTGTGGCAGCCTGCGTAGTCAGCCATGTAAGCATCGTGTGTGTGTCTGTCCGTGTGTGTGTCTGTCTGTGTGTGTGCACGTGTGTCCCTGAGATATGTGCTAAACCTCAGTACCACGTGAGTCTGGAAAGATGAAAGCTGCAGTCACCTCCATCAGCGTGGGATGGAGAGACATCCAGGTCTCCAGGTACACCAGCCTGGGATCCAGAGGACAAGGAGGAGGAATGCCCAGGTCCTGGGGTCCATCCAAGGCAGCAGCCTTGTAACATCCTTCAGTGCAGCCACTCCAGTATCAGAAATGCAGGCGCTACACTTGTTTGTATGGTCCTAATTTGACCTGGTTTGTACTTGTGTTTCAAAATACTGTCTTTAATTACATGATCTCATTTATTTTTTCATCTTCAGTGTATAGGACAGATGATGAGTTGCTGCATATCCTTTTTGTGCAGTTCCTAGGCCTCATTTACTGTATGACATTCAAACCTTAATCTGAGGATGAAGTGATTAACGTCCTGTGGGGTGTGTCAATAAAGTATCTAGGTGCTTCACACTCAAGTGATATTTTCCTCATTCTCCAGATGTGGGACTGAGGCACACAACATCTCAGTGAAAAGTCACAGCTACAGTTCAGTACCTATGTGTTACCAAGGCAGGAGCATTAAAACAGGGAACACACTATTAGTTTCCCCTCTGCAAAGTCTGGTTTAAGTATCTTTCCTCTGAGATACAGACCTAACTGAAGTTCTCCCGAGCCGCACACAGCTGCATTAGCCATAAGACCATTTTTTCTGCACCTGCAATCCTTTAGCATGATACAGAACCCCTTTTAACTTCTTCAATTAATGAGAAATGGGTATGGCTGTATTTTTATTATAAATTTTTGAGCATCACTAAAACCAATGCCTTGCAATAGGATATATCAGGCAATATAATAAAAAACCAAAAACAAAAACCCCATGCAATGTTTATACAGTCTACTCAGTAATATATCTACAAGCACATTTTGGAGGATATAAAAATGTTGCCCCTATCCTACTGATGAGGAAGCTAACACACTAAAATATGAGAAATGGTTTGCTCTGTATCACCTATCAGGTGAATGACTCAGCTGAGAGAAGAGCCTCTCACTTATGAAGCATTTTTTTCTTCAGAATTCCAAAACATTTTACAACCATAGATATTATCTACTGTATCATCTACACATGGGTAAATTCAGTTGCAGAAAGCCTATACAGTAATCAGTGAGAGAACCTAGTCCCGTAATTCTGCCATCAGTGAAGCCCATCAGATTATAACAGGCTGGGCCGTGGAATAGTTCTGAAATGCCATCCAACCTTCTCCAAGCTCCAAGAAATATCTACACAACCCACATGTAGAAATTTATCTGTTTCCATAGTTTAGCAGTTTATTCAGCAAAAATACATTCATCAGACATATTGTTGCTTAGATTTAAATATAAAAATATATTTCTGGTTTTCAGGTAGAGATATATCAGATAAACAAGAAAAATCAAGAAACAAAACTTCCAGAAAGGCACAATCAATTTATAAACAACAACAAAAAGATACTATACTTGTTAAACAAAATACTTGATACAGACTTTATGATTCCAGATAAGTCCCTTATCCCAAAGCAAAATGTACATACTAACCCAGCTGAAGACTCAGGCCACACAGCATATGCATATTCTTGACCAACCAAACGTAAAAATCACATGTAGTTATACCCTGTTTATTGTCTTCTGGAGTTTATAACACAGAAAAATAATTCATTTACCTGAAGGTGTAGAATGTGTATTGACACTGCTCTTCCTGAACAATTGCTACTTGGTTAAGAGTTTGTATGTTAAATTTTAACCCTGGGCATATGGACACAGGCAAGGCTTTATTTCCTGTTCTTCACAGGAAGGATATCTGTAATCCAGTAGTGAAACAGAGACGTGACTATCTTGGTATGATCTGAAACAAAGAAAACACATTCCTTCTGAAATACCTCTATGACATTTCTGAAGATTAAAGAAAAAGACTTGTGCAAACATCTGTTTCCATTTGATATTAGCATGTCAGTAAAACCAATGCAGATATTGGAGCTTGAAGACTAATACATATGAATTTCTAGATAAACAAGTGCATTTTGTTTTAGGAGGTCAGTTATTTGTATGAGAAACAATTGTGGTTCTGTATTTTGGAATGTCCTGTTTGTTATGATTCAGTAATTCAGAAAAAAGGAGATTGAAATGACATGATCATATGGGTAGGGCTAAAAGAATGCAATCTTCTCCACTACTTTCTGTCTGGAGAGTAATTTCGCACATTATTATTTAACTTACAATAGCACCTGGAAGCCCTAGTTGAGAAAGAGTCGTTTTGTACAGAACAGCTGCATTAAAGCCTCAAAGTGCCATGGCTTCTGTCTTAATTCAGAGATTATCTATGTGACTTTATTTATTTTTAACATCAGGACTTTCTACACATCTATCACATAATATCACATTTAAGGTGATTCTATAATGTTATGCTAATATAGCTTTCACATTTCATTTCCTTTACTTTGAATGTTCATTCAAAAAAAAAAAAAAAAGGTTACATTCAATCATTTTAAGCCTCTGTGTATCCAGCTTGTGCATTGTTGGCACACAGTAACTGTATTACTTCTAGTCTGCAAAATATACCCCCCCAGCCCCCTGCAATGGAGACATATATAAAGGACAACTCTCCAAAAAAAGGCAGTTAAAAGAAGCTTCTAGCTCTTCTGTGAGTGATAATTTCCTAGGCAACAAGGGAAGAGTATATTTGAGACTTGATACTCACCAACAAAGGGAAAATGTTAATAGATAATGGAATGAAGTTGATGAGATGAGTAGAAGCTGAATGAGTTCATAAATTAGGAGATAACGACTTTTTTTTTTAATTAGGCGATCACCTATGCTTTAATAATTGATGTGAAATGGGAATTAAGTAGCCCTCATTTCAAAAGCTACAGTTTCCTACCAGCAAATAGAGCATTACTTCCAGTCACACCTCTTCTCCTTTGCCCACTGCACTGTGCAGGACCATGAAGGTGTCTGGCTTCCTTCTGCAAACAGCCACTGACTTTCTGACAGAGATCAGCCAAGCCCCCATCGTGAGAAAGGGGTGTCTATTTGACTTCTAAACATTCTCTTCCCTGCACTTATAGAAGACTTTAGGTAGAGGTAAGTACTTTTTGTTAAAGACTACCAAATAAGTGGAAATAGTAATAGGACATTTTGTTCTTTTTTACAGTCTGAGAACAATGACACTTTAAATAGCCATGTTCAGACAAAAACTCCTGACCAACCTCAACTTTGTACGATTGCTGAAGTACAAGGTCGAAGGTAACTTGATGGAGTAACTTGAAGCACAAAGTATAAGGTAAGTTGATGGAGGATGACAACTAGACAGAACAATCAGTATCTCTTAACCATAGAGATTTTCTTGTTCAAGTATGTTTTCTCATTTAAATGAAGGGTTAAAAATAATACCTTAATGTTGATAACTTTTCTGTTTCCATCTCCTTAGCAACTTCATCTTCTTGCAAAATTTTTCAGACCCTACCACCAACCTTCTTAGACCTTTCTTTCATATGACTGCAAATAGTGGGATCTAAGAGCTTAAGATAAACTTTTTTCTTCATCCTTTCTTTTTTCTTTTGCTTGAACCATGAGTCCCCTAGCATGAGTAACATGCTAAGAGGTGTGAAGGAAATACCAAAACATGGTCTTGAACCAGTGGTTTTCAATTTGTGGTCTGCAGACTTGGGGCAGCCCACAGCTTTACTCTAAAGGGTCTGTAAAATGTTACCAAGAAAAGCAAATTTATCATCAGTAGGCATAAACTTCCCAAGTGGGACTTGGTAGCCCCAGTGGAAAACTAGATTAAACCATAACATATATATATATCTGAGGAAGTGAAAGATGTATAATGGTATGTTTACTTTGTAAAGTTTATTAATGGAGAATGTGCACTTACATGAAAGAGATGGATTATTTCTCTTTTTTTTTCTACTGTTTCCAGCCTTGAATTAAAGATAAAACTCAACAAAACATAGCACCCATTATTATTCCTTTGATGCTGGCATCTTAAGTAAAATCATAACCACGGGAAAAGGGTTAACATGCTGCTTCTTGAACTACAGGGAATAAAATAGATTTATTTTGTAAAAATAATACACCTTGCTAAAATTAAGAAAAATTATTTTCTTTTCACAATGTTAATAAGGAATGACCTTTTTTCTAGTCCATCATGCCCCAGTAAAAATAAACAAAACAGAAAAAAGACAAATTTGCAAAAAAACCTGAGAATACTATGATGTACTGTACATTTTTATCTTCATAAACTTGAATTTGCTGAGACACAAGTTTTTGTAATAACTTTTATCACCTGTTAATTGGGAGTGAAATCTAAAGTTTAAAAAAACTGGGCAAGATGACCTATTTTTAAGCCAAAAGTAAGAAAAAAAGTATAATTAAAAGCCTAATTCAAGGTACAATTTCAGAGTACTATATTCTCACTCACAGAAATTCCTGAATTACAAATGGAATGTATTATTAAACTCTGCTGAGGCAAATTAATATCTAGCACGTGTTTAATTATCCTTTAATAATTTATAACAATGTATTTTCCTCTTTCTTATGTTGTTGTACCTCATAAATATCAAATCAACTCTACAGTTACACCACTGTGAACTTGGAATGAGCCCGGAGTGACAACAGTTACTAGGAAAAAAAAAAAAAATCAACTGGAAGAGTAAACATTTTCAGACTCTATCAGCAGAAACAAATGAATTTTAAAAATCACTCAGAAAATTGTCTTCTGCTTTTTCAAGTGACAAATACTTACATCAGAAAATTAGGGTAGTTGCACGGGTTTGTTTCTAACTTGCTTTTGTTTACTTTTCTTTCTTCAGTTTGACATTTCTACTATACAAAAGTAAACAGAGTGGCTTGCCTCAAGGCTGCAAAACCAAACAGAGTTCTTACTGTATTGAGTAGAATTTGGATAAAGCCTGTAAGGAACATCCTGAATGTGGTCACTTCAGCAGCTCCATTTTGGTTTAATCAACAGAAGCTGAATTAGGTTATTTAATAAAGGGCCAATACCATTACCACTATTCCTGCTGAGTCCTACCTAGTTTGCAAATGTGTATTACATCCAATGAGACTATATGATTATAATTAAGATCATAGAATCTAGGCTTGAAATTAATTATTGAATGCACAGAAGGATTTTGTTCCATGTATATGTGGATACTTCAGATCTATAAGAACCTTAATGGTTGTCATACTCCATATCTACACTTTAAAGAATACATATGTACTTTTGTAAGAGTGTCCTTTTCAAAATGTATCAGTTAACCAACTCTGCAGGCAGGAATTCTCTTTTTTCTGTGTTTTTACAATGCACAGCATGCAGTAGGCTCCAGTCGTGACTGGGATCTTTAGCCACTGTCATGCAGTAAAGTATTTAATGACGTTACAAGCAGTAGTCTCTTCTTTGAATGTTATTGCTAAGCCTCTGACGGCTATGATCTTATTTACTCTGTTACCACGCTACTACCAGCTCAGTCATTACTCTTCAAAAGACTTAGAGCACAATCTAAAATGGCTGAGATTCTCTCGTGCCATAGCAAGTGCTCTCAACTCTGATTAAATTATTTGGGAGGCAAGAAAATTCAGCACATCTTGTAGATTTGGCTGATGCCGCAACTCATGGACTAATGACAAGTAACAATGGCTGTTTAAATGAAGATTACTTGGAAAATGAATTATTATATCGTCTATGGACTACATGCTGATCCCACATTCACTTGAGGAACTATTAACTGTCCAAGAAGAAACTCTACTAAAATTATAGGGATTATAATAGAGAACAAAAGGAGCATGAATGAAATCAGACTTGTGCCTCAGGGATGAAAAGATTTAGTAACAGAATAATTTTTCTTTTAATGAATGACTTTATAATATCATTTATTATAAAGAGTGACTTCATGTTTTTACGTAATCAACAGTATTTTTTAGAAACTTAAACCAGAGATTTATATTTAAACAAAAACAAAGCTGTAAGGCAAACTTTGGTATGCAAAATCTATGTGTTAAAGAAGCCATGTAGGTGACTGAGAAGAAATGAAATAATGGACTTTATTGATTCTTATGCATGTAAAATTAATCCTTAACTGGATGAGTAGAATCTCCAAGATAAACAAGTTAACTCCTGTGATATAAGAAGTCTACAATGCATTAAAAATATGCTTTAAACCTGATTAAATCTTAAAACAGTTAAGATTTAAAAAATACTGTTTTAAGACCCTGAATCATCTTGTACTCTTTAGTTGCTGCAAAGTATGCAGTTTCTGTATTGATCATAACCAAACAAGAAACAGGGAAAATCACTGTATTTTCAGTGGGAACTATGCTTTCAAATCTTATATAAGCATATATGTACCACTATATATTTATTTACTGCTTCCTAATAAAAAAACCTGTGACAAAACTGAATTTTAATACACACAAGAAAGGACATCAGTGAATGAACATAAGTGAATGGTACCTACCAGGAGGCATCATGGATTGTTCTTGGAATTGTTTCAAAGTATCCTTCAATCTCTCGATATCCTGGAGCAATACAAGGGATTTCAGCTGATGTAGAAGAGTCACATCTGAGGAAGAGATGGTGCGAGATTCAAGATATTGTAAAAGCTCTTGGGCAGTTGCTGAATTTACAGCAGAATCCGTGCATTCTGATTTATCTGGAAAAACAATTGGAAAACTACATTAAAAATATTCAATGAGCACAGAGTATTTTCCTTATGATACCTTCTTTTCAAAGACAGCATCTTCCTTTTTAGTACAACTTACAAACAAATATCAGGTACTAAAGAGCAGCTTGCTCCTCCCATTTTTCATTAAATATTAAAACAATGGTAAGAGGGGTAAGTATCAAATTTAGAAAGTAAAAAAGGACAAAACGATTCATAGTGACAGGAATACAATAGAAATCTAAATTTTCAAGATTAGCACGGGAAGAAGGTGTGATGAAGAAACCATACTGTGGCCAAAGCACTGTGTTTTTGCTTTCTGCACACTACTTATTATAAAAATGCACACACATGTGGAGACAGGGAACAACTCTGTGGTACTACTGCAAAGCACTTCTGGAGGCATCCAATTATCTTGTTATTGTACTTTTACGTTTTTATTTTAAAAGCACATATTACAGCATGCAAGACAACAGAGAAGGACATACATTGTTTCTACAGTACTGAAGCATAAATTCATTCTTCCATTCCAGTAACAATGTATAGTCTATCCCTTTAATCAGACTGTCTTTAATTCTTCTGGCTTTTACCAGCAAGCCAGCTGAGAAGAACAGATTTCTCCCGATTCAGCTTTCTGACATAAGTATAAGAAGTATAAACCAATGTGACCATTTGAAAATGCTGCTAAAAGCAATGGCTTCCAATTTTATCTAAAAAAATAGGGAGTGTTAAAGTCACTCAACTAGAAAAGGCAAACAGCATAATGTCAGATCTATATATAAACTGGGATTTGCCTAACAAGAAAGTTAGTCACACTCTGATTTATGGATGTGACATCTTATCTGCAGATGAACTTTCTTTTACCGGAGAATTTCTCTCTGTGGATTCCAAGGTCCTCAGTGGCTCAACCTTCCAATCTGCAGGTTCGACTCCAGGCCCAGTCAGTCTGTCAACTACTGCTAAAACCTTAACTTTACTTTCAGGAAAGCTGGAAGCTCCACGCTTTTTCTTAAAATTCAACATGCAACAGAGCTGTGGAAAATTGATCAGGTTTCTGTTCTGGGTCATGTATTAACAGCAGAACTGTTAACCCAGTTTGCAATCTTGCTCAGTTACTCTGGAGTTCCTCTACAGCAAATGCATGTAGTTTAGCCTACATTTACTTAGCCATACACTGAAGTAGTAAAATTCTTATTTTTGGTGATGGAAATACATTAGCCAGAAGGTAGGATGGATTTCCAATGCTAGGCTTAGTATGAAGACCTGACACAGCAGAAAAATTTTAACACTAAGCAAAGAAATTTCTATGTATAAATCTTGAGAAAAAATTAACATGAAATCCCTGATGTCATCTTAACAGGGTTTTTAAAGTAATTCTGTAGTCTAAAGATGAATTTTATGGGCCTAGAAGCTGACAGCTCTGACTTAAGATGTACTCATACAGGTAGGTAAACTGTTTAATATTCTTCATTCAGCTCCACAAAGACACTCAAGGCCATGCACTTTGAAAATTTTTTCACTGCTTTTTTCCAGTTTTACAAAACAATTATCATTTTAAAGCTATGTTCTGAGCTGAGCAACCAAAGGACACACCAGCTTGCCCTTAAGAAAACATATTCAATTCTAGATGATACCAACGTAATCTGGTGTATGTACAGATAAGTACTATAGTGCTTGCCATTAAAACTGTATTATCTCTGAAAGGCATTTATGACATAAGCAGCTTTTTAGGAAGGCAACGGAAGAAACATACAGTAGGAATTTCTCTGATTTTAGTGGTCGGATGAACATTCAGTAGGCCATTAGGGATAACATCCATACAGTCCTTTCTAAAGTGCTATGGAACGTGCATTGAGCATCAGTTCACATTCATCTAGTTCACAAGTGCTTTATGCCACTACACTTTCTCAGTGCCAACAATATCTTTCCCTTTCCTCTTGGATGCTGTCTGTCTAGATTTCCCTATATATTACAAATAAATGTCTTCCTGGGAAGGAGAACTTTCTGAAAAGTACGTTGGTTCAGAGATAGTAAGCATGAAAGTAGTTTGGGATCGCAATTATTGCCCTCATTTGAAGCTCTCTGAAAGCAAGTAATCCTCTGGATGTTTGCTTGCAGAGGAAAGAAGAATTTGGTCCATTTTAACCACTGCATTTACCCCAAGTGCATTAGAATGTTTTAAAAAAGAGCAAGGAATATTATGTATATTTTCAAAGACAGAGAAGCAAAAGGATTAGGACCACAGTTTTTTACATTGATGTGGATTCTTACATATTCATGTACACACCAGAAAATGGGACAAATAGTAAGTACTCACATGTCTTACTAAGTTCAAAAGAGACAATTCTCTAGTAGATTTGGCCCATTCTACAGCAATAATAAGTGCACATCTATTTTCCCCTACATGGTAAAACTCATGAAAAGAAAGGAGAATGAGTGGTACATACTGTCAGCAAAATAAATTTGTTGTGTTGCCTGCAGGAAGTCCAGAATGCTATCTGCCTTTTCATCTATGTCTTTTAAGCCTGCTGCTTCTTCTGTGTTGTTTTTGTCAGGCTGATATGTAAAATCGACACCGGTAGTTTTTGTTATCAAGCCAGCTGCTCTCATTTTTTCTTTCTGTCGCTTCTTTTTCATTTTCCTCTTTTTGTTTTTGCTTATTTTGGGACTGTCTATCTGCTGCAGCTGTAAATTATCTTGAACAATAGTCTCTTGCATTCCAGATTCTGTTTGTTCTCCATGTAAATTATTAGAGTTTTGCAAACTGCTCTTTTGTTTCTTCCTTCGAAGGCGCTTTCTCTTGGTTTGTCCTTGATATTCCTCCACTGCAGATTCAAAAGAGACAGGATAGTTGTAAATAAGAAGATCTGTAATAAGCATTCTGGAACTGCATACAATGAAATATTACTCCCTTCAAATTCTGGGATGTCTAAGTGGCTCTAACCTTACTTTTATGCTTAGAATGTCTTTCAGTGCTACAATATCAAAGCCAACTTTTCTGAATGCACTGAGTAAGAATACAAGTTCTTTTCCCTTCTGCTTTCAATAAAGACTGTACTCTCCTTTGTGCTACATACTTTACATCACATTTACTTTCTTAAGGTAGATAATATGGTTCTATACACAGAGTGAGGTCAAAAGAATTGCCAGGGTAAAAACCAGTACGGGCAGGCTGGGGGACATGGGATGAGAGAACTCCCCCAGGAGCCCCACACTACCAGTTGGTAGACTTGACCAAGAACGCAAGAAGAATGCATGTAATTCACAATAAAAGATGATAGTGCTTATATCGACAATATCCCTCCACGATAGCGCTGTGCCTTAAAAACACCAGCCATCTGTTTCTGATTCTTCTACTTTCTCCTCCTTAAACATCCTCCTCCTTTGGGATATATTACTGCTAGCTCAGCTTTGGACATCAACTTTATAGGGAAAGCATGCAAGGCATCAGTGACCTTGGCAAGTAATCTCTGATCTCTTTAATAGCCTGTCTTGGTTCTGTCATTCCCTTGCTACATTATAATTTCCTTACCAGCTAACTCTTCAAAAGGCTCAAATGTCAAGGGAAAGAAGTCCCTCTTGCTCTCCAAGACAGCCTTCATGCTTCTTTACTCAGATCTTATCCCTGTGCACAAAGTCTGAGTTCTGAAGTAATCTCTGACCCTGAACTGCCTCTCCCACACACTCATTTCTGAGTGTAAGCCCTCCTGGCACCACAGCAAGGGAAGACTGCCAGAATCCATCTTTCCTTTGCTGCACTGCTGCCGACGTCCACATTCATGCCGATAATAACTCCTGCCTAATTAACTAAAATTCCCTCTTTCATGGTCTAACAAAATCCTCCCATGTTTAAACATCATGGAGTGCAGAATGCCAGTGTTCTTCTAATATCTTGCTCTAGAAAGTTAAGCCATTTACCCTTCCCTCAACCTCTACCTGCATGTTTCTGAATTCCTCACAGTGCACCGAGCCCAGTGCTCTTATTTATCTGGTTTTAAGCCATTCTCTTACTTACTTGGTTTTCCACCACTTCCTTAGGGTCAAAGAATCTTTGCTTGGCTAATGCTGGTGTAATGCAGGAGAGACACCTGAAGCCCAACGCTTGTTACCAAATGATCTGCATAGTCTCCTGAACTGCCTCTGACATTCTCAGCTTCTTTGGCTTTCTCATCACTCCTCCCCCTACCAGTCTTTGCCTCTATTTTCTCCATGGTTGGAGGCTCTCTCTTTCATTTCTGTTTCTTTTTCTGTCTTGAACTCTGTCAGCTCTGAGCCACTTTCTCTCTTTAAATATCACTACAAGACTTTTAGTTCTTTAGCTGACAGATGACTCACTGCAAAGCAATTTTCCATACTTTCTATGAAGAAGGCTGCATAAAAATAAATTTGCTGTATTGTAATTGAACACTACAGCACGTTAAAGACACACCAAACGTCACCTCGTACCCACAGTGTGGAATGTTTTGCACGCATGGTATTTGAGCTAAATATCTTTATACATGATTTGGACATATGGGATGTGGGAAACATAATGTCTGTGTCATCCTGTAGGAATAAAATATCAGAACTGAAGGCAGATATGAATGGTGAAAGATGCTATAAACAAAACATCAATGTTTCATCTTAAGAACCAATTTGGATTTTCATGGGAGTATTTGTGTTATAATAGGTGAATTTCACTGTAAACATAGATACATTGTTCCATAAAATTTCTCAGCCCTCTGTTAACCTGAACCACACTGTTTGCTAATAAAGCTACTCTAATCTGTGCTTTCAGCAAAGTGGCCCAACATGCTCTTTAAGCATCGAAGAATCACTAAATCTCAGCAAAACTACAGCTTGTTGTGCAGCCAAGCACCCTCAATTGGTTTGAAGCCATTTGAAAAAAATGGTGCAGAAGGCAGAACATGGCTTAAGATAATTGATGTTTTGAGTCAAATCCAAAAGTTTGCTTATCCTTGGTAGCTCAGGACAGCAGAAGGTCTGAAGAGACCAGGGTGTCTGTCAAAAGGCAGAATGAATGCAGTCTTCCCATGTGTATGTTAATTACGATAAATATTCGATTGAAAGGAAATCAGAACTGTGCTGAGTTTCCTCCAACACAGAATACAAATCAAACACAAGACTTTACCTAGTTCTCCTGAGAAGTTAAACTGGCAGTCCTCTAGCAGTTTTTGTCATTCTTTGCCACATATTTTAATACCTCTTTAGTATCTACTGCTCCATGTGTGGGAGCTACTGGTGATTCAACATCAGGGACAGATGAAATTAGATGTTGACAAATGCAAAGCAATGCACACAAAAGGGATTAATTTGAATAACTCACTGCTAGGGTTAGAGTGAACTGTTACCAGCTCAGGAAAAACAAAACAAAAGCCAGACCTATGCATCAGTATGGGAAGCTCAATGAAAACATCTGCTCTGTGGGTATCAGTGATCAAAACAGCAAACACCTTGTTTGCATACATAAGAAAGAGGATGGAAAATAATAGGAAAAATATTCCCAAGCTATTATACAAATCTGTTGTACTCTTCAAGCTTGTAACGTTATGTTTCTTAGCATAATACCAGCACAGTAAGACTTTGGCAGACAAGAGGAGGACTCTCACAAAAATTACCAGAAAAAGAAGCTCCAAAAAGATTTGTATGATTTGACTTGAAATGAAGAGTAATAAAATGGGCTCTTGCGTGCCTCCTCATGCAAGAACAAGGTGACATCTAATTAATCTGAGCAGTTTCACAAACAAACAGAAGAAAGTAAATACTTGTTTTACAAACGGTACAGTTAGCTTACTGAATTCACATGTGTGTGGTATGCACAGGAGCCAAGAGCTTAATGGGATTCAAGAACTGGTTGTTTATAATCAGGTAGCCGTGCTGACTATATAACAGCTATGCTAAAATATAAATAAGGGTTGTGCAAGAAATATAAACCGTAATGTTTAGGTCACAGCCCACACAATGATCTTAACAAATGACATGTTCAGTGGGACTCACCTCCCACAACTAGCTGTCTGAAAAGAAAATACTTAGTGCATACTTAGACCTATGCTCCCTCTGAAAAACCAAGAGACCCTAGCTAGCATCTTCAGAAAGCAATTTACTTCATCCTAAACCAGCTGGGATGGAAATGCACCCTGAAGGTCTTAATCTCTCTCTCTCTCCCCCCATCCATTAACTACAAAGGAAATGCAGACAATGAATTTGAACTAGATACTTGCAACAACTGAGAAGAATTAGTCTCTTTTACAAGAATTAACAGTATAGAGGAAAGTGCTTCTTAACATGATTCTGCTCATCAGACTGATTTTTACTAATTAACAAAATCCACTGTTTTATGAAAAAAAGACTTTTGACTGATCCTTTACATTTCAAACCAGTAGGGAGGCCTGATAAAATTACAATAGATATGAATTTGGTTCCGGTAATTTTTCCCACTGACTAAAGAGGTTTGTTAAGTTAAAGCAGCATAATTATAACAAATGCAGGGAATATATACTACATAAGTAATCTTAGTAATGTGTTGAATACATACTTAAGCAACGTCGATAGGAATATCAGCTTTCGGACCATACTAACTATAGCCACAACTGCAGCTACAGCTTGTCCTAATTTCACAAGAGCTGATGATTCTTCTTCTGTTCCATAATGGCCTGTCACCTCTCTCCCTCCTAAGACCCATCTCTGCTCCACAAGTGGCTTAATTTATCACATAATCCAATTATCCAGTAGCAATTGTCTTTAACCTGTTTAGTCTGGACTTAGTGCCCTCCCAGACTGAGCAAAGTGACTTCCAAACAGAATGCCCATATACATTTTCCAGCCATGGTCATCATTTCATAAGCATTTCTTTCAGCCTTAATAAGAACACCTTCCTCAGAAACTGTTCAGAGTTAAAAACAACCATTTTTGGTTTGTTTGGTTTTTTTTTCCCCTGGATAATTTTTAGTCTAGATTAGCTTGCTGATGCAGTTTACCATGCAGCTGCACAGTCGCACTAGCCTGACAGAATGATATGGAAGTAGGAATGAGTAGCCTGAAAAGGAAAGTCAGCACCAAAAGAAAGTCATCTTCTAACAGCCTATCTCATCTGGCCTGAAACTTTAAAAAGTTTTCTCCATGCAAACTGCATGTCTCCTTAACAGAATAGAGGCAGAAATATGTCAAAAAACCAGACTTAAAATGAAATAGAGGACTCAGTTTATAGATATTGCTTATTGAATTTTGGTAATGAAAAGTCAGCACATCCAGTTTATATCTTCAAGGAAAAAAAAGAAAATAATAAAAATAATGATTTACATCAAGACTCTGAATAAACTGACTTTTATTTATTAACTTCTATTATATTAGCAAGTTATTTTGTATTCATCGTCAGGGCAGCTGGAGACACAAAGAGATTAAATACAAAGCTTAGCATAGGCTAACAGCAGCAGCTGACTGTTCCTCCCATCCAGACTAACCATCAGCATAAACACATTGCTGGCAACTCTGTGACTGAAAAGATGAACTTCCTCAAGTTTATCTGTATTATTTCAGTTTCTTCAGACAATGGTGGATGGAAACATTCAGGGAAAGCATCATATAAGATAATGAAAAATGGGAGGCTATTTACATAGGTATCTGCAAGCCTAAGGTATACAAAGTTCCACAGCGTGCCAAACTGAAGTCTGGCTTCCAGTATCTGATAAAAAGCTAATGATACTAGGGATTTTTAAAAATCAGGTCCCTAAATATTATTAGAACAAACCTTTAGAACAGCAAATTAAAAAAAAGAGAGAAGAGAAAGCAGACTGAGGAAAAGATAGTCAAAGAGTATCTTCTGAGCTTTAGAAATCTGCTCTATAACGTGCCCATCATGACTCAAGTATGGCAGGTGGCTCTCCTGCTCAAGGACCAAGTTCACAGTAGGCTTTCTGGATGTTGTTCATGGTAATTTTTGTTCTTTGTGCTCATCTGAAACAGGACATGTGCCTCTCCTGATTTTTCATCCAGTTTAAACTCTTTTCTCCTCCTCCTGATATACTGGATGGATTTTCCATGGTGTACCAAGCAGTCAATGCAGAGGAATTTAATTTTGGTTTAGGATCTTGCAAAGGAAAAATATAATGTGATTTTTAGTGCCAATTAAGATATCAGCAGCCACAATTTAGCCAAGAGTGAAAAGCTGTGGCTAACAAATGCAATAAAATGTAATGGTTCATTAGAATAAAAGCAAAACTGAAAAGATCTCAGAAGCAGAAGATAACGTTAATACTTTTACGCTCTTTTTAAAAAAAAATATGTTTCAAATCATCATTTGAAATCAGGAAAAAACCCACTTCAAAGGTTTTAAAAATCTACAACAGTTTTGATGTTGGAGAAAATTGCAAAACACTGGGAAGCCGTTTAGGATACGGACTGTCTTTTATTTGTTCATTCATACTGTGTTTGTATACTCACAAATGAAGAATTCATATAAAACTGGCAAATGTTGCATATACACTGCCTACCACAACAGAGTAGTACCTCTTGGATTAAAAGCAAATCCCAATTAACGGTAATGACAATAATAAGTAAAGGCAGATATCACTGTCTGCAACAGTCTTCAATCCTAATGTTTATCTGACTGTATATACAGATTAATTTCTCTTACTCATAAGCTATGACAAACTCCTGCCACAAGAGGAACCATACTTGGTCACAACAAACATCTACCTAGCACTATAACCTGTATCAAACAGTAGCCATACACCACATTCCAGATAAGGTGCACTTGGGATTTATAAAGCAGTATAATGATGTTCCTTCTTTTGTACTTTTTACCCTCATAGTTGCCATCATTTTAATGCTTTTTGACTGCTGCTGAGTGCTGAAATGTTGTTTTCACAGAGTTATTTATCATACTATAAAATCTTACTCCTGCTTGGTAATGGCCAGCTCCGAGCCCACTATTTTGCAGGTGAATTTTGACTGCTTAATTCTTCCTAAGGGCATCACTTGACAACTATCTAAAATGTGTATCATCTGCCATTTCTGACAAATCACTGAATCTGAGATTATATGCACACAGCTCTTGCCTTTAATGCAGTCAATATCTCTGTAGCCTTCAGGAAACCTTCTGACTTCACTGTTTGCTCTTTTTACTTGACCATCTATCGAACACAAGCCTCCAGTTGTGACCTCCCTTGTTTTGAGAACTGCTGCATTCTCTTAATCTACTTACCTATTCTGGGACTTTGCCTTTCATGCTATGTCTACGTGCCCCCTTTGGTGAGGGGCTTTATCAAAAACTTTGTGGAAATTCAAGGAAACCACACCAGCTGTAGCACCCTTAGCCACATATTTCCTGGCTCTTCAAAGAATTCCTAGATATGCATAGATTTCCTCTTTGCAAACCTTATGTAGATCTTTTCCATGCAGATCACTGGTTTTTGGGCATCCACATATCTTATTTTGCATTATAATTTGTGCTGAACTGCCTAAGGCAAACACCAGGATTACAGGGTTGCAGTTCTCTGGATGATTTAAGAACTGTTTTAAAAAACTGGCATCACACTATCCAGCCTTAAAGTCTCTGATAACAAGGCAATTCGAAAAAACAAGTGGTTATGCATCACTGTCAGTAATGTGGGCAATTTTTCTCCTTGAATTCTTTCAGAAATTTTAGGTGAATAAAATCTGGTACTGGTCATTTTATTTTATAATTTATTTTGTTGCATGACCATTAAATCACTTCAATTTCACCTATCATTTGAGAAAGCCCAAGAAGGAGTGTTCCAGCATGGGGTTCTCCCTAGTTTTTTCCACAGATAACATCAATGCAAAGAGTTTTTTTAACTTCTCTGAAACAGGCCTCTCGTAAGTATTCCTTCTACACCATGATCATTGGCTCAAGACTGGCAGGTGCATCACTCCTGATGCATCAGAAGTAAGACCTATTACTGGTTTTAATCCTTCGTACCAGTTGCTCAGATATTCCTTAGCCTGTCTTATCATGTTTTCACATTTAAATCTGTTTAAAACATCATTTGGGTGTGAATTCAGCTTTTTAAAAGACACCTACTTCTTTCTAACAACTTCCTTTACTCTGTTGTCTAGCTCTACTGTCTTGCCTTCGCTTTTCCTCAAGCCTTGCATGACAGGTGGTGGGCACTGGCCTTGAATATCACATATGGTATCCTTAAGTAGCTTCCACACCACCTGGTACAACTTCCTTCTCTTGACTGACCTTTTTAAGGTTCTTTTTAGTAAGTATCTTTATGTTTGTGTAGTGTCCCTTCTTGAAGTGGATAACTGTTATGGATTTTTTTGTTGTTTGGGGTTTTTTTGCCTTTTTTTTTTTTTTTTTTGTTGTTGCTGTTGCAGTAGGATGTTGAACCTAATGGTTGCTGTTGCAATGTGCCTCTTGTGAACTAAACTCCATCCAGGACAAAGTCCCACCAACCAATGCCTTAGTTATTGACTGCGTCTAAAAACTGAGACTTTTCACAACATCCTGATGCGACAGTCACGTCATCTGAACAGGAGAAACTGAAGATCCCATTACTACTCTCTCTGCTGCTTCTCTGATATTTTACCATACAGTAATGAGTATTCACAGTCCTAGCCCGACCCATGATGAAAGAGACTTTAAGCTTGCTTTGCTTTTTAATATGCACACTCAGTCCACACACACATTGATCTAAGGCATCCAGGAGATATTTGAAACTACTCCTATGAATAAATTAATTTTGACAATAATGTTTCAGGCCTCCTGTCACTTTATGCAAAAAGCTATGCTTGATGAAGCCCCCAAGTTTTCTTAAATAACAACTTTTCTGATACAAATTCTGTACCCTTCAATGACTTTATTTTTAAGCAAAAGCAAATATTTTGATCTTTCTCATTATTATTATTATCATTATTATTATTTAAATTTCAAGCTCACTGTCTTCATTCATTTTGGCTTTTTTGGGGTGAAGTGCAAACAATCTGAGTCAGTCACCATTGTACAGAGGCATCACGCAGCACTTCCTAAATGGGCTCAGTGGTGCTTCCCAAAAAACACTGAGAATGTTGACTCAGTAGGGAAAAGAGAACAAAATCATGGAGCTGAGCATATTCACAGACATGAAAGAAGAACAGAGATTCAGTGACAATCAGCAACTGTTTTGAAGGCTGCTAAATCAGAAATGCTTAAGGATCCTAAAGCTGCCTATGGAGTTCCTACAGTTTAGCAGCTGCAAAGACTAATTGCTACTAAATACAGAAATCTTCTTAGTCTTTGGCTAATAAGATTACACCTTTGTATTTGAACAGAAAGCATCCCCAAACTGGAGAGGAAGATTTGTAACATTTATATTAAAAAACTGGAAACATTTTAAACATTTGATGTCAGACTTGCACTTAAAAAATTTGTTCTTTCTTTTAACTTTGCAGGACGCAAATACACATTCAGAATTTTCTTTAAAGTCTGTCTTCCCCCCTCCCCGCCCCCCCGGAGCTGGTTTTCACTCAATGCTTAGTTTAAAGAATCCAAAGCTCTCCCTTCATTCAGAATAACAACAGAAATGATAACAAAAGCTTAAAATCCTGTACAGCATTTAAAATGTTCCTTCCAAATAGACCAGCTAAAATAGCGTAAAGTGTAAGAGGTTATTTAGACTACAGGACCACAAACTATTAAATGATAAGCAACTTAATGGAAAACTGATATCTAGTTTTTCCCTGTGATAAAACAGTATCAAAGCGCAGATCTAAACCAAAAGTACAAGCTTTTGTACAAAAGAACTATCTAAAAGTCCACAGACACTGACACAGCAAAATGAAGATACTCAACAACAAAACCCAGCACCAATTTATCAGTTATCAAATATTTAACTATACCTCAATTCAATTTTTGCAGTATTTCACAACATTTCTTAATTTTTTACATAGCATCCAATAACCAATCACATTTAACCCCACATATGAAAGAGCTGCCACAATTACAATTTATGACATGGTTCTTTCAGTAAATACTATTTTAAAACATTTTGGAAAAGGAAAAGTCTGTAAGAATGCAAACCTTCCAAGCGTTTTATTTTAAAGTATTTCCTTTATCCATCTATCTTTGGATCTTAACTCTGATTTGAATTAAACTTAATTACATAGTTTCTAAGCAGCTTTGTAAAAAACAGGGGTGTTTTAGGGTCTGGGTTCAGCTTATTTTTATTAATCACATTCTAAATTAATTACGTTTTAAAGAATAGTTGAAAACATTAATGTAATTTCTTAATGACCAAGTACTCTATGTTAAGCTAATCATACACATAAATATGCAGACAAGTATGCTGTAAAAATGAGAAACACCATAGGGAAGATTCTAAACAGTTGCATAAGTTGGTAATCTGCCAATTTGTAATAAATGGGAATTTGGTCCCACAGTCTTCCCAGTGGTTTGTTCTTGACTGCATGCTGCACTGCAGTGGGGCTCTGTCCTGGCCAGAGCTGTGAGGTCAGACTGCTCAAACCTTTTTTCCCCCACAGCGAACACTCCAAAACAGCTTCTAAATAGGAAAGCTGGTTTTATTAGAACAGATGCTAGAACAGGTGATTTTTTGGGGAGAAAACTCAAAATGAGGGAAATCAAAACAAAACAATATATAACCATATCCCCTACCTTGCCTACTGTGTCCTGGTAAATCAATCTTTGCTAAGGCTTGCTCTAAGTCCAGAACATCAATGATTTGCAGAGAAATCTGCACAGTCCCCTTTGGGTCTCTAGGGAAAGCTCCTCTGAAGCCTGGGTTCCTGCTGTTCTCAGCAGGCATCTGGTCTCTGCTATACACAGGGCTTATTCCTTGGCCACCATCATTACTCCGTAACCTGTTTGTCCTTTACGTTCTAGAAAGTTATTCTCTCTAAGCAAACGTCTCCTCAGCTCCTAAGGGCTCCATCCTGGCTTCTCTACTGGGTAGCTACAGTTTTTCAAATAATGAAACATGATATATGACATAAACATGTGATTATTCATAATAAATTGAAAAAAACCCCAAACCCAAACAACTGATGCCATCTACTACACAAATAAATGTTTGAGAAGTGACTGAAATAATTTTGTCACATGTTCTCAACAAGAGATCATGTACTATGCATGCTCTGTTTTCCTAGGGATTGATCCCATTGTACATCATCTGCTTTATACTATTAGATCACCTAGTTCTAGGCATAGCAAAATGTTACTAGGATAACATGGACCACTCAGTCTTTATCAGTTCCAGGATTTCTTGTGCTGCTTCCCAAAAGCAAAGCATTTAAAATCGCAATGCGAGCACAATGACTTGTCTGTTCAGCTTAGTAAAGTGTCAAGTTCTTTTTAGTTCCCATTTAATTTGTTGAAAAATAGGAGTTACTATTGCTTTTTTTCTTTACTTGGTAAACTGCCCAACACCTCTACAAACTGAAAGTTTAATTTTTCTTTTCCACTTCATAGAACTTTAGGTATGAATAGCTCTAAGGTGCAGACTGCACATAATATGCTATGGATACACATAGTTTTTCTTTCCCTTCTTTAATATATCTATACACATACTTAGATGTTCATTATTAACTGAATCTCTCACATGCTTTTGTGAACTGGCTGATGTATCCTACTATTATCCCATTTGGAGGAAGGTAAACCCCCTCATTGGCCTAAAATGCCACTGCTTCCAGGAAGGAATAAAAGGGTTCTCCCAAAGAGAACTTACCCTGCCACAAACATCTTTACTTTAATCTATATGCTGACTTTTAGGCAGGGTGTTCTCCCTAAATGAAATACCCACCAGCAGGCAAGAAATCTGTGAGAGGAGAGGAAGAATAAATCCAGGTCTAGCAAGTCCCTCTCTAGAGCTTAATGACATTTCCTTTGTACATCTTCCACAATCTAGACAACAGATTTGGGCAAAGAAGTTGTGACACAAGTCATTTGGCAGCTCTGTTGTAAGAGGCTATCGTACTACTGCGTCACTAAATATAGCTGGGGACAGACTGTGATTTGTTGTAAGCATCTCAAGCTGTACTGGACACTGTCAGTACACATGCCATTGACTAAACAGTTTTGAAGACTTTTTGGACTTAGTGAGGGCAAAGCTTCAAAGAAAAACACCTTTCCTCTGTCTTACTTTTAAACTAACCACTTCCAATCTGGAAAAAAGGAAAGAGAGATGTAACCGAGTGATGGTTTAACCCTGATGGAGCTGGACAGCCCAGCACAGTGTATTTTACTTTTCCTTCAATCTTTTTGGACTTTGTTTTGCTCTTCCTGACCTTTTAGTAGTAAATAATAACACATATCACAAAGGCCTACACATGATTGGGATAAAAAAAAAAAAAAAAATTGAGCAGAACTGTTCTGATCACCTTATCTTCCTGCCATTACAGTTCTGAGGGTGCCTTCTCAGCCAGACAATAAAAGTTCCTTTTGTTATGCTGCCAGTACTTGTGCAATGCCTCTTACATTGCTATAGTTTATCACTAAAATCTACTTGATAATTTTTCCTGAAGAAATTCAATTACATTACCAGACCATAGATCAGAAATTTAAACTTTAACACGTGCACACAAACAAAAAATCCCTCAAAACTCCCCCTTCTGTCCTCCTAGCCTGGTTCCACCTATAAGTGATTTGACACAGGGTGCAAAATTGTTGCTTCCCTTTATGTTTGTAATTTGATATTACTCTTTCCAGTTTAGAGAGAAAAACATACTGCTTCCCGTTTCTGGAATTAGAGTATCGTCACATCATTCCAACTGTGAGATACTCAGAACTTACTCAAGTTGTGCTAAAGGTTTGACAAAGATACTTGGCTTGAAGTCAATCACACTGCTCTTTTGGAGTACTGACAAGGTTACAAAATCACATTACTTGATATAGTATATCCTCTGCATTGGATGTCTGCTATGCTTTAATCTGAACTTTTACAAAAGCCGGAAACTAATTAAGAGATATAACTGTTTTTCCCCTCACAAAGACTTTGCTTCTCGTCTCTCTCATCTGACTTATGCCTGCTGTCAAAGGGGTATTCAGGCTTCCTATGCTTAAACTGCAGAAATTGCTTCCACCAATACTTAGGGCAGCCAAGTCAGATCTGATTTTTCCCAAGATAGCTGCTACACCACAGAAAGTTTTGAGACACTAAAGGAATATTATATTTTTATTCAGAGCCTAATGACGTGTCCCACGCAGAATTTTGTTTAAACATGAAAATGTAAAAACTGTTTCTTTATTTTACTTGTATAGAACAAAAGGGAGCCTGCTTGTATGCTCCAGTTACAAGATTGTCCCCTACATTATTAAGCCAATTGCATGAAGTGAAGGTGCTGGATTTAGATGCAAGGAACATAGGCCTGAGAACAATTTGTTTAAGCATAACAGTTTCCTTAACTTTAATTAATTAACAAATGCAAGTCTGGTGAAAAAAAAAAATCTCACTGCAAATGTAAATGTTTTGCTGGAGTCAAAGACTATAGCTTCATTTGGCCTTTTCTTTTTCACAGCTGATTAGACAATGCAGGCTGGCTAAGTAGGTATCATAAATTTAAAAAGATCTCTGTACTTTTGTAATAATTATAAATCTTACATGATTGTTGCTGTTCCTATCTGTACAAACTATCCAAGTGCTTTTATGCTACAGTACGATTACTCTCATGGCTGTATCACACGCTACTCATGAAGCACATGAAAAATTATTTAATATGGGTCAACCTGAATATTTTCTGTGGGGATACAGGAGATCAAAATTGCTTTCTTGGAAAGTAAAGTTTTATATTTTGTATAAAGACTCCTGGATGGCTGTTTACTTTATGAAAAAGTGCTTTAAAAACAAAAACAAAAAAACAACCCCCCACACCAAAACACAACCAAACCAAACCCAATGTACTACGTTTTAGACAGGTCCTAAAGATACAGGAGTTTTATGCACAGCTCAGCTCCATTTCAAATCCTTGCAAAGGACTACTAAAAGAAATGCAGAATGAACCATGAGAAAGCGGGTCATTTTCTTATACACTGATGAAGAGCAAAGAGAAAGCAGGACAGAACTCAACAAAATTAACTTATTTAACCAAAAATAAAGTCCAGGAAATCCGTAGTAAGGTTACAAGCTACCTGCACATCTCATTAGCAAAAGCAAGTTTCTTAAGGCTTCACTGGAATGATGAGTTTGAAGTCACCACAAGCAACGGTTGTTAAGTCCCCCTCCTGCCCCCTTCCTAAAAGCTATCTTTAGTCAAGCTGGACAAGAGACCACACAGTAGAGGTTTCTGTCTTCTCAAAGAATTGGCAGTTTGACTTTGGTAGTCAGTTCTTGTGTTCACAGGACTTTCTTCATTCTGGAATACTAAATAGTTCACAAAAATCTTGCAGCAAGTGACACAACCAACAAACCGCAGCAATGGCTTTAGGTTCTCTGGAGATAAGGGCCAGAGCACTGATCTCTGTGGAAGCAGGACTGGGAATGCGGGCCAGCTGGATGGAGATAGCAGGTGCCTGGCTCTGTGGTGTTGGCTACTCTCTAGCTAAGCAACATCAAGGGAGCCTGCAGCCTAAATTTTACTACTCACTCATCCTCTGAAGGAGATACATGCTAACCAGGACTTCACACAAGATTTGTTTTGGCTATTACCTTATACTGTAGCAGGTAGAGAGAACTTACACTGTACTAACAGGTACAGTGACACAAAAAGCTGGCAGAAGTTCACCAGAAAAACAGACCACAAACAGCTCAAAATAATTCAGGGCTTTCCATTTACTTGGCTTTCAAAACAAGCATTTCACTGCAAACAAGTTTAAGTGCACAGAATTACTGCCATTAAAAGAGAAGGTAAGTATAAAAACCCTTGTAAATACATTTGAACTATTGGATATATAATACACAGTGAAAGTTTATACAGCTTGTAATATAACTGCTAGAGGCATTTCACTTTAATATACATATTTAACCAAGAATGTATTTAATAAAACAAAAATGCCAGAGTTAGAGTGAAAAGGAAAAGCACTGTAGATGATCGCTACAGAACACGTTCAAGTAATTTAACCATTGCATTTTTACTTAGATATTTTTCTGCATACATGCAAAAGTTGTAATACCATCTCTAAAGCTTTTGCTGAAGTTCTCTATGCATATACATGGTTTTGCACTAGGCAGTGTGACGTTTATTTTCAAATGCAAACATTTCTAATTATTAGCAGATGCTGTATAGCATTATGATTTCTAGATATGTCAAAGAAAATACTGTAACAGAATTTTTTTATTAGCAAAAGTAATTTCTGAGATTAAACATACACCTAAATTCCATGCAATCACTAAAATACCTTACAATGTACTTGATATTAGAAACAGACACACACATATGTATGTAACACATATGAAGTAAGGAAACACTGCGTATTGTGTTTGATAACCTCTCATTCTTCCTTGATAGATTCTTTTTCCCTTTCAGAGAAAAAAAAAAAATCTCTATCCAAAGCTGCGTAATACTTTGCATTAAAGGGTCCACCCATCAACAGTATATTCAAGATTAAGGTACCAAAGTTCAGCTGAGCAGCATTTCAGAACTGACTATGAGTACTTACTGCACCAGGCACCTGTATGCCTTAAAACAATCAGGCAAACATAGTTAAAGAATCACTGAAGTGCAGAGAAAAACAAAAGGGGCATCAGAAAAAGTGTGTGTGTGCACACGCGTAAGCCCAAAATAAACACAAAAAGCCCAAGAGACAGTGAGTTAGTAACAGAGGTAAATGTGAGATTTCCACTGGCAAGTGCTACAAAGCAGATGCCAAGAAAATCTGGCATTTTTTTTCAGGAGGGGAAAGGTTGGCAAAAAAGGACAAGATTAAACATGGATCCTGAGATGAAAGTGGAAGAGCTGTATCACTGTTTTATTACTTTAAGTCTTCCCGTTTATCCTAAGGCTATTTATTTCCATCTCCTAAGCAGCTGTAACAAGCACAAATTAACATTCCTCTTCTCTACAGTGTTCACCTATGTATCAAATAAAGTACTGAACAAAGAATCAATCAACTCGCTTCTCTGGCAGAAGAACAGGAAGGATGGACACTATGTTCTTTCCAGTAAAAATGCTACAGTTCAGCTAAGGTATTTAACTGAGATGTGTAAGCTACCATGATACTCACTCCCCTTTCTTATGTGGTCACATAAAAAGAGACAGGCTCCTCCACATGGTAAGTCTGATCCTAGCTAGACTTTATTATCATCACTTGTTATAATATTGCTAGATGGCTCATTCTTCTAATTATATGAGCAGTTTAGTAGGGTATTCTCATAAGCTTCAGTGAAGAGGTGGAATAAAACAAGGTCCTTGCACAAATCTGTTCTATTGCAGCAGCTCAGGGTATGAAGTGTTATACAGACCTGCAGAACAGCCCGGAAGCCTGCAGCAGTTGTTGCCTCTCTGTACTGATCTATCAACACTGTCTCAATTTCAACCACATTCCTATAAGCATATTTTTGCTCATGTCTTTATACGTTTGGGCTTCCACAGCAGAATCTTTACTATTTTACACAGCTTGTGATATGAAAACTGCATTGATCTGAGCCTTCTGTAAAGTCAAGTTCTCTGGGGAATGACCCTTAATAATGGTGCATACTTAATTCAGCTATCATTAAACCCAATGCAATTGTTTATTAAAACAGCACCCAAAGATGTTTGAGCTTACTGTGGCAGCATCAGTATAGATGCTAGACAGAGATAAAAAGACACAAGGGAATAGCTAGGATTAAAACCAGACAAATAATGGACTTAAAAGTTAATGGAAAACTAACCTAAATTTGTTAGGCAAGTATAAAAGAACTAAGGCTTTTTAGTATATTGAATGAAGGCTGGAAAAGAACAGGTGCTATACTTGAACACTAGAACTACTTGACACATTTTCACTTTATTTGCTGCTTCCTCTAGAATGCTGAGTAACTACAGATATAATTCCCACATTTAATGATAGTCAACTTTTCATAAAGTTTCACAGCAAATCATTTTCCTATCAACTAAACAGCTGCATGCCTTTGTCATTTTTGGAAATCATATCTTACCATTTTATAATCAGGATGACAAAGCATTCTATAGGGGAAAAAAAAAAGGGCACATGTAATAGAGTATTAGCTTCTAACTCCTCATCTTAAGGGAGACAATGACCAAAAAAACCAGATAGAGCTATTTATTTGTCCAGATTCAGAAAAGATATTTCCACTTATAAATCCTCAAGAATTGCTGATACAGGAATGGAGTTGAGTGTATACAAAAAAATGTAAACAGAATGGAATGGTTTATGAACAGTGCAAACCTGAGCCATCCAGATAAGTACCTAAACTGGATTCAAGACAGAAGCATGAAAGGAATTAAGCTCATAGTGCATTAAGGACGAGTCTTTTTTATTAAATGTTTGTTATGTTCCCTTTAAGGTGTTGCAACCATTACAGTTCCATTATACTTAAGATTTTTGTATCTTAAGATTTTTGTAGTCTATTATTCAAGCTACCAAAACAAAGTTTTTATCTAATATTATATCTGGCATTGTGACACTGCAATTTCTATTTGCCAGTGAAAAGCAAAACAACAAAATAAATATATTTTTGTGGCTAGCTGTGCAAGGATCAGTGTTACACAGTGTTTGTGCAGTTCAGTGTTACGCTCACACCTTGGTCCTGGTTCCAAATATCCCACCACCACATCACCCACTGAGACTAATGTACTAAACGCATTTGAATTGGCTGAATCTGTTCCTAGCAGTCAGGACTTGAGGTCACATGGCATTTTTCATCCTGTTCTACACACCTTAAAGTTGGACTTACCAGTGAATTAGGCTTATGTTGCATTCTCTCAATGTTCCTAACATTTATTAATTCAGCTTTTCAATAATCCCTTGTAAAAAAGCAACTTAAGAAACCTTTCATTCATGCTTATCAAATTAGATTGGTGAAAAATTGGTATCATCAGCCTAATGAAGCAAAAATAGTTCCATAAAACTGATTTTGAGTTCTCTCCTACTCCCTCAGCAGCAAGATACAGAGAGATAGTTTGTAGGGTGAGATATATGGAAGTCCTTGCCAAATATCGTCAACCCACTCAGAAATAAATAGCTCTGAGAAAGTAAGGTAACTCAATTCTTGTGAAAAAGTACAGAAGCAGGCAGAACAGGTATGAATTCACACAAACCTTCACCTGTCATTAGACCAGCTAGGCCAAGACTGGAAGTTCAAGACTATTGTTTAAAATATCTGTATCAAGAAAAAAAGGAAAGTGTCAGATGTTGGCAGTGGCCCACTGGTCAGTGAAGGTCACGTTTCCCACTACAACCGTACAGAGCTAGGTGCTCAACTACTGTAAACTAGCAGATCCATTCATGTCAGTACAGCTGTGCTGGTTATACCAGCTGACAGTCTGAGAACACTCAGATTTCATGCAGAGGAGCCTGTGAGGTGGAGCACCAGCAGCTGGATACAAATCATCTACTACTGTGAGGCAGAGATGCAGCTGCTGAAGCGACCTGCTCTTTATCAGGAAAGACTGCATATTTGCCCTAATGCCAACTCATGCAGTTGCATACTGCTGAAGCAGCCGGGAAATGAAACTAATGGTACATAGATGCAGCAAAAGAATACACAGCTTTGGTAGCAGTAAGAAAAACTGCAGTAGCTTTGGTCAGCCAGAACATACTGTTCAAAGCAACTGGGGATCCTTGGAATGCACTTAGATTGCCTGTAGTACATTTTGGTAGATTACAGCAATAAATTTGTGTGCCCTGGTATTTCTGTCTTTTGCTATATCAACATAACTTCCATTTTTTTTATGCCTCCACAGATTGCTGGGAAGAGAGAGAGGGTGAGTGAGATTGATGCATGGCAGGTGCAATGCAAATCCTGCAATACTGAGCAATCATGATTTTACAAGTGAAGTGAGGGACTTCCTTTCTCTCCATTAGCCTACTATACAGAAGGTTCTAATACAGTTCAAATTACTAAATGGGCATACTCCAATTACGAGCTGATTTCCACTTGCAGGGATAAAATGGAAGGAAGATGGCATGAAACTAGCAAACAAAATTATTTAGCAAAAGCATTGGGAAAGGGAGATGGACAGGGGATGACTTTCAAAGCTTCATTGGCACAGATTACAGTTGTACAGAGGGTTGTTCAGTACTGTAAAAGACTGCTACCTGTAAATTTTGCAGAGGGCAGTAACCACAGGGAAAGGATATGAGATCAAGAAATTTCCCATGTGGAGACTGAATGGAGACAGTCTAAAGGAAGCTATATCATTGTGTGGCTGTAAGTCTACAAACTGCCATAAATTACAACAGCTGCTGTAACACAATAACAATAAAATGAAATCATTGGGTAGGCCCGAGTCTGACTTTCAGCATGACACAGCAGCATTTTCTGTATGTTGTACAAAACTTACATAAAACTGTTTAAGAAAAA
The DNA here is from genome assembly GCF_947461875.1 of Haliaeetus albicilla. Lineage (NCBI taxonomy): Eukaryota > Metazoa > Chordata > Aves > Accipitriformes > Accipitridae > Haliaeetus > Haliaeetus albicilla. The sequence continues at coordinate 22,379,627 of NC_091500.1, forward strand.
AAAGGACACGGTTACTACTACTCATGCATTCTTTTTCCTGTTGTCTTTTTCCCTTGTCCACTAAGCCATACTGACTCTAAGCCCCTTCATGTTAGAAACAAGCTTTCCACTCTGTTTTTACAGTGTCCAGAGTATAAACAGCAGGGTAATATGTAACAATAGATATTCTGCATTCAAAGGGCTTTCCTCTTCCCCTGCTCCCTATTTTTTTTGGAATGTGAGAATTGAAAATACTGCATTGAAACAAGTCTCGTTAGAAAGAAAGAGCAACGTGAGCCCAAACAGTGAGAGAATGAGCCAGGGTGACATTCTTATGCTTAGTATTCACAAGTATGTTGTCTGTCAGTGGATATTTGGGTCTTGACATGTAGGACAGCAACATGTCGCTTTGGTTCAATACTAACAGGTTCATAGGCAACAGCAGAGCAGTGGAGGTTATAATTTCCACAATGCAACCAACTATACAACTGATAGCCAAATGAAAATATCATGTATATTAATAGTGATCAGAAACCTCTCCAAGATCTACAAAACAATTAAATCTCCTGCTTTCACAGGTGATGAACTGAGATACAGAATGATGAAGCACTTGAGCAGCCAGAGACCAAGCTGTAAGTTTACGGACATGCCTTTCCCCTTAATCCAGCACCCTATTGACTTTACCCTGTTGCTCCATGATGACTTAAGTACAAAAGCTTAGGTCTTGATTATGTTTTCGTTATGAAATAAGGAGGTGAAAGTAGTCAAGCAGAGTCAGATTTCCAAAGCGTTGGGTGTCTGCTCAAACAAGGCCGCAAGTGTAACAGCGCTGGCTTTTTGCTGGGACCTAAGGAGGTTGTTGGTGCTGTTCTCCATTTCTTTTCCTTTCCCATCAGTTTCCTACTGTCACTATGGCGACGGGAAGTCTGCAACACAGCTGCAAGGAGGGAGAAAGGGGGAGCGTGCTCCAGCTGAGGGGGGAGAAGTGACTCAGTGGGTTGGGGGCAAGAGTAGAAAAATGGTATGGGAAGCTAGAAGGATGCAGTCAGTAAAGAAGAGAAAATGGAAGGCCATAGTGCCTCTTCATTCTGTGAGGCTCATCTATTAGAGAAAGGGATGCTCAACCAAAATGTTTGTCATCACTGCAATTTAAAAGAAAAGAAAAAGCAGAAAAAAAAATGCCACAGAGAGGTCCTAATTCTCTCCCCTCCTGCTGCACATACTGCCACCTGACTAGTGGAACTTACTTTAACCAAATTACTTTCAGACTTACAGACATGTAAACAAGAGGAGATTCAGTTTGAAACATCGATTGTTATCACAGACAAATAAGAAACAAAGAAAAGATGAAGGACTAAGAAATGTCACAGAAAGTGAAGGTAACAGCCAGAGTAAACGTGTGCCATTAAAAATGCACTTGTTGGTGAGTTCTTACTCTGCTTAAGCACACATTTGCCCTCTGGGTTCCAACCAAGTGATCTCTTTGTTAAAATGTAAAGGCATAAACCAGGATTACGGGCACATTGTTTTCTGCACTACAGAAACACATAGGAATGAGATCTCATTTCAAAGGTACAGTTTTGTTATTCAAGTATTCAAGGCTTTCTCAAACGCATGCAGAAAGTTAATTAATACTTATAGTACCTATAAGTGTACTTATTTACGGTTACAGAAATACAAATCAAACATCTTTAATAAACCACTAATATGCAGCCATGGCTGAAGTAAAGCATTACCAGTGTATCACATTACTATATTTTTTCCTCAATATATGCATACACTTTCAGCATTTACAGCCTTTCCCAACACCACATACAAATTTCGACTAAAAATCTGAGGCAGAATTCTTCACCATTCCACTTCCAAAGACATCTTCCAGAGTTTTGTTTTGTGTGTGGTTTTGGTTTTTTTTTGGGGGGCAGGGAATGTGTGTTGTTTTTTTGCTTTTTGTTAAATGGGGTGTCTACCAATGTCTTAATGTTAGAAACTATCACAGGAGAACTACTGAAGACTTCAGTGACATTAAACAACTCCTAATCTTACAATGATGCATGAGTTCTGCAATAGTCCCATATGCTTGTGGATATATTGGCATTTAGAAGATGTAAATAGTTACAGACAGTGGTAGTTAGACATGACTGGTTTCTACACCGTATATAAACCTAAACTAGTGATTCATACAGTTTAAATTGATAGCCCAATCCTGTGTTTAAAAACCCTCAGTGGGCAGCAGTGAATTTCTTGGTGAATTTCACACTCACCTTCAGAAGGTTTCACAACAAACAAGTCTGAACCAAGAGAGGTGATTACTTCATTCTAGCTGGCTGCTTGACAGATCACTGAAATTGCTTAGAATACTGCTACAGGATACCAGTAGTCTGGAGATGTTTTCTGTAGGTGACTGCCCAAGCTACACCCACCTCAAATGTTTATAATCTCTCTCACACGTAGTTCACTAAAGAAAGATTTCCAAAAAGAAGTGATCACACTAGTCAGCTAGCTTTTTTGCAGCATGGTACATCAGCAACCATCTCCTTTTAGGCATACATTTAATTCATTGGAAGTCAATATGATAAAAGTTAAACACATGACTAGAATTCCAAACAACTCTTAAATCCAGTGTCACTTTAAAGAGGAAACCTTCTCCTGGTCAGATAGAACAGGATTTTAAAATTTTCCAGAGCAATATTAAATTAGAGAAGTTGATTTAGGTCTGTCTTAACCTTGCAGTTTAATTCCAGTGATGTAAGCCAACTGATAACAGTGTCAGTGTAAATACAAGCACTACTGGATCTAGATTTTTTTTTTTTAATTAAGCCTGAGGTAACAAATGATTAAATACTTTATCTGAACTCTCAAAATAAAAGTGCTTATTTAATCTTATTCAGTTTCAGAAAGAAACCTGTGGTGATTTTATCTATTAGGAATATCATTGCATCTATCAAAAACAAGGTCTGCAGAAAGGATATTCAAGGAGAAAACATCTGAAGTACAAAATTCTTCAGATGTAGCTGTCCAACATCTCTACTTGTTCGTGCCATCTTTTGCTGTAACTGGTTCCAAAATGTCAGGTACACTTAAGCTGAAGAAGAAACTGGCTGTAGAGGAGAAAGTTGCTTAACCTCACAGACATCTCCCCTTCCAAGTTATTGATTAATCTATAAACACCAGCAACATTATGGAAAGGCTTACATTAACAGCCTTAACAGAGGTGTCATTGTTGCTACAGCTTGCTTTCCGAGGATGACACGTCTGAAGCTGTTGGGAGCTCAGGAAAATCTGCCATGCATGAACTGGGAGTCATACATTAATTTCTGTAAGGACAGAGCTAAATTACAGAATGCTATCACCTATAATTTTACCATGCACAAAGATACTGTTTTAATAATAAACAGTGACATCCAAACAGGCAGAAAATTAAAACCAGAACACTAACTAAGGGAATTCATCAATAGAAATTAAAAAAGACTTAGCCTAACCATTAGAAATACAAAAGAGCCAGAACCACCATGTAATCACTGCTTCTTTTCTTGCTGAATTACTGAAAACCACCTTTTAAAGTAATAACTCTTTTACAAATAAGTTTTCAAACCTGCAGGTCTACACCATCCTTACTAGCAGAGGAAAGACCCAGGCCAACAAGTCTGAGGAAGTATGCATGAATGAACCAAAGTTGAGTTAGAAGCATAAACATTTTTTTAATGCAGTATTTCTTTCAACTTTCTTCTACTGATACTCCTTCTGATTAATTTGAAAACATATTTAAAACTTTGAGATAGTATTATTTTCTTCAACGGTAAAGAATTCCGGGCAATCTGTTGTAACTGGGATGCTGAAATTGGGATGCTGGGACATGCTGAAATCACATGGTATGACTCCGAGAATGGCAAATGTAAGACATGAGTTATTAATATATAGGGAAAATAAAAATACTTACAGATTTGGATACCCTTTTCTTGCAACACAAAGCCTATGAACTCAAAGCACTAAGATTTTGAGATATGGTTTGAGATGACTTAAAAAAACCCCAGCTGTCCATTTAAAAAAGCCCAGTTCTGCAGGGACTGGCAGGAAGCTTGCAGCTACATGGCTTTTTCATCAGTGATTAACATTAAAATTACTGTTGATATAAAAGAAAGTAATGAGAACAGGGAAGTCATACATAAGCACTACTTGGTAACCTAGTTCCAAAAAAAAAAAACCAACCCCAAACCAAAAAAACCCACCAAACCAAAAAACCCAAAAAACCCCAAACAAAAAAACCCCACCCAAAACAAAACCCAAAACCGACCGAACAAAAAGACCCAGACCCTAAACAACACAAATTTTAAATGTTATCAAATGCAGTTGTTTATCAGAAAACATTTTCCAAGAGACTGACTTTTAGCAATGGCCAAGGTATCAATATATCAAATAACAGCAGTTCTTGGTGGAATGCTGTGGCAGAAAAACAGTGATGCAATTTTTTGACATATGAAAAGACCCCAGAGTAGTGGGTAGAAATACAAAGACTATTTTATTTCAGCACATGGCCTTGCTGAAACCACAAATACTACATGCAGTACTGGAGTTTATATTCTTAAAAGGACGCTATGAAAAGGGAGATACATAAAAGAGCTACAAAAGTGACTTGAGGATTGAAATAAATATCTTGGAGCAATACAAGTGAATCTGTTTATCTAATCAAAAAAGATCGATGGTGACTTGATTACTGTGCTTCTTTGTAGTAAGAAAATACTGCCTTTTTTAAGGCTCTTTACTCAAATGGAGGAAGGAAAAAAAAAACCAACAATTTTCACTTTTTTTTTTTTTAAATAGAGTAAGGCCAATTAACTACTAGAACAAATTACCAGAAAGTGGTAGAGACTCTGTGACATCTTTGAAAGGTGCATGGTATTTTATTTTTTTTCCCCAAACACAAACTGCCAAGTTCAATATGGGGTAAGACCTTTCTAGCAGGTACAGAAGATTAAATTACACGGTCTAGTGATCCCTCTGGTTTGAAGGCTACAAAAAGATTCATAATGCTGAAGTTTCACAACTGGTGCTACCTACCAGTGAAAAAGGTTTGCTGCTGGCCTTAGCTGCTTAAAACATATTGTTCCCTTGGTGTGCTGAGTATACCAGTTCTGTAATGCATCACATACCCAACCACCTGCCAAGAACATAAGTAGTCAACACATGAGTCATACTAGCATCTCCTTAACAACAAACACAGGCTTGAGCATTATTATGTCTTCCTAAACTGGCTGCCTTAAACCTTAAGTGAATCAAGCCACTACAGACAGAGAAGAGACCACATGATTATGCCTTTACCAAATTTATCTTTTGCTGATCAGTAAGTCCAAACATTTTTGCTAGCAGAACCAAACTCAAGAAATGCAGTAGTTTTTAGGAGGTATACTAAAGAACCCCTACCCAATGCACTATCCTTCACCGACATAGCTAATTTCCTGGGATGCATCTCATTTGAATAACTTGATTTACTTGTATGTAAATGAGAGAGATCTCTAAATTCATTCCATCAGCTTGAACCTCTTGCTGCAGCAGTAGCGATTCTTTTCTGTATTGCCCTTTCTGACAGAAACAAATAAAAAAAGCAAAAGTCCAAAGGCCAGCTACTCTAACAACTATCTTGCATACATCTATCATGTACAATTGCACTGCCTCAGGCCAACAAGCAAATTTAACTAGGTGAGGAAGTGTCCCACAGAAGTACCACCTCCCACATTATTTCAGACTTGCCAGCTGCCAAAAGGTAGGAAGGAAAAAAAAAAAAAAAAAAAAAAGGTGGGTTGCTTCTATTTCTCTAACTTGACTTCTCAGCGTGGGAATGGAGCATCCAGACTGGACTCTTCCTCCTAGCTAAAACTCTGTCTCACAACACACCTATTAGGAGGTAGGATAATAAAGCACAGTTAGGTCTTGCTCCTTTTGTCTACAGAAGGAGTTTCACCAAAATTGGGTAGGTTGTTATGAAGATAACAACAGAGTATTATCAGATGAATACTGCATTGCGGTTCAAAAATATGAAGGAAAAATGAGTGAGTCTTGACAAGAACAAAAGGAATGGGTTATAAAATTAAAAAAAAAAATACCCTAAGAACAGTTTTCTTTGAATTCTCTTTATCTATTCTTCCAGGTACCCTCAACTACTGCATATTACTGAACTCCTGCATGCACAGTCCTTTTATTTTCCACAGTCTCTGGGTCAGGAATTTGCTCTGCCATGAGTCTAAGAAACACCAAATACCACTTTGCTACTCTACACAAAAACATAGTTTTAATACTAACATACTTCAGAGAGAAATTATAATCCAGCACGCTGTTTTGGGCACAAATAAAATAATTTTATATGTTATATTCTATTACCATAGTTTAAATTAGAGTATCCAAGAAGAAACATTGCTGGAGAAATAAGCCATTTATCTTTTAGAAGGAATAAGGTTACATTTTTAGCTTTCAGATTTTAATGCAAGATACAGTATTTCCTATTGTTTCACCTATCGTAAAATAAGAAGCAAGAACCCCACAATTTAACTTCATCTTATGAAACTAAAACCCAAACCAAATCAAAATTAAGCTACCGCTTCCTAGTAAGTTAAGGAACACATAATTAAAGTTTTCTGGATTCTCCTTTCACATAGAACACCCTTTTAAACATGATTGTGTATCTCTCAGGTGACTACTCCTGAATAAATATTTCTCAATAAATAGTTAATAAAAATAAATTAATTTTGATCTCTGATTTAAGAGCTTTAAGCTATGAAGATATTGAGTTTAGAACCAAAATTTGATGGATGATAACTTATCTGTAGCTTGAACATTACACATTTTTAATGCCCTTGTCAAAAATACAAAGTCTATGGCTAAAAGAAAGTTAGCAATGCATTAACATGTACCAAAGTCAATACGAAAATCATGTGAAAACCAAAATAAATTCTCTGCATTATTTCCTCCCTTAACTGTCAAATTGCTGTTACTCAATTCAGTCCACAGAAGGCTGACATGATCACACCATCATAGTGACTCAATTCCTCCAAAACAGTCAAGGGAGTTTTTAAAAATTAGACACCTAAGTCTAAATTCTGATTCTAAGAATGTTGAATAAATTTAATTTTTCACTATTTTCTTGAAAGGCAAGGCAGTCTTAGATTTTTCTTCTCATTACTACAGGTTCATCAATCACCTGCTTACATGAAGAAAACAAACCTGAAAGAGCAGCTTTATTCCCCTCACCTCTGGGAAACGTGAAGCCAAGATGCTTTAGAAAACTTTATATCCCAGTGCCATTAGTCATTTATGCATGCATCACAAGGTGACTGTGTAATGTTAAAGACATAACTGGTCACAACTTATTTCTCACAAGAGAGAAAAGTATTTAAAAATATTTGAAAAATTATTTGAAGTGCTAAAAACAACACGCAGAGACAGATGGAAGAACACATACCGAAATATTCACACAGACCTGTTTTGCTGGGGTTTTTTAGGTTTGGGGTTTTTTTGTGTGTTTTTTTTTTTTTTGTTCAGAAGCTAGTCTGGACAAGATTCATTTCATTCTGACAGTATCAACCATAAAGTAACTACCAGTTTAAAGAAGAAGAATAATGGACAAACCCAAACATATTTTAGAGCTGACAAGAAATTATTTCAATTTATAATTGTAATTAACTTCAACTTCTAAATAAACTCTCAAAAAACAACTGATGTCTAAATTCATATTCTACTGGCTGAATATTTCATTCTTCCACAGATGAATTTAACACAATGAAATATCAGCCATAGCATATCTATTCCTTGTCACAATCTTGTTATATTGATTCAGATAGACATGGATTTGGTTTTCTTAATTTATTGAAAAGACAGCAAATCACACTGATATATAACTAAGTCACAACTGAAAAATTTTAATCCCAAGATCTGGTCAGATTATTTTCACGAGACAAGTTTGATAAACAAAATTATTTTCTGAGTCAGGTTTCTGTTTCTTTGAATTTCCACAGAATTTAATTCCCTTACTCCTAGGTCCAAAGGCTAGAAAAGGCTAGTAAGGCAGCCTTTTGTTACCCAGCATATATACAACATGCTCCACTTTTTAGGAAACACAGCAGAAGACAGCCTGCTGTCCTTCAACGCCCTATGACATATTTGTCATACAGAGAGTATTAGGAGTAAAACAATGAAAACACTAGATCTGCATTTCCACCTTATGGAGCTTGTTCTTTGGGAACACCTGAGGCACTTCTAAACAAAACAGATTTTATATATAGAGAGACTATTCATACATACAGACATGCATGCTCTCTCTTTTTTCTTCAGTGTCAAAGGCTCTCATTAGAACTTTCCTTTATCCTTTCAAAAAAAATCTAAATAAGTGATATACAACCAAACCCAGGTAAGAAAACTATGTAATCCATGGTGCAATTGTCTGAACTGTTCCTTTTGTATTTTATGAGCACTGCCTGAAATCACAGCCTTCATCCCGCAATAGATTTTATGTATATGCTTAAATTAAATACTATAAAAGGCATAGATGTGAGTAAAGTTAACCATGTCCCTCAACCTTGCAGGATTAGCACAGATCTCTAATTTTGCAATCTGTATTTAGACAGAACCAATAATAAGGGCCTTAAGTTGCAGCAAGAAAAATCTAGCATTAAAGGGCAGTGAAACACTAGAGCAAATGGAAAATGGCACATAAGAAAAATCTCTCTATGGGGAAGTTTTTAAGAACAAATTAGGCAAATGCCTGGCAAGAATGACATATATAGTCAAAACTACCTTACAAAGAGAACACAGATTAAAAACTTCCAAAGATCACTTCAAACTTAATTTTTCTTGATTCTGTGATAAACTATAAAGTCAAGTAACAAACCAAACCAAAAATAAGTCTCCTAAAATTCCAGATGCATTTGTTAACTGTTAAAAAAGTGGCTGAAGTCCAAAACCTACTCTTCCTGAACACTGAGACTGGGATCAGCTAAAAGAGATCACCATCCAACAGTCAATACTGTCACTAAGCAACACCAGAACACTACTTATTGCTATCATGGCTGAGTACATTCGTTTTGAAATACCAGAGGAAAAGATTAAATCTAAAAAATGAGCAAGTAAAGCCATTGTTCAGTAATCTATCAATTGTAAAACCAGACAAATATTTATGTGACCCTAAAAAGGGACCATATACGCAATCCTAAATTCTATTCGACTTTACTGCTATGCAATATATCAACATGTAATATGCACCACATATTGATTTATTCATAGATTTTAAACAGCAGCTGAGTAAATTTGCCACGAATGTTCTGGGCTGATACCTTAATAAGGATATATCTCAGTTGCAGCAGTATTCAGAGGCCTGCATTCTAATGTTTTATTTAGAAGTCACTTAAGTCCCTGTATAAGAATGAATGTTATAGGTCTATTCCCCTACAAAGTATTATGAGACCTCATTTAGTCCTATTAGCAAAATACAGAAGGGGGGAAAGCATCCCTCTAATATCTGAAAAGAGATCACATGAAAGAATAAAAAGATTATATAGCACAGAAGAGAAAGGGTGCTTCAAGATCAGAATAAGCAGCCTGAATTTGACATGCTGGGAAACAGAAACCCAATGAACTGTCCAAAGAGAACTGTGTAACTACACAAATTTAAGCATAATCTAGAACCACTCTGGATTCTGAACATGAATCCTATCTAACATAAAGAAAAAAGCACAATCTGGAAGCTGTGCATTAGAAAACCTTCCTATCCGTAATCCCAACAGTAACAGTATTAAGATTTACTGTTATGTTACTCTGATAAAGTTACTTCTTCCCCAATCCAAAAAACCTCTTTAAACCATTTCACACCAAGAAAGAACATTCTTGATGTGCCACCAGTCTTGCTGTACTTTGCTTCAATCTCTTGGGCTACTTCAACAGTTTTACTTGTATTCACATTCTGAATGGACCTCAGAATAGAGTGCAGACCCAATTTCTAAGCTGAAAATTCACCCCTGTGAGTACTGTTTTCAAAGGCAAAGAGCATTTGCCTTTCCATATCTGCAGGTTGTATCTTAGGTTTTCCTTACATTTAAGCAATCTCCAGGCTGAAATAGATATAGTAGTTCAATAAACACTGCTTATCAAGGGTTTTATTTCAGCAGGCTCAGCTGGGTATTTTCTTTGCTGTAGACTGCCCCTAGCAGCAAATGACAGTGATTTTGGACAAACACATCTACAGGAACACAGCAATTGAAAAAACTAAATGAATTTGTCTTATTTAAGCTTAGGACTTCTTTCTAAGACAGACAGAATCAATTTAATTCCAGCAACATCATTCAGAAAACCATGGTCTTAACTGGGGTCAACTTAGAGCCCACTTCGTTGCAGATCCTGTGCTGCTTCTCTTGTATCCTTTGACAACGCTAAATACTGGTTCTGAAGTTACCTGGTCACAGTTTCTCATCAGAAAGCCTCTCAACACTAAAGGATTAGTATCTCCCCTCATCAACTCCAATCGGGTGAATATCTGTTCTAATTGGGAGAAGTAAATTTGAAAGGTCATTAAGTCTTTGCCCAATTCCTCGGAACATCAGGATTAAGACTTATTAAAACAGCTTTATCTAACATTCACTCTTAAAAATGACTGTAAGCAAGTATAGCATGAATATACATGTGGCACTTGAGTGGGAGGAGCCAAGGACTTTGTCCTCAGTTACACTTTATGTAACTTCAGTAAGATCAGTGGCACTATATGGCTATAACCAAATGTTGATTCTGGTCTTCAAACTCCAACAACGGAAATGAACCCATAGAGATGTACAGCCTCATTTTGCTTATGCTGCAAAACAGTGACACCCACTGGCAGCAACAGTTTAAATACTGCATTGTTGCAATTTGGATCTACTTGACACGAGTTGCTAAGAAGTTTCTCTTCAGAAAAATTCATTATGGTCACAACCATACAAACTTACCTCTTGAGTCAGCACTACTGTTGGAGTTTTCAGAAATTGAAATACTAATAGCATCTGGAGTAACTGCAACGTAACCCTCTGGAGGAAGATTCACCGTGTACATTCTCCTTGGAGACAGAATTGTATTGTCACTACCTACAAAACAGAAAAAACAAAGTGTCTGGCTATTGATCTCAGTATTGATTTCCTCAAATATTTTCTCAACTACAGCAATGATAATAAGTGGTCTCGAAAATCCTTAGAGGAAAAGGAAGTGAGAGAAAGTCATGTGTGGAACAGTGAAATTATCCCATGACCAACAAAATTGCACTGAATTCTGTAGCAGCTACAAATAAACAAACACTCCACATGTTAGTTCTTTCCACCAGAAACACTTTTTTCTCCTTGTATCAGACAACTCTTCTGCCCTAAATTCAGAAGCAGCTTCCACTTACAGTGATATTTTAAGAGACACTCTATACATTCTTCCTCATTCAGCATGAGCAGATTTCTTTAAGAACTATTTCTTTAAGAACTATTTCATAAAAGATGGAGAGATACAAGCTGACTACGAAGTGATAGAAGCAAAAGAATCACAGAACTGTGGTTTGTCCATTTGCAGACCTTTTAAACATAGCCTATACTGTTCTGAAGGGCACAAAAATAAAGGGAGTTTGAAAGCCACACTTTAAGCCTCAGCAGTGCCTGCCCAAGATGGCTCATCTCCTCATCCTTTCTCTGCTTCTTTCTGGGGGTGAAGAGTGCCAAGGGCCAGGTTTCCAACTATTTCATTGTATAGAAACTATCTGTGATGATAGCAGTAGACTGTTTTTGTAGGCTTTCTTTCACCGTTAAAAGGTATTTAAAAATACGTGCAAGAGTGGCAGTATAAACTTTTCATTTATTCACCAGACAAGAAGTAACTCTGTAGGAATGACAGAGATGCATCTCTGCTCCAGTTACACAAAACCAGTCCAAAGAGCAGACTGTATTTTTTTTCTCAGTAGTGACAACAGTAGAGATCAACCACAGGGAGACAAAAGCCGTTCCAGAAGGCCAGTATGTTCAGGGTGTCTCCAGATGCTGCAATGTAATTCTAGATTGTTCAGAATTTTAGATCAGTCAGTACGAGTTTTTAGATCGTTCAGTGCAGGTTTTTTTTGTTTGGTTTGGTGTGTTTTTGTTTTTGTTTTTCTCTCTACTCAGCCAGCCCCGTAAGCCAGCACAGACACAGCACTAGCCTTCCCTTCTTGGGGGCAATTTGCCCCTTTAAAACACACAGACAGAACTGTTAAAATAATATACAGTACAAACATCTTTGGCAGATGGTCACAATTAACTTCCTTACACCACAAACTTGCTAGAAGATCCCAGATGATCCAAGCCTATTACCAAGCTGCAGCTACGGTTGGACTAATACCTAAACAATTAAAATACAGTTGTGCCTGGCAGAATAATTCTTGTTAGTGATCTACATTTCTAATATGTAATTTAGCTATACACATTGTATGCAAATATATAATTTAACTATACACCGACATGTCTCACAGCACACTTCAAAGAGTTCAGCATGACTGATCATCTTGGATATCTATAATAAATTACATTTCAGAACATTCAAGGCACTTTTGAAAAGCTACATCACAGTTGTTTTCACCATCAGGATGTAATAATTTTGTTTTGAGAACACGTTAGAAAGTTATTGTTTTTCTCGAACAAGCCAGAAAATTTCAAACTGATATTGATGATGCTTACTTTAAAGGATAAGAAAGGAAAAGAAATAAGTAATACAGAAAGATGAAGATCAGTTACATGATTTGGAAAAAGATCCACTAAGAGTTAATTTGGAATAATTCTTCAACAGATCCTTTCTATGAAGACAATACCAAATCACTGAACTGGCAGTACTTGCATTGATATTTTTTTTTCCCCTACCCAGGTTGATTAATGATGAAGTACTGATTAGTGGTAGTTTTAAATTACAAGCATGCATAAATGTTTCTTTAGTTAATCCCTTCTGAAGAATTTCAAGTTTGCTCTTTTTTTTCCTTTATATTTAGGTTTTGTGAAACAAAGATGACAAGGAAAACATGAAACTCAATTTGCAGCACTCCTGACTAACTCAAACCCTTTAATCATAAAAGGAGTAGAGATATTAGGATATTCCCAGGACAAAACAGTTACATGTGACAGAATTTGGGGGACCACCTGCAAGACCTAATCTTACAAAGAAGAACAGTAACAACTTTTACTATGTAAATGAGTGATGACTCAAAATTTTTTTTAAGTTGACCTGTTTAAATGGGAGTCTCCAAATTACATACTTATTTACCCTATATACATCTCAGGTAGTTCACAAACCATAAATCAAGAATTAGTCCTTGCTAATCCTCTACAAGTATGTCAAACCAAACTGTTAACATAAAAAAAAGTATACACACAACTCTAATCTCAGTGTATCAGCAAATATCTCAGTCTCAAGCCATTACGTCGGGATTTGTCCACCCTGGGGCCATAGTCTCCTTGGGCTAAGAAGAAATGGGTTGGTTATAAAGTTATAAACGTTGCTGCAAAGCAATCGGCTAAGCTTATAAAAGTGTGACACAAAAAGGGTTTTTTTGACTAACAAAAGTAATCAGATACTGGAGGTATTCAAGAATGCTCTTCTTTCTACTAGTTAATAGTCATGAATTCCATTTCTAGTTTTATTTTATGGGGGAAAAAAAAAAAGGCATCTAAAGGACATTTACAAAACCACAAAAAGAACAAGCATTACTCTTAAAGGCAAACTAAGAATACAGAATAAATATTTTGAATCGAGTTGTCTCCTATTCATGTTCTTCTCCACAACATTCCCCACACGAAGAGCAACTTTGCATGTAAATCAACCTCGTGCACAGAGTAGGAAAGTGCATCTAAACTACGCCGTTACCAAGGTTACAGCTGCAAGTATGTCAGTAGCTTGGCTAGCTATGTTATCTCGTGCTATCCTACTACAAACAAGTATCAGACCTTTTAAGAAGGACCTGAGGGTAAAGCTTCCAGCCATGGAATTGCCAACTGCCTGTCATCAGCTCAGGTAAACACAGTGTATTTTGTTTTAAAGTTTTATGTTTCAGTATCCTTAAACTTTCCCCTACCTGCAGCTCAGAACGGTGCTACGTACCACCAGCATGGCTTCCAGATCACCTGAACACAAAGCACGCTTGGGAACAGCTCGAATGCAGACATGGCCAGAACACGTGTTCATGTTATCCTGGTCCTCCGCTTGCTGGTAAGACTGATTAAACCCTGGGCAGAGACTGAATCGCTTCTAGTTTCTGTGGTGGGTCGACCCTGGCTAGCAGCCAAACTCCCCCCCAGCTGCTCGCTCGCTCCCCCCTCAGCAGGACGAGGGTGGGGTGGGGAAAAAAAATCGGAAGAACAGGAATGAGAGCTCTCATGGGTCAAAGACAGGGAGATCACTTACCAACTACTGCTGCAGGCAAAACAGACTCAACTTGGGAAAATTAACTTAATTTACTGCCAGTTACTTGAAATATTTATTTACTGACTCAGGTATTGGGAAACAGAAACAAAACAAAAAGAAGCAAACATTAAAGCACTTAGGAAAAACACCTTTTCTCCCCGGCTCATGTTCACTCCAAACTACTCTCCTCCCAGCTTACTATCACTGCAGGTTACACTCAGTCCCTGCAGTGAGGCAACGAGCAGTGCAAGGTGGTGGTGGTGCCTGTTTACAGTCAGTATATAATGGTTTCTCTCTGCCGCTCCCTCCTTTTCCCCTACACCGGTGGGGGTTCTCCATGGGCTGTAGCCCTTCAGGAACATTTGCTCAAGCACAGAGCACCTCCTTCTCCCCCTCTGACCCTGCTGTTCCCACTGTTGTTTGTCACTCCTTTTAGTGCCCTCCTCTCCTGGGAGCGTTCTCTCCCTTCTTAAACACACTATCCCCTGAGGCGCCCCGGCCTTGTCTGTGGGGCTGAGCGGTGCCCTGGGGTGGGTGGGCTGGAGCCGGCTGGAACCGGCTGTGTCCGGCTCAGGGCAGCCCCGGCCGCTCCTCACAGAGGCCGCCCGGCAGGTCCCCACTAACAAAACCTGGGCACCTGCACCTGGTACAGCTTCACAATCTTACACAGAAATTTTGTCTTCCCCACGAAGTGCTTCCTGGCAACTCAGAAAGCCTTGGTAACCTCCTGCTGCGGTCCCATAGGGCAGGACGCGGAGCAAATAGAGGACCCAAGCCCAGAATTCAGCTAGAACATCTTGCAGCCTCCCCCAAACAACCGTTAAGTGAGGCCGATCTGAGCAAGACTGTGATCTTTTCCACAAAGTTATCCTCTGGAAACGTCTGGCTATCACTTCTCCAAACGGAAGAAGAGTTCATCCCCCAAAAGAGGTCTTTACAGAAAACAGAGGAAGAGAGGGAGTGATACTGGATCAAATCCAAGGTCTGATTAGTTCAGTATCATACCTTCTACAAAAGTTGTTATTCTTAGTAGCTACTTACTGTGTGGTGTTACAGTACATACAACCTGGACAAAAATAAGGCTTGAAGAAGGTCTATTACCTCCTTTGAAAAACTTTTTAAATTTTTTTATATTTATATAAAATTATATATAAAATTTATTTTTTTATATTTACTAAAGTGCATTTTTTACTTATTATGTAAGCTAGAATATGGCCATGTTCTAGCTATTCCTCATTTTTATTACACATAAGAGAGACTTGAGACTGTAACCTGAAAACTATGACAATCCCCAATGCACATACACAACCCCTCCCTATCTCTACAGCATATAGATGCACTATCGCCTTCCCCTTCATTGACTAGCAAGATAAGCATCTTTAAAGACAGTGCACATGCAAATCCTGGGCAAGAGAGTTTTGTCTCCTCCAGAAAACCTTCATAAATTGAAGTGCAGCAAAGGTAATATCAGTGACTAACTGCAGAACATACACACCTTGAGGGTCCTCCTGAGCTGTGGTACTGAAAAACAGTTATCAGTGTGAAGACATTAAATTGTCCTTCATCAGCATGAACATTATAAATCAAATCTGGTGATCCTAAACACCCCTCCATCCCCCAATGTATACACATTTTTGTTCAGGTGGTAAGGTTTTTGTGATGGTAACGTGTCACATACCTTAGTATGTGAGAGTAACTTGAGAGACCTGAGAGGTGTTATACCTTGTACCATCATCCTCTACTTACAGGCTGACTTTCACAGGATTGTTTTCCAGTCTCACATCAACA
This sequence comes from Haliaeetus albicilla, assembly GCF_947461875.1. NCBI lineage: Eukaryota > Metazoa > Chordata > Aves > Accipitriformes > Accipitridae > Haliaeetus > Haliaeetus albicilla. The sequence continues at coordinate 22,395,800 of NC_091500.1, forward strand.
CACATATTAGAGTGCTTTACACAAAGGCAGAACCTTTTAGCTCAAATAGTCTTCTGTGCAATTGGAAAGTACAATGCTTTTCCTTAAAGTGCTCCATAATTCCTGCTGCTTGACCTCAGTCTTCAGCAGCATTCTCTCCCCCAATACTAGATAAATCATACTGGGTACAAAAAAAAAAAATGATGATAATAAGACACTTAGCAAAGAATGGACAGGCACTTACTGCTGGTCATTTGTTTTACTCAAATGATAACCATCACACAATAACGGAAATGTTGTGCTACTTTGCCGGGTGATTGGAGTAGTTGATGAATTATTTCTGTACAAATTCACTACTGCAGGTAGGAACTTGCCTCTCAAAATTCTGGAACTCCCTTTATGGAGTTTACTATTACGGTCTAATTTCTTTAGTTTGTTTTAACAGTGCTAGTGCCCAATCTTACTAATTTAACTAATAGAAAAATTTCTCTCATCTGCAGATATTAGTGTCCAATCCATCCCTCTCATTATCTGTACTTTATTGGAATAAACAAGGAGAGTCACTCAAGCCAGTTTTTGGCTGAAGATATACTCCTTCCAAAGATTCTTCGCCTCTTTCTAAATAAAAAAAGTTTACTGAATGTCTTTTGGACATCTAATTATCTCATGTCACATTATTTGCTACTTTCAAGCATTTTATTGGCACAAATACCTATAACAGAATACTGAAAAAGTGTTTTCTTCTGCGGAGTTCACTTCAGCTTTAAAATTTTGAAGATGTTTGGTATTTGGTTTGAATGATAAATTTTCCTGCTGGCCAGGTAAAACTTCAAAGTGTATAGTTCTATTCCAAATTGCACAATTACATTGATTCAAACAACAAATTAAGAAAAGAAAAAAAATCAGCTAATTAAACAGGTACATGTTGTCCTCTGGCTCAGAAAATCCTTAAGCTGCAAACTATTGGAGAACATCGTGGGGAAGTAGTACAATACACTCATTTTATTCCAATACTTTTTTTGACAATACTATCGGTCATTACATACTAGCTTAGACAGGAGTACTGAAGTTTTTGGATTGACCTTAATTTCTGCTACTTTCCTCAGTTATCTTTAAACAGAAAAAGCACCCTATCCTTTGATAGAAGAAATAGCATGTTTTCACTGTATTCCCAGATTTTTTTTGTAGAAGCCTAGCCATATTACAGAAGACTGTTCCCGTGTCCTAAGGTGTATACCATTTGTATCTGGTAGCATGTTGTCACTAAAGTCCGTTCATTCCAACCTCCCTCCTGACGCTTCACGTCACTAGAAATGCTTCACTATATTAAAAAGAGAAAGTCTAGATGACAGAGGTTGCTCCCTCTTCTCAAATAATGGAAATGACTATAAAGTAAACAAAGTCAGTAGTTGTGAGAGTCTTTCCTAAGCACTCCTTTCTGTGACTTGGGTGACTCAGTGCACTTAACTAGATAAATAAAACTAGGTCTTCAAGATTTATTTTTCAATGAAAATTCTTTTTTCTACATAGCCCATGGCTCATTGGCCTGTAATGACTTGTGCCAGTTATCACACTGATGGAAAGCCAACAAGATGGATGTGCAAAGTAATTTCTCTTCCATCCCACCTTTTCCACATGTGAGGAAATAAGACTAGTGTATGTCAATCTGCACCTGCTTATGAGCTAAGATGAGTACAAGGTTTCACTAGGCAGATCCCTAGGGAGCTAACCCTGGCCTATGGCTTCAGGTCTGGAACTAACTTCTACGGCAGCCCTGCTGCCAGTTCTCTCCCATGTGGAGAGCATGCGAATTGAAGAGAATGGAAAAGGGGAGCTGATGGCCAGACTTACAGTTTGTCCTTTCCAAGATAATGACTAGATTTTCAGTGAAACCAGATACAATCAATTCAGTGGTACCCATGAGTTTGGTGGGATGGATTCCCAACCCTTTTCAACTAAGCACATTGTAATATTTATTGAAAGAAGGGTCTACTTCATATTTGACAAGCTACATTTCAGGCTTCCTGTTCAAGCATAAGTGTGATTAGAAGGGAGGGAGGATGGAAAGAGGAATAACAACAGCATCCAAATGAACGATGATCCATGCACTCATCTTGTATTAAATGTCTCAAATACTTCTACAAATATTGCCAACTTACTTTTTGTCGAGCTGTCTGCACTTTGGAAAAGCCATCTACTTTGGATTTTATTTATTCTGTTTTTAAACTCTATTTTGTGTTTTAAATTAACTTTCAATTTTATTAAAATCTACTGTACTGAGGTCCAAACACGTGTTAACATGTTATCTTAACACTTCCTTATTCAGATTCATCATCCAATTGAGAAGCATGTAACTATGGTGTTGTGACCCAGCACTGCTGAGATCTTCAACTCCTACAACTGCTGTTCGGGTTTATTCACAATTAAGTGCGATCAAAGTCCCTTTCTTGAGGGCTTTAGAACAGGGTGGGATTTTTTTGTAGCAACTATTTGCCCAGAATTATTTCTCAAAGATGTCTCTATCTACTCTGCAGGCTTAGTGAAGTCTTTCCCATACAATAGCATTTTGCCACACTGTCTTAAGATTTCTTTCATTCTAAATTCTAATAGTTTATTTCCACAAACACATTTGCTCTTCTTACATGCTTTATGGCTATGTATTTATTTCAGTGTAGATTGCAGCACTTTCAGTTTAAAATTAACATTCTCTTCCACTGAATACTAGGCCTCATTTGTATTAACAGCAGAAATCTGATTTCTTTCTTAAGAGCTGAAACAGGTGTAAGATAACATAAAGCTAATACAAAGGTGTTTTTTTTTTTCCTATTTTAAACTATGCCATAAGTCATTATATAGCTGTATAAAGGGGGAAAAAAAACCCCAAAACCAAGGCACTGTTTTCTCTTGGTTTTCATTCCTTACAAGCAATTTTTTGTGGCTAGTAAAACTGACATCACCATCTAAGTTTAGTTTAAAACATTTTTAAACCATTCTGTTTTCTGCTGATATTTCCAGTGGAATAATTGAAAAAGTTACCAATGAAAGTAACGTGTTTGAACTTGCAATTTAAAGACCTCATTACATCAATAAAGTTTTCAGGGAAGAGAAAATAGGGGGAAGAGAAGTGGTTTGATGCTTAGAGGACTAGAGCATTAAAAGACAAAAACAACTTGGGAAAATCCTCAGAAGCACTTCCTCATCACTGTCTTTTCCTTCAGCTTGATGGAAACCAAAAACTTTGGAAGGAAATTTAGGGTCAGTAGAGATATACCCATTTTACAAGGCCCAAAGTTGGGATGGGAAATTCACAAAAAACAAGAAATAAGAGCTCAAATTTATTTCCCTCACCACCTCCCACAAGCACACTAACTCTTAAATTTTCTTTAGACACCTAGGAAGGCTGTATTATAGCCCACTTTACTGGAGACAGGACTTACCATTATAACTTAGCCCAAGTTTCATTACATTAGAAGTGGCAGACATTCTTTGTCACAGAGAAAAAACAGATTAAAAAAAAACAGAAATCCTTTTCCTCTTGTTCTCACTCATCATCTGAGGAAGAATTTTTACTTATGAACCATTAAAACATCTACATTCCCTCAGAAAAAGTAATGAAAACAAAGCACAATACAAAGTGAGAGTGAAGTAAGGAAAAAGCCTTGATCAAGGAAACCAAGAAACAGAATCTTTCCAGAGCAGAATCTGACTACAGCCAGATGGCAGTTTTAAAATTACGAGACAGCTAACTTAAGAAGTGGTACAAGCTATTTTTTGTTTTGTGAAAGTTGAATATGAGGTACTGATGAACCAAACTACGCAGCTAAGTGTTAAGTTATTTATTTTAAGTTAAAAGCTTCAGTGTCTCATAGATGTCCTGGTATATGATTATAGGCAATATTTTGATTAGATGTCTAAGAATTCTAGCTGTATAAACAGGAGAATAAAGCTATCTTAAGTTAGTACTCTGCTCAATTATTTCTCCTAGTGCTGCAGATCTTATTTTTTCAACACACTTTTCAAAAGCCAGATACATCCCTGTCAATAATTTTTTTTAAAATAAATGCAACAACACTGAATCTAAAAGGCTATGTCTAAGTTGCAATTAGTTAATTACCCTCACTGATTAAGTGATTATGTCACTACTGGGACTTACCTGAAACTAGACTAGGAAATAAACAGATGTGCTCATCAGAAAAAAAAATAAACAAAGTTTAAGGTTTTAAAACTTTTTTTCCTCCCAAAACACACATTTTTTTATTCCATAATTGGAAGTCATCAGTAAGAGTCCATTCCTATTTGTGTACAAAAATAACGCAAACCACAGAAGCACAAAAAGTTATGGAAAATAATTCGCCCTGAACTTAGTTCAGTACCAAGTTCATACTACAAGCATTTCCACTTTTCAAGTAATTCTTAGAGGTTACAGTTGGTAGCAAAGACAAGTAGAAAGTAAGCATGTGTAACAGCAGAAAACATGAAATTTGACTCTGAATAACTATAATTTTGGCAATGGCAGCTTAAGTAATAAAGTCCCCAGTGTAAATGGGAGCAGTAGAGGTATCTCACACAACCTGTTTTGTCATCAATACATTAAAATAATTTCAAACAGGGAGACAAAGTGGACAGCAAGAATGCTAACACACATAATTACTATACTACAGTTAGATTCACCTTAGGACTGTCTATCTGCCCTTCTCTAGCTGAAACAAATCTGTTTTATCAAGTTCTTACACAAGCCATTTTTCTGTTTCCTTTCTCAAGATAATTGGTTTTCCTACAGCTGGCTACATTTAGGTTTAGAGCTTGTTTACACTTACAGCTAAAGCCGGCATTTTCTACTCCAATTAGGCAACCACTACATACAATTAGATGAGCTACTTGTTAAATTGCTTTCAGTTGTCACAGAGGCCAGCAAGTTTCTCCACAACAGCTAAGATGTTTGGAATGAAGATGTAGAAGAGAAGAATGAGTGAATGTATATACACATGTTTTGCCAACAAGCCAAAAAAAAAAAAAATAAAAGCAAGCATTGCTAGGGGAACTGGAGACTGAACTATGAAGCTATTTCTGCCACAACAGAAGTTACAGATAGACAAGCAGCCCACTCAGTCTGAACAGAGACCATTTATTTTGTCTGGGGGGGAGGGGGGCTGTTTGGTCTTTTTTTGTTCCCGCCCCCCCCCCCCCCCCAAACACCAGATCTCTACATTCCTCCCAAGCATATAGCTACCAGCTTGTAAATCTGGTTGGGCACCATTTCTACCATAGCCACTAGAGGTTGGTGTCTTCAGTCAAATACTCTACTCACTTCTGAATATGTGTCCCATTTTCACAGTATAATGCCACTGTAATATAGCATGTAATATGAGAATTTTTATGGCCTTGAGAGAAGAACATAAGAGTGTGTGACAACACTGTGTTGTATAATAATTATGATCTCCATTGCTCTTCAGATTATTCACAATAGACAGCTTTTTAGAGTAATTAACTAAAACAAAGCTGAATTGTTTAACAAGTCTCTAAAGCTGTTTACTGCATTGGGTACTGCTAGAGTTTGATTTCTCAAGCATATGCTCTTCAATTTGATCAACTAAGAGCCAGGGCTGTCCATGCATATTTTTTAGACAAGTTTTGTCTTCTAGGCACTCCTGTCACAAACTTAAGTTTTCTATAATAGAATGGCTGCAGGAAGACAGGATTAGGATGAGTAAGGACACAGTCCAGGCGTCCCAGTGATAACTTCTTAAATGCAGTATGCTGTCAGCATTAGTGACTTCAATGGAAAAAGTATGAAGGAGAACACAAAACCCAAAACAATCACACAGCTGTACTGAATTTTGACAGGAATTCCTTATACAGGATAACAATGCTGGGATATTTCACAATTGAGAGACATTCACATTTGTATTTAATGAATATGGAGTAAATTGCATTTTGTCTATTTATATAGCATAATTTGGATTCCCTTTTTTAAAAAAACCCTAAAACTTAGGAGTAATAATAGCTTAGTATTTTTCTTCATTACCTCTTACTTAAATAAATGAAGGAAACAAAAAAGATCAAATAGGTTTTCTCCACAAGATCTGAAATTCTGCCTAGGCTCTCTGCGTTTCAATTTCCTTCAGAATTAAGGAAAACACAAAACCCCAAAGTGGAACAGCATGCTTTATACAGAGAAACTGAATACTACACATTTCACTTGTATACAATTATCCTGCTTCAGCAACTCTTAAATTTTAATTTTTATAAGGAAGATACCAAACAACAATCAGTCAATACCAAGTCCTTTAAAAAGTGGTTATAATTTTGACCAAGAAAAAGTCCTGATACTAAGGCGGCCATTAAAAAAGCCAATTCTACAGTTAGCAAGTCTCTAGTCAGAAGCATGCATGTCTACTTTGACTACATACTACAAAGACATTAAAAACAAGTAGTGAGGTTTTAAAGTATCAACAAAAAGTAAAGAAATCACAGAACTGCAGACCTCAAGAGAAACATTCTCCATGAAGTTAATCCTTGTTGCAAGTAGATCCTGCCCTAACACGGGCCAGAAACAAACAAAACCAATCCTTAGAACAAAGTTTAGTCAAAGCTCATATCCAAATGAGTAATTAATAGAAATGCTTTCTTAGTCTTTTGCCACTTTTTTTTGTAGTACCGCAAGTTTTTAAGCATTTATAATGACGCACTTGGAAGCATATTCACAAGCTTCATAGAATCATAGAATGAATGGTAGAATGGTTTGGGTTGGAAGGGACCTTAAATATCACCTAGTTCCAACCCCCTGCCATAGGCAGGGACACCTTCCACTAGACCAGGTTGCTCAAAGCCCCATCCAACCTGGCCTTGAACACTTCCAGGGATGGGGCAGCCACAACCTCTCTGGACAACCTGTTCCAGTGTCTCACCACCCTCACAGTGTGAAGAACTTCTTCCTTCCACCTAATCCAAATCTACCCTCGTTCAGTTTAAAGTCATTATCCCCTGTCTCTACATGCCCTTGTAAAAAGTCCCTCTCTGGCTTTTCCCATAGGCCCCCTTTAGGTACTGGAAGGCTGCTATAAGGTCTCCCCAGAGGCTTCTCTTCTCCAGGCTGAACAACCCCAACTCTCTCAGTCTGTCTTCATAGGAGAGGTGCTCCAGCCCCCTGATCATCTTTGTGGCCCTAGGGGAAAAAAAAAATTAAGTCCTCTTATTTGTAGGAGCTTTCATTTTTCCATTTGCTCTCTTAATACTTTGCCTGCCAAGAAGGCTCAGGTTTATTACATGTATGCGCAACTTTTAAATTGTTTAAGGTAATAAAGCTGGTTATCTAGACCCTCTTTAATTTTATGTTGAAGCAAGAAAAAACTTTTCTTACATCTTCTGAAATTAAGAATTACAGCTCTTGCAATGAAAGAACAAAGTTCCTCGAGGGAAGAAATATTTAGAAAGTCTTACCTAATTGCCTTGGGGTGGGGGGGAGAACCCCTATTTTGGTTACATCACTTTCTCATTGAGTATTTTGGTAGAATGGGGGGGGGGGGGGGGGGGAAATCTGATTTAGGACAATTAGAATCCAAAGGGAAGGTACATCTTAGCATGCCCTTGAACAGAAATTTTGGCCACAGGCATGTGGTTGGGTTTGTTAGGGTTTTTTTCAGTCACTTTAAGAAAAAAAAAATTATCTTTTCAAGAGGTAAGAAATAAGTGACTACCCCCCTTCTTTGTGGTTCAGAAGAAGCATGGCACCTCCACACGTTTTCTCTATCCCTAACAGACCTACCATCTTCCTAAAGAAAATACAAATACCATTCAGAAGATCACTCTGTAGTCACAAAGGACAGAATCTCCCTTCAATCTCTAGTTATTCCAGGCCTCATTGTAAGCTTTAGTTCCAGAACTATGGGGAGCTTTATGGGACAACCATTTCTGATACTAAATTAATCTACCAAAATTAAATGGGAACCATTCATTAACATGGGTCCTGATCCTCTATATACTTAAGCATCACAACTTCAACTTGATCTCAAAAGAGGCATATAAATTCAAATATTTACAGGATATAAAAGTATGATCTTTAAATTTTATGGGCATAAGTCCCTATTATGCTTCAAGATGCAGAAATTTAAGGCAATGCTGCCAACTGCATTAGAATAAATATAAGAACGTAGGGGGCGTTAGCTCATGCATATAGGTAATGGTATTTTCACAATTTGAAAATAACTGTTAAAGGCAAGTAGAACATCGTGATGAGTTTTATAGTAAAAGCCGTTATTTAATGCTAGAAAATACTTAGACTTTGGGTCAGCTTCTTTTTAAAGAAATCCTCAATTTCTTATTGACACTAAATTAAATTTTTCAGCAGATTTTGTAGGACTGAAATAATCACTTTCAAACTAGGAGGGAGTTTGTATTTACACAAAAAAATCCCTCTCATTTTCCATTGTCCATCTTAGACTACTGCTACTTAAATGATCAGCTGTTTCATTGTTATGCCCATAACCTTTGGTCTACAATAAAAGAAGTTACTTAAAATAGTATATGATAAAAAAATTAAGTCAATGCCTTTATGTTTGTCCAAGACCATACATTTTATAGCTCCAAATCTTACAGCCTATCACTAAACATGTACTTTCAGTGTCCACTACCATAAAATCACAACATTTAAATGACAATTAATGCAAGAGCTCCTTAAATTTAAATGAAACCACAACCAGGGAAGAATGGTTAAGTTACCTGTTGGTTTCACAGATGGACAACTGATTTCTCTTTTTCCTCTGAGTTTATCACTGCAACCCTCTTCAGAGCTTTTTTTTTTTTTTTTAAGTACACACTTGTAGATCATCAAGGAAGAACCCTTTCTGTACTACCATAGCATTTGCTTGCCTCCAACAGAAAACAAGGTCAGCTAGTTTGCTGTTAATTTCAGGAACAGCCTTGTTACTTGGCTGTGAAAATCATAAATATGGACCTGTTCTTTTTGCTCCATGTTCCCTTTCCCATAGGCTATATTTTACCTGTACTAGCATTCTGGATCAAAAGCTTTAGTTTCATTAACTTGAAGAAAGTTGTATTAGGAACCAGGTATAGACAATCAGAGGAGTTATATATCACAAGGTCAACTAAATTCTCCTCCTCACCTCCCACTTTAGTGGGAGTTTAGCCAGGCCCTGATTTATAAGGAATGGTATAGATTCACTACAAATGAAGGCATTTTTAGCTTAAGAAATCACTCCATAGTCATGCTTATTTAGCACATGTTCATCACAGAGCCAATAAATAGCCTGTTACCTATTTTGAAAGGACAATTAGTTCCCATTGCTATCAAATATCATTTTATAGAATAAGTTTAACACTTTATCAGCCTTTTGAAAATGTTCCTCTCATTATTGACTACACAAAAGAAGTACTAGAAATACTGATCTAGAAAAACAAAATGGGTATCAAACAAATGAAACTACAACAAGTTGAGATTACCAGCCAATCTTGTCACAGTAACAGGATGCAATACAGGACAACAGCCACACAATCCTTCAAAACCAAATTCTACCACAGACATGTAAGAAAGCCCTGTAGCCAACCTGTTACTAGCCATCTGTATTACAGATGGGGGGGGGGGGGGGGGCTTTTTTTTTTTAATTAAAAAAAAAACAAGAACAAAACACAACCCCAACAAACAACTCCCCCAGTAACACAGATTTCTAGACTAGTATGTGTTGGAAAGGACTTTTGGAGGTCATTAGCCCAAACCCCATTAAAATATGACCCAATTAGATAAGGTTTTCTAGTACACTGTTTAGTTTTCAGTTCCTCCAAGGATAGATACCAAAACTCCCTCTGGGCAGCCCATTCCCAATGTTTCATCATCCTCAAGGTGGAATGTCCTCCCCCATCTAGTTGGAATTACTCTTGCCACTTCTTTGTTGTCCCTTCTGTTGCTGAGCACCTCCAAAAACTGCATGGCTCAGTCTTCTCTATAGTCCTCCTTCCCATTTGGTAGTTGAAGTAATGAGATTTCCTTTTCACATTCTTTTCTTATGACTGAACAAACTCAATTCTCTCAGTCTCTCCTCATACATAATGCCATCTGGCTCTCTGGCCATTACAGTGCCCTACATTGGACTCAATCTACTTTGTCCCTACCTTTCTTTTACTAAGGAGCCCACTGGTCACAGTACTTCCATTATGGACTCACAAACGCTGCTCCAGTGTGGTCTCACAAAAGGAACGATTGCTTCCTTCCAACTGCTGGCTATGTTGCTAGTAGAGCACAGTATGTCATCTGCTGCCTTTGTGGCAAGGATGCAACTCTGACTCATGTTCAGCTGGGCATCCACCAGAACACCTAGGTCCTTTTCTGTGGAGCTGCTTCCAGCCAGGGTACTCCCAGCCTGTATTGTTGCTTATTCCATGTCAGACACTGGACTCTGCACTCCAGTATTAATCCCCAAAGTACACCACTAGCACATGGCCATTTATTGAACTTTGTACTGTTGATTACCATCCTTTGAGCCTGGCAGTCTATCTGACCATTCACTTACCCAGTTGATACCTCACCTTCTTGGCTATAAGAATACTACAGCAGACTATGTTGAAGGCCCTGCTAAAAAAAATTAAAGAACATGCACTGTGCCCTCCCTATCTACAAGCCAGTCACATCATCATAGCAAGCAACTGGGTTGTACAACCTGTCTTTGGTAAACCAAGACTTAATGTTCCCAATTCCCTTTTTGTCCTTCACAGGCTTGGAAACAGCTTCCAGAAGCTGCATTTACTCTGTAACATGTCCACAGTTTTCCAGACCCTCCTTCTTGCCTTTCTTGAAAATGGGTACAATGTTTGCCATTTCCAGTCACTGAGGAACATCCCAATTGTGATTTCTATCCTCAAAGAGGATAGAAACCAGCCTCTTCACGACATCAGCCAGCAGCCCTGGATGCACACCATCTTGTCCCACTGACATGCAATTGTGCAACTGGCTTAACTACTCCCTAGCTATCATCATCTCCTGTGGGCAATGCTTCACTCCCATAGACTTTATCATTAGGCTCAGTGGCCTGGGAGGTCTAAGGACAAATGTTACCAGTAAAAACAGGCAAAAAAGGCACCAAGTACCTCAGCCTTTTCCTTGTCTTCTATCACTAGTCCCTTGCCCATTGAGTAGTGGGCCTGCATTTTCTTTAGCCTTCCAGTTTTTGTCCCCACCCTTCTTGTTTCTTCCCACATATCTCATGAGTTTCAATTCCATCTGAGCTTTGGCCTTCCTAACTCCATCCCAGCATACTTGGGCAACATCTCTATATTTCTCTTGGGTAGATAATGCTTGCTTTCACCTTCTCTGTATTTCCTTTTTGTCTTGTAAGGGCCCAGAGCTCCCTCCTAGGAGCTTAGCTGCATGCACTTACAGACAGCTCTCTGATATCACACAGGTGGTGATCCAGATTGTTATGAAGAAAGAGCTGCTTATGAAAGACCTCTAAGAAGCTGTCTTAGCAGGGGATCCCCTCACATCACTTAGGAGCTGCTTTTAAGCTAGACTGCAGCCATGCCTGTGCCTGGGCACATACCCCATTTGATGCACACGCTGACTCACAGACTTTACATATTGGCTTGACCTCAGACCTGCCTTGTCACTATTGACTTGCCTGGTGTCACTGGACTGTTGGCTGAACCTGGTTACGGTTACCTGGAAAAGGAGAGCAGAGCATGTCTGGTACTGTGGGATTGCTTCCACAGTTATGACACAGCTCCTGTGCCTACCTTGTCCCAGCTAGCCTTCCCTCACCCTCCCATTGCTGGTCCCTGACACATCTGAGCTCAGTCAGTGTGGTGGGTTGACCCTGGCTGGATGCCACGTGCCCACCAAAGCCACTCTATCACTCCCCCTCCTCAACTAGACAGGGGAGAGAAAATATAACAAAATGCTCGTGGGTCAAGATAAGGACAGTTTAATAAAGCAAAGGTTGCACGCGAGAGCAAAGGAAAACAAAAGATTTTATTTTCTACTTCCCATCAGCAGGCGATGTCTGGCCACTTCCTGGGAAGCAGGGCTTCAGTACACATAGTAGCTGCTCTGGAAGACAAACATAAATAACAAATGCCCCCCCTTCCATCTCCCTTTACTTAACTTTTATAGCTGAGCTGACATCATATGGTATGAACTATCCCTTTGGTCAGTTTGGGTCAGCTGTCCTGGCTACATCCCCTCCCAAGATCTTGCCCAGCCCCAGCCTGCCAGTGAGGGGGGGAAAATGTTGGAGAGACAGCCTTGATGCTGTGCCAGCACTGCTCAGCAGCAGCCAAAGCACTGGTGTGTTACCAACACCTTTCTAGCTACCAATACAGAACACAGCACTATGAGGGCTGCTATGGGGAGAATTAACTCCATCTCAGCCAGACCCAATACAGTCAGGCAACCTGCTACACTTGCCTAGTTTTCCGCATGTCAAAATGAGTCACTCTTGTGCTTTAAGAAGGTTATTCTTGAAGATCAATCAGCTCTCCAAAGATCCTTTGCAATTCAGACCAGTCTTTCATTCAATCGTTCAGGGATCTGCTTGGTACAAGACAAACATCTGTTCTTCTGTAGTACAGGGATCTAATCCTACTACTCATTTTGCTCACTACTTTTAGGACTTTAGTCTCCTGGCCCAGACCATATCCACAATCAGTTCTTCCTTGTTTGTAAGGTCTAGCTGAGCACATCCCCTAGAGAAAGCTTTTTATACTCTCAGGAAACATGCCTTTTTATTTCAAGTCAGTTTAACAACCTCTTTCAGTTAGGGCAAAATTTGGTTTTAGATGAGCTAAAACACAAAGCAGTTCACACTTCTTCTGTACTTATGCACAGAGCTTTCACCCACAAGTAATAACACAGCTACCTCATTTTGCAACTGCTTCATCTTTTAGCATAGCATCCACATTTTACAACCTGTTTTAACTTACCTGTCAAAACATTCACGTGCCACTTTCATTGCATAAACACAGACAAAATAACACTCTTTAGCAGGGTACTAACACAGTGCTTGAACTGATATTTGCCTTCTGTTGGCTTTACGTTCCCCATGGGGTTTATGTTGCAACGTGAGGGCAGGAGGAAGTGCTGGAGCATGTACTCCCACCAATCTTTTGGTGTATCTCTAATAGCTGAGCAGAGTTGTACCAGTGTAAGTTATTTTCTCACTCTTCAACAGACATTACACCAAAGACAGTTATAGCGTACACTGAAGTTTCATATTAGCTATTGCTAAGTGCTGCATTCGTGCATATACACCAAGACTATTTCTTGGCTTTCACAGGACTTACATGCTGACCAAGTGTTCTACATATTAAGTACCACTAGCACTTGCATTCAAATGTGCCTGTTGGTATCAATAGATGAAAAAAAATAATAGGTACTATACTGTTTCAAGTAAAGTAACTATATTTGAAAGCACATTATCAGAAACAGGACTATGCAGTCTCACCTTGAAATGATTCGCAGGGTGTACCAGTTGATGCGCTAACATCTGCTGATGAAGTCTGAACATCATCCAAACTCTTTTCTTTGGATTTTGAGCCCAGATTTCTGAGAACCGCCTCCTCTTCTCTACTTGAAGTGTGCACAAGAGAAGATGATGAAGTTTCAGCATAGAGTCGTTTCAGTACTTTCCCTATGAACACTGTGGGGTAAGAAAACTTCTTGAACAACAAGAAATGCAGTGTTTTAAAGGTATTTTAAGACTTAAAAAACCCAACAACTAATTAAAACAAGATAGTTTCCCTCATATTCCATGCACATTTGTCTTCAGTAGTCCCTACCTCTTACAAGTAAAGCTGAAAATAATATATTAAAGTCCTAAACTTGAGTCAGAAAAGCAGCTTAAACACCCCAGAGTTCAATAGCAAGGTTACATTTAAAGTCTTCTATTTGACTACATTTTGGCAATAAATTAATACAGTACATTTACAGACTAAACACTTTTTAAAAAATTTCTTTTAAAACAAGTATCTTCCTACACAAGTGTTATAAGGCTGCTCAAAATGCAGGTCTATTCTGGCACAGAGGCACTGCAATTGAATCACTCATTAAAATCAGCAAGCTACAACTATTTAATCACACAGAAAAACTAAAAGTAGACAGCAGCAGAAACACATGGTAACCCAATTATTTTTACAGAATTAGCAGTATACTTATACGCCTCTTCCTCTTATGGGCCCCTTTCTGACGACACTAGCAATCTGCTACTAGTTACTCAAATGGAAGCATCATTTGATTAAAGAAAAGAAATATATGCAAATAATCTACTCATCAACAAAACTATCACCTTTATATGGATGCATGCATATTTCAATCACTTGAAATTACTTATTATATTAAAATATAAAGTAATACTATGAAAGTTTTTATCTATTGCAAAACAACATCCCCAGTTTCATGAATTCTACGTGGTCAAGCAGGTATTGTGGGATGGGAGGAGGTGGCAAAAGAGTTTTGGAGAAAAACATGTTATCTTAACTCCAATTTTAAATTTAACATACAGTGTATGGACACTATACAAGCAAGCTGGTGCAGATTCTTAACAAAATTCTGCCAAGAGAAAAGGACTTACACTGTTATAAGAAGAATGGCTCCTACTGCAGCTTAACAGAAGATCATACTATCATCACACAACTCTCTTCAATAAATTACTTTCCTTCGCAACTGAAAAAAATCACCTTAATCAAGCTAGGAAATCCTTGAACCACTAGTCCCTGATAGACAAGCTTTATCTCCACAAGTACCTTGGCAATATGCTCCAGTTGTCATGTAAATGACTAACTATGGGGGAGAAAGTCCTGTTACACTTTTTTTGAGCTCTTGCTAGTTTATATGTGATCACTTACTCTTTGCTTGTGCCCAGTCTCTTGAATAATCTCTGACCTTATGAAAGGCCTATGACAAGATGTAAGCCTGAAGAGATACTTGTGCAGAGAGCTTTGCTTATGAAGTCCAAATTTTAGTTTTTCTGTAGTTATCCATCATTCACTGACATGAAAAAACGCATGACAAGCTGCCAGCTATGTCCCCATCAAGTAAGCACAATCCATTTTGCAAGTTATGGGTTAAGACCATCATTCCCAAAAAGACAGACATCAACGAGTGACTGTATATTTTCTTTTCATAAGGTTCCCTTGCTAGGGTATTCTACAGCTAGAGAGACAAAATCAGCAATTAGTCTCCTCAGAGGACAACTAGAGAATGTAGACAGAAATAAGCAGCGTAATAAGACAAAGTTAACTGCCCTTTGCAGATCTCTGAATCTAAAGCAAGTTGTCCAAGAAGTTTATCCTGGATCCTTTCCCTGAGTACTGCTACTAACACTGCAGCATTTTAATGAACTCCAGTAGAACAGTTACTAAATGTCGTGGTTTAATCCCAGTAGGCAGCTCAGCCCCACACAGACACTCACTTACTCCCCCCGACGTGGCACAGGAAAGAGAATCAGAAAGGTAGAATTGAGGGTTGAATTGAGGTGAAGACAGTTTCATAGGCAAAGCAAAAGCTGCGCACACAAGCAAAGCAAAACCAGGAATCCATTCACCGCTTCCCATGGGTGGGCAGGTGTTCAGCCATCTCCAGGAAAGCAGGGCTCCACCACATGTAACCGTTACTTGGGAAGACAAACGCCATCACTCCGAATGTCCCCCCCTTCCTCCTTCTTCCCCCAGCTTTATATGCTGAGCATGACGTCCTATGGTCTGGAATATCCCTTGGGTCAGTCAGGGTCAGCTGTCCCGGCTGTGTCCTTCCCAGCTCCTTGTGCCCCACCAGCCTCCTTGCTGGGGTGGGGGGAGAAGCAGAAGAGGCCTTGGCTCTGTGTGAGCACTGCTCAGCAATAACAGAAACATCCCTGTGTTATCAACACTTTCTAGCACAAATCCAAAAAAACATAGCACCACAGGAGCTGTTATGAAGAAAATTAACTCCAGCACAGCCAAACCAGTATACAAATCAACATTCAAGCACTTGCACCGAGGAAGCTGTTCTTCCAAAGCAAATTATCATTGAGATACTGATGAATCTATATATGGAAATACATTTTCTCCAAACCTATGAGGAGCTATGTAGCTATCTCCTCAGCAGCTACAGTGGATTTTATGCTCCCCATCTTGAAATCTGATTTCTCTAGTCATCTGTTCAGTTACCCCCACAAAAAATGACTTCACTCTTTCTTTTTAAAATATAAGGACTATATTCACATGCACATTAGCATTGCTTCAGAAAGCAATACGAGACAAGTTTTGATACATTCATTCCTTCTCATTCACATGGAGCTCTTCCCATCTCTAATATCTATGCTTGAGAAAGCAAGCTGAAACAATGCCTGCCTTTGGAGGGTGAGAATACTGAGGAAAATATTCTTTCACAAAATCGCTCTTGCTTAGAAAGAAATATGTAGATCAGCAGCAGTAATAGATTTACTTGAGCAAAGATGTGGTTTAGGTGCCAACACCAAAGCAGCATCCAATCTTATAGGGTGGAGTTTTCAGCAGACACAGGAAGAAGCAGCTGTGTGCAGAGTGGGAGAGTTCATTATTGCCTGCAAAGCTTTCACACCTGTGTCAGTGCATCTCAGCCCTGCAAAGTCATCTCTTAAGACAACTAGTAATTCCCAATAATCATGACAGAATGGAAATGAGCAGCAGTGACACCTAGTCATGACAAGGTCCCTGTTTGGAACCTGATATATTTCAAGGCTTCTGAAGACAGCAGGAAGCGATGTATCCCAGCAGTATACCCTCCTTGGGAGAGTGAAGAAGGTGGTATCGCTAGAGAGCAGATGAAAAAAACTCACTGATTTAGTCTGAACTATTTGGAATCCTAAGTATATTGTAGCCTGAAGAAAAAAAAAATCTGCCTGCAGCCCAAAACTTTTTGAACAAGTTTGTCCTGTGTATCAATGAAAAAGGAAATTAGGCTCTGAGGAATATCTATCCTGCCACACTCAGCAGCTTTACACACTCCAGAGAAGCATTCTGCTTTGCAGTTAAGAGTTTCAGAGCTGAGCTACCAAAACATTTTTCAGATGATAGAAGATGCTCCTTCCTCAGGGTTTTATTGCTGCAATTACCAAAAAAAAAAAAAAAAAAAGATATCCATGAGCATTGGCTTAACCACAGGAGGCTGGTCTTGCCTGATGCTACAGAGCAGTTTTTCTCCCCTATTCAAAACTCTCCTTAACCTGATGCCTTTGGCACCATGCAGCTTCAGAGATCAGTCCATCTGGTAGGAATAACTACCTCTTAACAAGATATTAACAATAAAGAAAATTCAAGGAAGAATACCTACTACCAGAGACATATCTAACCTATCAGAGTTACAAAATGGAATAAGACTTGCTCTCACCATACCTGTAGCATAGCCAAATACATATATATGGTTATTTGATGCTGTTGTTTTCCAGTCAATATAAGTGATGGAGGATCTGTACAGATTCATGTGGTCTTTCAAGAGACCAATCTGGGAACACTTTTCTACTTTTTGTAAGACTGATGTTTCTAAACAACCATATACAATTTTGAGATGTGTTTTTAAAAAGACCGCAAGAAAAGATGAGGGACACCACAATAAGATGAAGGATACACTACTTGGAGTCAGAATCAACGAAATTTGCCACATTTATATACAGCATTAATGCACAACGTACAAGGGACTGAATTTAATATATTCTACTGGGTATGTTTTTGAGGACATTCTTGAAAATTGTATTCACATATTACAAAACCTGGCGTTCCAGTCTGGAAGAGAAAGAATAGTTTTAGGGGAATTATCTCTGGAACTGAGCCTGTAATCGAACAGGAAAGAAATGTGAACAGCAGTAAGAAGCCAATTACAAGGAAAAAAAAAAGGGAAGCCTTGTTGCACAGACTACTGCAAATATATCTCTCCTCTTAGAATAAAGCAGTCTCTGGAACTAACAGATGAGAAACTGGAAATGAGAGAAGAAAACAGATAAGCTAAGTGGTTTAGTTTTGTGGAATAGATTGAACACACTTCAAGATTATACAAAGGAAACTTCACAATGTTAGAGCTGGGCATATGGTCAAAAGGAGGTACTGTACAATAATAATATTAACAGAAATACCTGGCCCAAATCATAAAGGTTTAAAGAGTCTTCGCTCTTCAGCTGTAGGGGAAGACCAGGCTACACTGACTGTTAACAAGCTTATAACGATTAAAGACAGAAATGAAACCTTATGGACTTTTTCTCCCCCCAAGGGGGTGGGAGGGCTCCACACTTAGGGGGACAAGCAAACATTCCTAAATGGAGATTACTAAGATGGAGGTGGCTACAGATTAAAACCTGTGTGTTTAATCAATCACGAGAGAGACTGAGCCACTACTGTGATGGAGGTCACGTACAATGACAATGTGATCCAAGACCGTATTTGGCCAAGTATTTTTTAATCCGAGACGGGAAAATGAAGTACATTAATATATGAATCTAGAGAGATCTCACCAAAAAACTTGTACAGCCTTAAGTCTGCTGTGTACAAACCACCTGAACTCAAACCTGAGCAGACACAGAGAAGAGTTTTTACAATAACCAACAAGACATGGAACAACAACAAAAAGCTAGGCTGTTTAGCAGAAGCAAACAAATGCCAAAACAATTTTAAGCAAGTAGTGAGAAGTGTTATATAGCTCAAGGATAAGATTACATTAGACCATGCCACAAAAATATTAGAAACTACTGGTGAATGAGAGCTGCCAACCAACGCACTGATGAGCATCCAGAAGTATTGCAACATTCTTCTACTAAATTAACAGGAGAAAACAAAACTACATAGTTAGAGAAGTCTCTTATATTAAGCTCTAACTCCTATAAACACTATAGGGCTCACTGCCAACAGGAAGGACTAGAACCAACTGCACTGAAGACTGCTTTTAACACTATATTCTTCAAAGATCACTCCAGGGTTCCTTACATTTGGTTACTGACACATAGGCAAACTAAGCCAGAGATCAGATGTCTGTGATCACATTGGATCCTTTTATTTGTTAAAAGGAGGTAGACAAAATTTATCTAAAACAGGTCTCTGAAATTAAAGCTAGCAAGAAGGGGTCACATCAAATAGTACCAGATAAGTTGACTTTCATCAGGTACACTAATGCTGTACAAGACAGACATTCATAAAGAAAGAATAAGTTACTAGTTGTAACCACTGCATGGCTATTGCTTTTTTAAAGGGGTAAAAACCACATGACATCTTAATGCAGTAACCAAGGTCCTGAACTTTGCTTACTACTTCAGCAGTACACCTAAGGCAGAGTCACATTTAAGGGCAGTATATAAAAATGTATATACACAACTCATTTAGAGCATTAGGATGAGCTTTTGCTCAGCTTCCTCATAGAAATCCCACTGACATCAAGTTTTCCACTTAAAGAAATATAATTTGGCTTATAGTAGTGGCAAATGACAGTTTAAAAAGCCAACAGTGGAAGATTTTAATCTGTAGAGCCACTGTACTTTTCATTCAAAATATAATTATATTTAAAACACAAGAACTTTCCTCACAGCATTATTAAGAGCTTATGCCATTTTACAGTGAAGTATGTGGCTTCTGTGTACTTCTATAACTTCAAAAAAATCCAGCTGCGGTGTTGTGTCTGAGATGCAGAGAGCTGTAAGCACAAGATGAAGAGAGCAGTTCCTGTGTTTCTGCAGTTAGAGTATTTCAGTTGGAAGGGAGCTACAATGATCATCTAGTCCAACTACCTGAAATTTTTAGTAGAAAACTTCAATTCTAATAGACCTACAAATGTGAAAAGCTTACATATTCTAGTCTGGTCTTCTGAGTAAGTTTTCTATTTAATTTCAAAAGTGAAACAAATTCACTTTCTAGATGAAAACATGCAACACTAATCAAAACACCCAGCCTGTAATTGAAAGCACTGAATGTCCCTACTGTGCAATGAGCTGAAGCAACACCAGAAGACATCTTTCCAGGAATTCCTCAGTAACAAAGTATTTTCAGAAAAGAGAACAAGTTGCAATAGGTACCAGACTAGTTCCATGGCTAATTCTTGACAACTGGTGTGGAAATAGTGAAGTACAAATACATCAGAAAACTGAAAAAGCACCAAGTCTCTACAGTTTTACATAACAAACCAACCAAAGTGTAAGTCTGAGAAACACAGTGCAGAACACGTGCTGGTTAGTGATACAAATTGTGAACATCTAGGATCTTTCTACCACAATTTTGTGAGAAGAGTAAAAAGCATCCTTCAAATAAATGCATTGTTTGGCATCTACATATTAAAATCAACACCACTTTAAGTTTCTTAGGTACATAAGCAGACTACCCACAAACACACACATGTGAACACTGGAATAGTACTGCAGATTTATAAAGGTTCTCCTGGGGTTGACAGCATGACTTAAAACTCAGTTAAGACTACAGACTGTAACAAAAGCATGCTGAAAAACTAAACAAATAAAGTTCTGAACAACATCGGAAGTGTTCCTGTCCAGCTGAGTGCAGGAGGTGACAACTTCCTCAAAAACATTTCTGTGGAGAATGCTTGCCACATACTTTTGGCTACTTGCCATACATACTGTAAGCAACCCCACCACATTTCTCAACTGGTTGCCTTCTGCCTACTTAAATGCAACTTGGGCAGCAAGAATAAAATAAGCAGCATCAAGAGCGCTGAACACATTAGAACTCTGTGAAGCTTGCAAGCTGCCCTACTTGGTCTCTCTCTCCCCTACAGACAGAAGTTTTCCAAAAAGGGAAGAGTCAGGAATTTCTTCTGAAGACATCCTATGTGTAAGATGTGTTAACATGCTATTTCTGCTAAAGCAGAAGAAAAGATAGTACAGCAAAACAGAAGAGGATGGAAAGGGGAGACAGAATGATAATCCACATGCAGAACATATGGGCAAGGCTTCATTAAAATGTTCAGTTCATCTGTTAGTGCAGAATTACTCTGATATTCAAAAGGATTTAAATCCTTGAAGTCTCTTTTATTGTGTAAGTATCACATCTCCTACGAAGGCCACGGCAGGACAGTTACTTTACAGCATGGTCATAAAAATCACAGAACAGTTAAGGTTGGAAGGGACATCCAGACATCATCTAGTCTAATCCTAATGCTCAGAGAAAAATCAACTAGAGCAGATTCCTTAGGGCCTTGCCTAGTTGGGCATAACAACCCTATTGCCTGCATAATCTCCTCTTCCCTAATGGTGGCTGGACAGTCAACTCTTGACTGGAGGTGCTCAAGGGGACCACTTGAAAAAGAGTGGCTCTTGAAAAAGAGATACCTGGATTTCATGAGGACCCAAAGCAACAGGCTATAAAAGCATTTTAAGAGACTGCTACATACAGATAATGCTAGCCAGACTGCCATTCTTACCAGTTAGCAGATGGAAGACTGATGATAACTTCTGGCTTGGAGCTACTATCTATTCCCTTAAGCCATTCCCCAAAGCTTACTTGCCCTTTAACCATACAGCATTGACTTTCATATTTTAGGTCTTCTGGATTCTTTCCAAAGGAGTTGCTCAACTGGCCAAACTGAGGAACAAAGGTCATAGAATCATTTAGGTTAGAAAAGACCTTTAAGATCGAGTCCAACCATCAACCATGCCCACTAAACCATGTCCTGAATGCCTTGTCTACACGCTTTTTGAATACCTCCACGGATGGCGACTCAACCACTTTCCTGGGCAGCCTGTACCAAGGCTTTACCCTTTCAGTAAAGAAATTTTTCCTAATGTCCAACCTAAACCTCCCCTGGTACAACTTGAGGCCATTTCCTCTCGTCCTATCTCCAGCCACCTGACAGAAGAGACCAACACCCACCTCACTACAACCTCCTTTCAGGTAGTTGTACAGAGCGATAAGGTCTCCCCTCAGCCTCCTTTTCTCCAGGCTAAACAACCCCAGTTCCCTCAGCCGCTCTTCATAAGACTTGTGCTCCAGGCCCCTCACCAGCTTCATTGCCCTTCTCTGGACACACTCCAGCACCTCAATGTCTTTCCTGTAGTGAGGGGCCCAAAACTGAACACAGGACTCGAGGTGCGGCCTCACCAGTGCTGAGTACAGGGGAACAATCACCTCCCTGCTCCTGCTAGCCACACTATTTCTAATACAAGCCAGGATGCCATTGGCCTTCTTGGCCACCTGGGCACGCCACTGCCTCATACTCAGCCAGTTGTTGACCAATACACCCAGGTCCTTTTCCGCCAGGCAGCTTTCCAGCCACTCCTCTCCAAGCCTGTAGCGTTGCATGGGGTTGTTGTGACCCAAGTGCAGGACCTGGCACTTGGCCTTGTTGAACCGCATACAATTGGCCTCAGCCCATCAATCCAGCCTGTCCAGGTCTTCACTCTCTATTTGTTTGGCCTAACTTACAGCGAATCTTGGGTCATGGCTCTATAAGTCTCAAAAAGACAAAGGCACCTAGTTTACGTTTCAGAAACTAGGGGCAAAATTCAGTTTGCAGTTATGATGCCTAGTGGTAGACCCATGCAAGGCATCATACTCTGTTTACACATTAGATACCCCTCCAGAGACCTAGTGTATACAAGACACCAATTCTGCCAACCAGCCACTGGGTGTCCAAGATGTACTCAGTACAGATGATACTGCACTGAGTACAAGCCCCAGTTATAGTCAATGGAAATCAATACGCAGGACCTCTGAGGATAATGAAATGTATTAATCTTGACCTGAATTTCACAATACAAGAAAAGCCACACACACATTGCTCCCAGACAAAAACAAAACACCCAATCACCAACCCTCACAGCCAAAATCCCACAAGCAAAACAAAAAGGACATAGCTTAAAGCTCAAAGACCCCAGAACCATTGCTAGAAATCGCAGAGACCACAGGCTTGAATTATGTCAAGAGGGCGTGCGTGTGCACACGCACACACAAGTTCTAGCCCTGACGGCAATGAATAGCTATTTAAACATTAACTTCAAAAATCTTTGACTAGAGATCACTTAGCTGCAGAGAAGATTCCCAGACTTGGGATACCAGTTCAGCAACTACCAACAGATTAAAAATCAAACAAAGAGGAAAGGGAGGAACTAACTACAGCAAAACATTTCACGGCAGCTGAGCAGGGTACCATTTTCCCACTCCCCCTCATTTTTATACAACTTTCCCATTTCCAAAAGTGTTCAAGCTGCACAGAGATAAGAGGAAAGGAAGAAGAATGCAATGACATGCAGTTACATCCTGTATAGCCTGACAGTTCAGATCATCGTAAGGGTGTATTTTATATTTAAGAAGGGATGCTGTTGTTCAAATCAGGAGGAAGAAAAGGAAAATGTAATTTTCCTGCTACCAGCGAAGTCAGCTTTGCCAAGAGTGACATACTTCCTTTCCACCATCAACAGCGTGTGTACAAACCAAAGCAAAGCACCGTCATGGGAATAACAAAATTGATCTTTCCAAAGGGGCGGGGGAGGGGAAAAGTGTGAAATATGCTGAATTCTAGCTGTGGTCAAAGTACAGTTTTATGCACATAGGAATGGGAAGCCTCCAATTTTACAGTATTCTGCATTGTGTTCACAACCCACAAGCAGTCCTCATCCTGGTGAGGCTATGGTAACAGGCTCTTACAAGAGTAGCTGAAGCACAAAACAGGATAAAAGTAAGGACTGGAAGATCTGGTGCAGAAAATTCAGGCTGAAGCTGACTATCTCTTGAAAGAGGCACTTGTAGACAAACACAGAAGCTAACATCTTACAAGATCTCATGTTTGGTCAAAGAGGATGCCATTCTGCAGATCATCTACAACATCTTCAGTTTTCATACTTCAGACTTCACTGCATCTATCTATAAATTTATAGCCCTTGTTTCCAAACAGCACTGTTATTCTCTGACATTCTTTCTTGAGGAAGATACCAAGTAATTTTTCAGCTTCAAATTTCAGGGTGGAATTCACTTGCACCTTAAGGCCAGAAAAAGCGCTAGGCTATCTTGTCTTAATGACTGAAAGAAGTAATTTTACGCACCTACCCACACTGAGACCTGACAACTTGTGTCTTGAGTATTTTTAATATATTTCAAATGATTCCAGAGGCCCTTCAAGAACTGGAGGAACTAAATAGTTCACATGAGTTTTTTTCCAGTGCTTAATCACCTTTGGCATAAAACACACACACCATGTTTGCTACTCACATTTGAAAAGCTTGACTTTTTTTTGGCCTTGGTCCCTTTTCTGCCTCGTCTTACTATATTAAGGAATCCTGTATTACATAGTCATTTGTTTCCTGTGAAGATCTCCCTACATGTTAGAAACCTCGATTCTGAAGAAGAGTCTTTTGGTCTGGAAGGCACAGTCTCTCAGCTTCATATACCTTAAACTACCTGCATTCGCAAAGAAAGCACTTCTATGAACAAAGGCTGTTCATCCCATTTCCCCCAAGAGCTATTATCATCTGGGTCAGCAGATGTCAAGGAGGGTGGGTTGCTTGGTTTTGGTTTCTTTGGAACTACAAAACTCTGGAATTAAGACTGACTAGGAACACCATGGTGAAATGCCAATATCACAAACTGATTATTTTTAACTTGACTAGCTCCTTACACAATCTTTTAGTTCTACTAGCCTCATAAAACTTGATTGACAGCTTAAATGGAAAAATTTGTACAGTTTTTGATATAATTTCTACACATAAGGTGGGAATGGTCCTTTTCCCCACTTTTACAATTGCTCTCATTGACACTCCATATAACATAAATCATTTTACTCTTAACTGCTAAAGCTATTATTACAAATTTAGTGGGGGAAAAAAAGAGAACCTACACGTACTGTTTGGGAATCAAATAACAGAAGGATTTACTTGCATTCAAGGTCAGATGAATTCTGTGCATGAACTACTAGGCATCAGCTGTCTGCATCCCAGTACAGTTGGTAACCAAAAAGTCACGGGGAGCTGCACAAGAAGCTCAGATGCTGCCATTTAAAATCCAGCATGTAACGTTAACTTCACAATATTGAGGTTCATCTCAAGACCTCTGACATTATTCTCACTGAAACAGCATCTATTAATGTTCCACATCCCATTAGACATTAAAATCAGATGCTAATTACCTAGATTTTACTCCTGCTTTATTCTTTATTACAGTTCAAGAATGGCATAGTGTAAAAAACCCCTCCAGTTTTGTGCTCTAATACAGTAGCCCATAAAACGTGGCTCCATTCATCTTTTCACCTAGCACTAATTTTTAGAATATATGCAAAATCACTTTGTTATCCAAAACTCACTAATATACCATTCTCCTATCTTTGAGGCAACTTTTGAACAAGAGCAACTTAAGTACATAGCACACATCACTAGGGTAGAAAGGAAGGAAAGGAAAAGAATATAGTGATCACACACCCCACATTTATGTATTCACCTAAATTAAGGAGTGAGTCACAATGGGAGAGTGATTTACAACGCAAAGATGGACCTGTGTGCATCCAGGCCAACCACAGTTCACAGCACTTGCAGATACAAAACAGTAATTTATTTGCTACAAAAAGTGGACATTCTTTTTCTCTTCTTAGCTTAGACGAAACTGATTCAGCTTCACCAAGCACGATCTCTGTGTCACATTGCAGTTTCAAATCAGGAAGACTGGTGTTACATCTGTCAGCAAATTCTGCATGACTGTGTAGTTCAGTAAGAATCTAATAGATCGTGCCATGCTGTCTCAACAAAGGCTTTAGAGACCTCTCAGTAGGCCACCTTAATTGCAGCCGCAAGCACCTAGATGTCTAATAAACTTGTCTTGACACAGATAAGAAGCTACATAACCACCACAATGAGAACATCAGGATTTTGTTCCAGCTGTTCATAAGAACCCCATCTGCCTCATAGCAACACCTTGCAAGATGTGTACTCCTACTACAGTCCTGGGAAAATGGAGCATCTTCACCATTATTTCAATTTGTGCGTGCTATCCATATTTCTAAGCATCTTTACAGTACTTAACAATACATTTCTCATACTGCACCATTATCTTGATCTTACCTGGCACAATCAAACAGACCTCACTCAAAACATCTAAAGATATCTCACCCACCCTTACTAAAGAAGCTCAACTTTGCTGAATATTATTATTAATAATAATAATTCTGGCTACTCAAAGCTGGACCAACTGTAAACCACAGCTGTAAAAGACACTTCCCCCCCACCCCTCTCTTCTGACACAAATTTTGGAGGGAAAGGGAAAAAAAAAAGAAAAAGGTTGTGCGCTTATAACATCACTGGTCACCAAGACTAGTCCCCTGCCAACACAGGTGTAAATTTTGTAAACTTCAGAAAGTATAAACCTTACTTCAACGTAAAGAACTCTTATCCAGATGTAAACAGGATATGCTTTGAAGTGAACATCAAACTATACCACACATGTGGGCTAAAGTTAAATGTTATGGTAAATGCTGGGGGTAACATGGAAAACAAATAGTACCGTAATGGCCTAAAGCACTGCCATAAGAATAGCTGAAAATTGTAAAAAAAAAAAAAAAAAAAAAGTCATTCAGAGTTCAGATTACTGAAGAGGAAAAAAATCTGAAAATTTTAAAGAGACAGATTGCTCCCTCTGCTCATATGAAACTAAAACAAAGCTCAATATACTAGTATTTACAAAACAAACCGTGAAACTGGCAGGGGTAATATCACTGAGCACAGGCAAAAGTTCAACAAGACTGTGCATAATTTAGGTTTTATTTAAAAGGAAACTTTTTAAGTTCTTATTATATAAAATATAAATACAATTGAATGGCTACATAGTCTTCAGAGAGTAAATATATTGCCCTTTGCTGTGACTTGAATATTTGATTGTAACATAATATCCAGCAATTTCTGCAAGCATCCCCACATATGCATATAACAGAAATCAATATTATACCAAATATCACATCATTACAAAGTTCTGGAAGTTTCAATGAGAGACAATTTTTCTTTTCTTTCTAGTCATAAAGGGACTTCTAATTTAAGCCATTAGGCAACGCTTAATAGAAATGCAAACTTTTAGAGAACAGTTTTCAACCTTCTGAACTAAAGACAACTGAAAACATAAGAAACCACATATTGCCTACTGGAAATAACAATCTGTGCTGGTTTTGGCTGGGAGAGAGTTAATTTTCTTCATAACAGCTGGTATAGGGCTGTGTTTTGGATATGTGCTGGAAACAGTGTTGGTAAATCAGGGATGTTTTAGCTATTGCTGAGCAGTGCTCACACAGAGCCAAGGCCTTTTCTGCTCCTCCCCCCACCCCACCAGCGAGCAGGCTGGGGGGGCACAAGGAGCTGGGAGGGGACACAGCCGGGACAGCTGACCCCGACTGACCCAAGGGATATTCCAGACCATAGGATGTCATGCTCAGCATATAAAGCTGGGGGAAGAAGGAGGAAGGGGGGGACATTCGGAGTGATGGCGTTTGTCTTCCCAAGTAACGGTTACGTGTGGTGGGGCCCTACTTTCCTGGAGATGGCTGAACACCTGCCTGCTGGTGGGAAGTGATGAATGAATTCCTGGTTTTGCTTTGCTTGTATGTGTGGCTTTTGCTTTACCTATTAAACTCTCTTTATCTGAACCCAGGAGTTTTCTCACTTTTACTCTTCTGATTCTCTCCCCCATCCCACTGGGGAGGGGAGCAAGCAAGCAGCTGCGTGTGGCTGAGCTGCCAGCTGGGGTTAAACCATGACACAAATCTTAACTTTTTAAGGATTGCTCTGAGTTAGCCAATATGTTCCAGAAATCTACTGATAACAAGCTCAAAGCTAGTATTGAGTGAAAGGCATCACACACTGATTGTTTAAAAAGGTAAAATAACCCCAAATCAACACACCAAAATGGTGCACATCACCTCCTCCACTTACCACTTTTACTAAATAACACAAGTACATATACCTGTTCCTAAAAATATCCAAGTATGGTTAAACAAAGTCCTATCTATCTCTTGTGGACCATGCTATCTCACTGCAAAGTAAATAAAAATAGGTCCAAAGTATAATTTCTGAAAAGAAACCAACCCAAAGCCACCCCCTCCAAAAAAACCCACCCCCACAAAACACAGAACCCCAAAGACCACATTAAGTCAGGCTCCACATATTCAGCTATCTGTAAGCATGAGTTACCCTCACAGACTTTCTAAATACAAAGCCGCTGCATCTATCATTTCCATGTTGGCCTTTCTCCTTGGCTAGATTTCTCATCCAGGCACAACGTTGAAGTCAGCAACAAAAAAGGCCTAAGATTTCCCCCCCCCGCCCAAAAGGTTTTAATGGTAGAGTCAATTACACTTGCAGTAGTGCAACTTCTATATTTAATCACAAAACCAAGATATTTGCGATTTATTCAACTACAATCCAAATAAAATTTACATCTTGGTGAGCTGTAATAAGTCTTTGGTCACTAAAAGCAATATGCATTGTTAATTGCTTGGGCGTGGGGGGCAGGAGAAAGATACCTCTCCCAGAGCAAAAGAAAATAGTGTCAGGCATCAAACTCCACTTCTAATTAATATTTCCCTTACTGAGAAACACATCTTGATGAAAGAAAAGACATCCACCCTAAAAAAAGGGGTTTTTTTCCCAGAAAAAGCCTCAAAGTGTTTTCAAAAAAATTATGTTGAGTTTAGAAAACAAAAATAATAATAAAAAACCCCAAGATCTGTAAGAAGCAAGGCTGTTCTTAAACAATTAGAAAAAGGAAAAAAACCTGGTGTGTTTTTCTGCAAGAATTACGCTGTTTAATATCTGACTTTTTTTTTCTTAAACGGCCAACAAACCAACAAAACCCTAAAACCAAGGAACCACAATCTCATTTCAATCCCTATTACAAGTATGAGCTTCCTGCCCCAAGCCCAAGTCATCTGAATCATCACAAAGACATGAAAATAGCACTCCTTGATGCAATACTCTGACTGTTTAAAACCGTTTGTTACTGTTTTTACTGATGACTATCAGTTGGCCGTATCCAATTTCTAGTTTAATCTCTCAAATAGGAAGTCCCCTGTAGTACCGCTAGATCATCCTTTGTCCGGCATACTAACTTCCGTATCACTTCTTATTAGCAGTTAAGGTCAACAATGTATACGACACCTACACAGATATCTTAACTCTACCCTTCAGCAGCAGGAACACCACTAGATAACCCTTTATGATAGTGTTACCTTGGGGCTGGCCAAACTTTCAAGAATGATGACAACAGCTTTAAAGATGCAATTGATGATGTTTAACAGCTATGAATTATGAATTCAGCTGTCCCAGAGAGGATAATAATCCTGTCAGCAACACATATAATGACAACTGCTAGTACCTCTAGCCCTGTTATGAATCATTGATAGATGAGCAACTGAAAAACAAAAAGCCCCACAAAACTCAAAAAAACTTTGCACTTTCTCAGTTACACCTGCCCAACCCTTTCCTGGCAAAGTGAAGTGCACTTCACCTACCTGCACTGCTGGCTTACTGTCTTTCCACTATTTAGATTTTCTTAACTGACAATTAGACCCATGACTTACAAGCTGCTGACCGTCCTGTTTTTTCTGTATTACGGCCCCATTCAATACAAAACAAAAAGCTTCAGTGTTCACTGGTAATGCAGACAAAAGTCTATCTTCAGCATCTTTAACCTACACCCATAGACAGGAGCAAAAACAACCTTAAAGAGAAGCAGCTAAACCTTCTTTTTCAGCTCTTTTCTGAGACACCTGTCTTTCTAAAAAAACATATATTGTTTTACACAATAGAAAGTCAACAGTTTCCATACATGCTACTGGCTGCTGAGGCTCAGCAGATGATGTTGTAAACTCTTCCAGTTTTGTTATTTCATCCCGGGTGACCACGTGGCATCCTATCATCCTTGTATTCCTCGCTGTATTTTCTTCCCAATCTTAAGTCATCAGTCCTTAGAGTGGCTGAAGAAAACATAAGCGATTTCTAACTTTACACAGTAAAGGCAGTCACTCAGCACGATCATTTCAGCTTTCTCTTCCACCGTACTGAAACAAGTAGTTCTCTATTTGACCTTTGGTTTTAAACAATTTGAGTGCTTTGTAATTTGTCTCCCCCATTCTTGGCTCTAGAGTCACACGTTTATTTACAAGTGAATGAACTCACTCTTCCCAACTCTCTAACCTTCTCCCAGAAGACATCAATTTGCAATTCTCTGGTTTTCCTCAAAGGAAGTCAAACTAGAAACAAAACAGTTACTCCATGTGCCTTCTCCATTCCTCAGAATGAAGCTGCATCTAAAACACAGAATGCTGCTCTATTTTATACTTCTTTCAAAACCATCACCAGCTGCAGTCAGCAAGTAGCTTAAACGCTAACCCTTGCTGTTCAGTCTCACTCTCACGTTGTTCTTCTCACAGGGAGGATTCGAGTTTCAGAAATGCTGGAACTGGCTGAAAACTCGAGAGCCAGCCACAAAGTCACTACAGTAGGCAAGCATTCAACTCTCTTATAGCTCAGCCCAACTCAACCCCCCTGAAGAACAAGGTATCACTTAAAGAACACCTGTATTTTTATTATTGCATTCCTCCTGAGCAAAGCCATGTCATATAAAAGATAAAGGCAAACCAAACGGACTGAAGTTACGCTTAGATAAGAGACGGTGTGGGGTTTTTTTTCTTCCTTTGCAAGCACAGTACCATACTTATATCAGAACTGCACTAACTCTCTTTAAATAAGCCAGGCTGCGCCGTCACTAACGAGTACGCATACACGTGCGTACTGAGAAAAGAGGTGCTCACCCTAAATACTTTCCGATTAGAGCAGTAGTTTTACGTACCCTTCCTCCCCGCCCCCAGGCAGCAGCACCCAGCAGCAGCAACTCTCCCCGGCAGCCCCGAGCCAGAGGGGCTACAGGACAGGAGCTCCGAGGCGGGCTCAGACCACCAGGCCGTGCCCCCCCTCGCCCTGCACGCCCGCCGCCTTCCCCTCAGGGTCCCTCCCGCCGGGAACCATCCCCCCAAGGCGACCCCGGGCCGCCCGCCGCCCCTCTTGCCGGAGCTCCGCTCCTCGCCCGCCTCCGGCTTCCCACCGCCCTCCCCCGCGGGGAAAGGCGCGGCGGAGAGGGACAGGAACGGCGGCAGCACGGTACGCCCGGGCGGAAACGCGCCTCAGCCGAGGGCGGCCGCGGCCGGGGCCGGTAACCGCCGCCCCGCCAGACTCCCTTGTCCCCAGCCCCAAGGAGGAGGCGCGGCAGCAGAGACGCCCCCGCTCGACGCCCCCTCACCCGGCACGGCCCGGCACGGCCTCTCCTCACCTTCCCGCCTGCTGAGGGCCATGGCCCCGGCCGCGCGGGCGGCCCCCTCCGAGGAGCCCGACCTGCCCCTCCGCAACCGCCAGCCCCGCGCTCGCCCTCCTTCCTGCTCGCCGCCGCGCCTGTCCGTCACGGGACTGGAGGCGCGCCATTGGCGGAGGCGGTGGCAGGGGCGGGGCCGCGCGGCCCCTCCCTCCCGCCCGCCCCGGCCGGCGCGCTGCCCGCGGGTTCCGGCAGGGGGAGCGCGGCTGCGTAGAGCCGGGCGGGCGCCGCCGCCGCCGCCGCCGCCGCGCGCGTGCGGGAGCGAGGACGGGGGTGCGCGCGGGGAGGGGAGGGGAGGGGAGGGGAGGGAACGGGAAGGGGGGGGTGGGGGGGGCGGCGCGCGGCGGGCGGCCCCGGCGGCGCGCGGGGAGCGGGCGGCGGCGGCGGCGGCGGCGCCCCGGCGGGGTGAGAGTCGCCGGGGTGATGGTGGGCGCGCGCCGCTGCTGCCGCTGCCGGCCGGGCGTCTCCTTCACCTGACCCGGCAGCCCCGCGCGCAGCCCGCACCCGCCGCGTTCATAATGCACTAGAATGTCAGCGCTGAAAAAGGTACGGAGGGACGGGAGCGACGGCAGGGCACGGCGGGAGGGAGGGGGGGCCGCCGTCGGGGCGGCGGGCGCGCCGCGCTCCTCGCGGGATGCCCCCGCCCGGGCGGCGGAGGGAACGGGGGTGCCGCTGCCGCGGCTCCGGCCGCTGCTCCGCGGGGACCGCCGCCGTCGGGGACCCGGGCGGAGGGGGGGGCGCGCCGCCCGCGCCGTCGGTTGTGGTGTCCGCCGTCACCGGCGGGTCCCGGCGCAGCGCTGGCCATAGGCGGGGGTCTCGCCGCGGCGCGGCCCGGGCGGGACGGTGTCGCGGCGGGGCGCCCCGTGCCGGCGCGGGGCGGCCGCGGGCTGGCATCGGCCGCGGACGGCGGGGAGAGGCGGCGGGGGCGGGCGGGCACCCTCCGTGCGGCCGGTTTGGCCGGAGGGAGCGGCGGGGCGGGGGATGCTGCGCGCCGAGCCGCAGTACCGGCGGCGGTTTAAATTGTGGGAGCGCGTGATTCCCGGGGCTGCCCCGCCAGGAGGGGGGCCGGGGGCTGCGGCCGCGGCCGCCGCCTGCGCCGCTCCCCTCGCCTTCCCTTCCCGGCCGCCGCGCCGCGCCGTGCCGCGCCGCGGAGGGCGCGGGTACGTCGGAGGGGCCGCGCTGCTCCCGCCGGCCTCTTACAGCCCCCCCCGGAGGGGCGGCCGGGCCCTTGGGGGGGCGGCGGGGCCGCAGCCCGGCATCCGAGGAGGGGCCCGGCGCGGTCGGGTCGGTCCGCGGGGGCCGGCGGCGTCTGCCGCGCTGTCCCCGGCGGCCGGGGCCGGCTCTCCCCGTGGCGTTTGCCGCCGGCTCCGCGGTCCTTTGAGACACCGTCAGCCGGGGAAATGAAGCCGTTCGCCGGCGTCCTGCTCCGGCCGGTCTCGCCTCCCGCAGCGGAGCCGCCACCTCGGGAGCGGAGCGGGGGGAGCCGCCGGCGGCCGACAAGCGCCGAAGGGGCTGTCTCCTGCGGCCCCGCTTTCTGCCGCCGTCGCAACCTAATTCTTAGCCCGGCGGTGCCCCGGCTCCGCCGGCCGTGCCGGTGCCGTCCGGCCGGGCGTGTCGCCCACGAACGCGGCCGTCAGCGCTCCGGCCTCAACTTGCCTGAAACTTGGGAGGGTTCGCGCCCTTCAGCCGGGAACCGCCCGGCCGTTCCCGCCTGCGCTCCGGGAGGGCACGGGGCTCGCACCGGCTTCGCGCGTCCCGGGAGCGGGGGATGTTGGAACGAGTCTGCCCCGAACGGGAGCCCTCGGGAGGAGACGGACCCTCGAGGTGGCGTGAGCCCGAGAACACGGCGGTGGAACTGGAGCGCCGGAGTTGGCGCTCGGCGTGCGTTCGGCGGGCTCCGGAGCGGCACCGCAAGCGGAGCGCCGGCAGCGTTTGGAACACGGGGATGCCTCTCGTCCTGTAGGTGGGAGATGGCCGCAAGCGGGCACCCTGCCGGGAGGAGGGGTCACCTCGGTGTGCGACCGAGGGCAGGCGACCGAGGAGTGCCCCGTGGGGTCGGGGCGGCGGGGTGGTCTGCGCTGGGGTAGCTGGGGATGTGGCCGGGGAGGCGTGTGGGCTGTGCTGGGCTCGCTCGAAGAAGGCGGCTCCGGGGTAGAGCAGGGGATGATACCGTTTCATGATGCAGATGCATCTGAGGTGTGAGCCTTTCCCATCTGCGATTAGTTTCAGCTCCGCCTTTGTGTTTTATCTGGAAAACAGGTAAAATGGGAAGCGCAGAAGTTTTATGCTTGCAGCAATATAGCAATTATACTTTCAAGTCATTTCCAGATGGTTTGCACAAAGCATTTTCTTTCAGAATTACAAGTTTTAATTTTTTCCAGCTATTTTTACAGTGCTAACCAGATTTTATCCTTTATATTTGAAAGGTTGTTCTCCCCCCCGCCCCCACCCCCATCATTTTGCATGCTTTTCAAGATGTCTGGTATCTGGTTAAAATGGACTCAGATGATGTTCCACGGTTTTATGAATTACAATGTTATGCGTCGGAGATTTAATTCTGAGTGCTGTGTAGTCAGACCCTGTGTGATCTGACATAATATTCCTAAGTTAAAGAATGCTTTTATTATGCCATTGTTCAGTTACACACGAAGTAAAAACTAGGACTGTCAAATAAATTTGTTGATTCTATTTTAGATTATTCTTAGCTTTTGATTTTAGTACTATAAGGTGCTATTTGCATTTAGTTAAACATGTATCTAGTTTGCACTAGAATGGTACAGGGCATACCTCTGTTGTTAACTTTTTAGAATTTCTAGACCCTCTGAAATGAGTTTAAATTTCTGGTACAAGTTGAAGTTACACTTCGAGTGGAGTCATAAATGCTTTAAACAAGCATTTGACAGCCAGCAAACATAGACTGCTCTTGACAGAGGTGTTGAGGAGAATGTGTTTTGTCTATGTAACACGTGAAACCGCGCAGTCGAATCCAAGATTTGCTGAATTGGTGGTTATATTCCTAATGACTTAATGGGATCAGGATTTCACACTTGTGCAGGGCAAAGTCCCACCTGTATTAGTGGTGATGTTGTTGGCTATGCCAAGCTGTTAAAAGAAGTTACCAAATCAAAGCAAAAATGTCAAGGTCCCTTATGCCTAACTAAAAATTATATTCTAATAAATTCCAGTGTATGAAGCAAGTTACTTTAATATTAGTTGGTAGATGTGATAGGAGAAATGTATCCCTGAATAGGACATTCATACCTGATCCTGAGGAAGGCTTGGGTATTCAGTTCCCACTGCGTCTGAACACCAGGTAGCATCCCACGCAGAGGGTACCTACCTCCGCAGCCTTTCCTGACCATTCCCCGTCCTGGTCAAGTTACCACCTCAGAGTTACAACAGGTTTTTCTGCCGGCAGGTGTTCTAAAGGAAATACTCACAGACACAGTCTGGATGACTAAATTTCAGCTTGATTGAGAGCTTTGTCTGGCAAAATGATGGACATTGGAGTAATTACTGGGGTAGTTTTTGTGTGCCTTAACAAAGGTGGTAAAATGTTATTTTACACCTGCCTTTGGCAGGAACTTTTTTTCCTGCTTGCAATTACACGTAGTCAAAGCAATTTCCTTGTATAGCTATGATAATCCTATGAGTAGTTTTGGTAATAAAAAGAACATTGAAATAAACCCCTGTTTTTTCTGAGGTCTGCCATTGGGGGCCCTTTCAAATTGCATCAGTCAAGCAAAAACAGCTGCTTCAGTTCTACTCCATGAACAAGACAAGTCTTATTTGCTGCTTCAGTTCATCACTACAGTGAATTTGTTTATCTAACCATGCATGGTGAATGAGAGGACCACTAATGCGGGAAGTTAGTGTTAGCTCATCAGTTATGATTGTATTTAAGAGAGACTTTCAGTTCTTAGAAATGTATTTTGCGGGCCAAAATATCCCACCTGAATTGAGAATACTCTGCTAAATGGGTAGTTTTGTTTGAATAACTAGAGAAAAAAAATAATCGTGTAGTTCAGTTTGCCTTGCAAAAAAAACGTAGTCATCCACAAACCATATGGCTTTCTTACCTCTGGTAGAGAAATATCTCTCTGCATGGCAGATACAGCATGTCAACAGCTATGATCAAATATAAGTAGAAGTGGGCATGGATGAATCAGAATCTCTTTTAAAGGAGACCTGTTGGAGACCACAACTTCTCATATTTAAGTCCATATATATCTCCATTATACAATTATATTTCCCGAAACAGATTATAGTTCATCACAGCTACTTTCTGTTGTAGGGGCCAAAATGATTCATTAAAGTAAAGTAAGTACTCTTCCCGTGATATTTATTTAGGAAATGTCAAGTAGCAGTTTATTCATTTAGTACACGCTCAGTTGTGATGAGAGGATGGAAATCACTGCAGTTAGATTTCTCAATCAGTGTTTCTACGCATGCATATATATTTGGTCTCACTCTGCTTTTATGTTTCTCACTGTACTTTCTTAAATAGTGCTTTTGTGCATAAAATTTACTTATCTTCCATGCATTTTTATTCCATGTTTGACACGTTCCGCTGTCCTTGCCAGTTTTGAAAATGAATAGCTTCCAATATGGCATTGGCCTTTTAGCCCTCTGAATTTTTTTTTTTTTTTTAATTTTTTTTAGTTTTATAACCATATATTCTTACAATCTAAAAAGACTTTCTTTCCACCTTTGGTAGTCAATGTGGTAGATACCTGCAGTTAGCAGAGATGCATGGGTTATACCATAGATGAAGGCTTTTATCTCACGAGGGGAGTCAGTGTCTGTTATCTTCAGTAGATGTTGCCACCACTGTGTGTAATGATGTAGATAAATTGACAGTAATGAAACATGTCAAAAATGTGGTCAAATACATACATAAATCCAACAAGGCAAAACCCACTAATTTAGAGATTCAGACTGTACATAGGCACAAATAACAGGAAGAGAAGTATATACCAGAGCTTTCTATCTATCTGTAGCTCCCCATCTTGAGTCCTTCATAGCTGCTCCTTCTCCTCCCAAAATCCTTCTGCCACTCTCAATTTTGTATCTTCTCTCTTAAATACTCTCTTTAAAAAGTAAGTTTGTTATGTCAAAGGAAAGAAGAGCATCTTAGGGTTGTCAGATTAACCTGAGCTCCGTTTGAACACAAAAAGTTGTTGCAAGCCAAAGTTTATTCTAGCAAATGTAAAGGTTAAGTCTTGATAGTGAAGTTGAAAACAGTTAGGAAAGCCTAAAACTAAGGAACACAAATTTAGGGAGAAATTGGACACCAGTCTCTCGTGTAGTGGCTGTTTAAGGTGTCTCTGATACATATTTCATTTTGGAAGCTGAGAGGCTGCTTGGGCAGTGTTCAGCCTCTGGAGCGCTGCCTTTCAGAGAGAGCAACTCCCCTGCGTTGCCCTGGAGAGGCAGCAGGTCAGTACTGAGAATAAGAATTCAAAACATTTTTTTGTACCATGTCCTTATTCTCTTTCTTCTTTAATTTAGGTGATGCTGTATTTTCAATAATCCCAAAGGTGTGGGGGAGAATGCAAATTAATTGTTTAAGCTTGTCTGGAATCTAATTGCCCTTAGCATGCCAGCGTTTTTTAATATGTTGATTTCCTACATGAGATTTATTTTTGTGTATTGGAGGTCAACTGAACTAGTTTCCTGTGATTCTTTACTTCTTGACAGTATGGCTTGCATTGTAAAACTTTGTAATGCCTTAATATAATGTTATGCAAATTACATATCATAAAATATCCGCCAAGTCTCCAGCAATTCTCCTAGTTTCGCAACTGGATAGGCTGGTGACTTTTCATAGAAACCATATACGGTATGATTAATGGTGCAGATAATCAACGTAGCCTTTAAGGAAACTTTGTCCAAACCATTTCACTCTTGCATGGTCGTTCTTAGAGCTCGTGCAGCTGCAGGGGTCCAGAAGTATGTTTTATTGCATTATTGTGTGTTTTACTGGCAGTGAGGAGTAGAAAGAACTTCCCAGCTTTCGCACCTGCCTTCTAGTTTCACAAGTAGCCTATAAAAATAACACTGAACAAATAGCTTCAATTGGCACAAGTGGAAGGTTATTTTTGACCCTCATTTTTTCCCCTGAATGTCCCCCTGAATGGTGGACAGTAGAGAGAGAATCTCAAGTAGTTACTACTCCTTTTATTTCTTATAGAGTAATCTAAAAATAGGGGGGGAGGAAAAAACCCCAGAGGATCTTCCACTTTCACATTCTTATTGATTTATGGCTTAATAAGTCATTGGGATATAAAGCTATAGAGCATAAACACTCTTACTCTATTGAATTTGTCTAAACAGAGTCCAAGTAAGATAAAAGATGACACTTTTGTTTCATTCACGCAGACTGAAATTCTTTCCAAAGAGCATCAGTTTAAGGCCACCTTTATCCCCTGCGCAACAGCGGATTTCACTTAAATGAACAAATAATATTCTTTAGTTTTAGAGATTGGTAACAATTATCTTCCCTGATGAACAGAAAGGAGGACAAAGCTTGCTTTTCTTCCTTTGATTTACTTCCCTTGATCTGCAGCCTTTCAAATCCTGCATAGTTGAAGCTACAGGAAGAATCTGGGCCTTTTTTTAGGCTAGAAAAGGAAGTGAAAAAGCACACTCAAGTTTCTTGAAAAGACTACGTATCTGTCTGAATTCTTTATCATACCCTTAACCAGGCTTCCTCATGAAAACACGATGTATAGGAAATAATATGTAGACTTAATAATACTTATTTATTTTTTAAAAATTGGGGCATGAAGACATCCCATAGCAAGATGTTGCGTACAAGTAAGAAGTATTAATATCCTCTAGCTGGGAAGACTTTGGGCTCCCATTGGTAAGAGTGACACAAGGTTCACCTTCCTTCTGAAGAAGAATTCGAGCCCCTCTGATGTTTCCAGCCCCTTCTGGCTGCAGGACGTGAAACTGATCTTTTCTTTGATGGCGACTTGTGCCTTTGTTCTCCAGCATCTGGCCTGGTTTTTGGCCATTTTGTGGTTATCTTTGCCATAATGTTTCACTTAAAGGTAAGACATTTTAAAAACATGATTGTTAAGTGTTCCTGTTGTGTATTGTATACACTGTCATTTGATTTTTATTTCAGTCTGAGATTTTGATCTCGCTCCTTTGGGGGTCTGTTTACAAACGGTGTCATTTAGGAATAGCTACTGTAGTTTGTATTCATACTGCAAATGTCCAAAATTAGTTTTCAGAGCTAGATAAATTATTGGATTTAAGAGAATAACTTCAATATTGAAGAGATTAATTTTAAAATAACTGATGTAAGTGGTGTTTCCTTAGTAGCCTAACAGAAATTTAAATTTGCTCTTTTCCTTTCTGGAATGCAAGTGGATAAATGGGAGTGCTGCTTTTTTCCCATACGTTTTAGTAGGCTGAGAAATGAAAATGTTACACATAGGCTAGGCATGGCTTCTTCACAACACGCAAGTTATTTAAACTGCTGTATACTACGATTTGTAGCTCAGAGTGTTTTTGTCACAAATATCTGCAGTTTATGGCATTATATGCAGAAAAGGCAGCAGTACATCTGAAAATGCAGCATTACTTTTGCTGCCAGTCCTGAAATGCATTGGATTCTATAGCGTCTCCCATCTCCATGCACGTCAGTTTTTATTCATTATGCAAGAGGTGAATATAGTAAGTGAGGTGTTTCAAAAGAAATTATTTTGATGAAGTTGAAGAGGGATGCAATTAGTTATGATATCCTGTACTTTTATAATAATACGTAACCATATTAAGTAATTAGATAACAGTTTTCTTAAATGATAATTTAGAATTTACTACTCCAAATCTTAACGTGGATGACACTTTTAAAAGAGAAAGCATGTCTCTGTGTTACTTTTCACCCTCATTCCTCCTTTTGTAAAGTGATACATTCTTATATTGCACTGACCTTTCTTAGGAAAACTTGAACTATCTACACTTCAAGATTTCAGCTGCAATGAGATTTAGAAAGTTATATATTACTTTAGGAATTCAAAGGCACATACACTGACCTTTGAAAATAATGAAACAGATGACCGAAGCATTATAATGGATCTAAATAGTTAAATTCAATAGTTTGAAGGTCTGTTACTTTAATTTTCAAATCAAGAAGGGATAGATTAATTCTGAAATTAATTCCCAAAGTTTTTCTTTTTTCCCTCCGTAAAAATGTTACTCTACAGCTAAAATAAATTGTTAAAGGTTATGTAAATCAGTGGAAATATTCTTACGTCCACCAATTAAAGATCTCCTGTAGCGATGTGTGTTCATTCTTGAGGTCATTTATAGTGCAGTTAATGTTCTTTTATATTGTTTGGTTTTGAGTTTTCTTTTTGACATACATTTCATTCTTTTTCTTGATTGCTGTATTTCAAAACAGTGTTTTCATTTTACGGTGCTTTTGGAGATTGTACATTCCTTAGTAAATGTCTCATCTGATACATTAATACTTTTAACATCTACAGTGCTTATGATTTAGAGCAGGGTGGAAGTCACTCTCAAATACTCCTTGTAATGGATAAATTATGAAACATACTTCCTTTGCTAACCAGTGTCAGGTCTCTGATCAATTCCCTGTGATTTTCTGTTTCTTTTTACTTTCCAAAATTGTCATGAACTGCTGTCCTAAAAAATGATACAGAAGGAGCAAAATACAAAGCTGAGAAGTGCAGTGTATGCCAGGCTATAGAATACTGCTTTGATCAATAAAATAGGAAAGTTTCTCCTATATAACTGTATCACATTCAGACTCCGGTCTCTCTCCTGGCATCTGCTTGTAGGTAGCCTTTTATTTAGTTGTGTACCCAACTAATAGATTTTTTCGTTTCAGTTTTTTTTAGAAAGTTGACAAACACCTTTTCCAAACTTCCTTTAATAGAATATTTTCTACATGTTTATTAATTTCTTTAAATTATACTCCATTATTTTAAAAACTTTGTGGTATGCTTTCTAATTTGATGGAATTTCATTCAAAATGTTCTGACAAATGTCCATCTGTTACTCCACAGCACGTACACGGACACTGAAACTTAGCAAACTAGTGGGATGCCTGAGAATCAAGAGAATGTGTGAAGCCTTACATTCCGATTACAGCGCTGAAACGAAAGATAACGTTTTCCTTCACTGCTTGAAAGATCAGTGCTCTAAGTACAGCTTGTGTTAACATTTGTGTT
Source organism: Haliaeetus albicilla (assembly GCF_947461875.1). Lineage (NCBI taxonomy): Eukaryota > Metazoa > Chordata > Aves > Accipitriformes > Accipitridae > Haliaeetus > Haliaeetus albicilla. The sequence continues at coordinate 22,436,266 of NC_091500.1, forward strand.
TTCCTGCACTTCTTAGTGTTGCAATGTATCAGCCGAAGGGTGAGCAGACCCAAGAGCAAGCCCAAGTTAACATTGTAAAAAAGGGAGAGTATTACGGAGGGGTTTAAGGAAGTGTTGTGATACTGCTTGGCACCAGAAGAAAGGGAGACAAATGGTCAAGGCTATAAATGAAAGTGTCTGAATATAACAGTGAAGAGATCCTAATAGGGCAGTACAGAGGATGACTATTTTGGTTGTCTTCTTCTGGTTACATGCGACAGGCAGGAACAAACTGCATAGCATCTCTTTCCTGAGGTATCGTACATAAACTGCAGCATGAAAGACTGACAGACTTAAATATTTTCATGTGTACAAGGTAAAACTGCACAGATTATAGAAACAGTCATCAGCATCGTATAATGCATCTTGATATGTAAAAATGTCTAGAAGGAGCTCAGCTGATAAGAGGTAGCTGCCAGGCTGCGTTCGTAGTGTTCTTTACTTGAAAAACAGATTACCCATAAAATAGGGTAACTTGTCAACCTCCCCCCCCAGGAAGTCATTTACTGCAAGAAAACATTGTACCGCTCTTAATTTCAGTTGTGTAATTCCACATAATGATGAATAAAATTTGCCTCTCTTTTTCAATGTCTTTCATGGGGCTGCTCCAAGTTACCCTGAAGAAATATCTTTCTTGTTATTATCACGATTTGCCACGTAAACTGCGTTCCTCTTGACCAATGGAACAAATTTTTCCTATGTTTCTGATTTTGGAGCACAAGGAACAAAGTATTCTTGGCAGCCAGGCTGTTCCCTTGTGAATTCTCTTCTGAAAGACATCAGTGTGATCATTAGTCTTAATTTTTTTCAGAGCAAAACAGAAAAACCTCTTCTCCAGCCTTGTCCTCCCTTCAGAAATATGTCCAGCTCTTGTAATCATTACCACTGGTGAAATCTCATCTGAAAGATTTGCAAGAAGTACCAAAATAAACAGCAATATATGTGCATGCAAGATGTCTCTGTTATGAAAGAATGATGGATACACTGAAATATTAGTAAAAACTTCGTGATGCCTTCACTTTAAAACTGTACCTATGAATTTACTTTACCATCCAGTACTACTATTATTGGCTATAGCTACTAAAAATGTGCGGTTTGATCTAGAGGATTTTGTGGTATTCTTCTTGATTGATTGATATTTCATGTATTGTTTTAACAGGAATCTGTGCCAACCTATATACCATAAACCTATTAGAAAAATCTGTACTGTATACATAAGCAACAAATTGTGATTAGACCCAAGCATTTATATACCTTCCACAAAGGAGAGTAGAGAAAGTTAAGACTGCAGACCTAACAGTAACTTTTCAACATCTTTAATATCCTTAGATTTCACAGAAATTTTAAGAGTAATTTAAATATTCCCACAGGAAAAAAAAAAAGATAAAAGAAGTGACTAAAGTACAATAAAATAAAACAAAACAAAGTGGAAAGTCAGAAGATAATACAGAATTAACAGTACTGAGCAACAGCAAATTAGTATTCATATAGTCATTATGAAGATGAAACTAGTAATAATTTCACTTTTTTCCATATGGAGGCAGTTAATTGTTCCTAAGTATATGGGAAAGCTCATGAACTGAAAGACTAAACCAGAATAGAACTGATTCCTGTAAAAATTGAAATATAATTTAATATCATTTAGTGGTTATGTATAGAATTTTTTTTCTTCCTCACACATGTCACTAGGAAACACCGACATCTTTCTGAATTTCCTTGATAAAAGCATTTTCATTGTTTTTTTCCCACAGCAGACTACTAAATTTCAGGTGGTGCTGAAGTGACATATTTGTGAATTCACGTAAAAACACCCTCCATGTGTTTGTGCCTGAACCTGGGCCTTCACGTAGCTTCTTGATGCCATAGAAGGGGCTGACTGAAATCTCCGTTTCCATTTGTGGTTTGGTCCCTGTGAAAATTGCAGGCTTTCTCTTGCCCACCGGCAGTTTGTTTGCTTTACCCGTGCTCGATTCTGTGTCGTTTGAGTGAGTCGAGGGGTGAAGGAGAAAGCAGCATCCTCATTTTTGACAGGAGGACACATTTTGATAGCACCGGCTTGTGCTGGCAACGAGATGTGGTTGGGCTCCTGTTAGTGCCCGGCATCGCTTGAGGTGCCGTCGCATCTCCGAGACGCCCATGCGGACCCGGCTGGCACAACAGAGACTGGCTGGTGCCCAGGACGGGGCACCCAGCGCCTCTGAGGGAGCACCGGCTGCCCGGGGCAGCCTCAGGGCCACGCTGGGGACTCCAGGTAGTCACCCTTCTGCCCTTCAGCCGTTGCCTCGGAAGGGTCCCACGTAACCTGTATCTGCCAACGTGATACGTATCTGCCCACCTCAGGTATCTTGAGGTTTCCCAGATAACGCCAGGCGCCCATTTGCAAGCAACCAAATCCTGCCCTGGGCACGTGCTGCCGTCACACCGAGGGGAGCTGTCGAAGAGGCTGTACCTCCCTGTAAGCATTGACTTTGACAGAAACAACTTCACTGGGAAAACAAAACTAACAGATCCTAGAGATTTAAATGCATTTGTGTTTGTTATTTGATATAATAAATGAGCACACATAAATTGCTCTCCAGATATGCTTGGAGAACATTGTGCTGCCTGTGTGCAAATTTGAGCTGTCAGTTGCTCAGATTTCAGCTTATTTGTATTTAGTTTTCGCAAATTAGCCTACCTCCCGGTGAAATCCAGCCGTTTCAAATATTTCAAATGTTTGAATTCAGCCGTTTGAGTTACGGGTGAACAAGGAAGGTTTTGCCACTGAACTCAGAGCTGGGTTGTAGGTGCCAGCTGGTGAAGGCATCCCTAAGCACACGCCTTGTTGTGAGCAGGGCTTTTGGTTTTAGCATCGTGTTTGGGCTGTGTCATACCGCACCGTAGCCTTACCCAGGAGGAGTGACTTGAATGTATCAACTCTTTGAGTGAAATGTGGTTAAAAAAAAAAAAAAATCACCTAATTTGGACAGAGCAAGTATGGGCATTTTCAAGTCGTAAGGAGCAAAGACTGCCTACAAGAGAAGCTGTAGTTTTGGCTTCACTATGTCACATATGAACAAATAATCTATGTTCCTATTTTTTTTTGTAATGGAAAACTGGGGAACGGCATTTTCTTTCTGCTCTTGCTCTTGTCAGAAAAGTAGCCAAATAACCCAAACCGCTGGGCTGGGATATATGTTTACTGGTGCCTGAAGAGAGAGCATCACCAAGTTATTCTCCCCAAACTTTGCAGTCCCCTTTGTCTGATAGCCCCCCCTTCCGTCGATGACCACTGAAGGTGTGCCGGGTTCCCGACACCAAGACTCCACCACACGGGATGCCGTAGCGGCACTTACCCTGCCTCTGCGCTGGTGGTGAACGTACCACCTCTGGGGCTTGTGGCCGGCTAAATTGTCTGCAGGTGGGCACGTCCATTTTTCTGTGGTGTCAGTGAGTAGCCCATCTCTCCGAACTTGCTGTGAGCTGCCCCAGTCACTGGCACGATGGGAATTACCGGATTATTTTGGGCTGTTCCTCTGCTGGCATCAGAGAAACCTGGAGGAGGTGCCGGGGGGGGGCACCTGAAGATCGCTGCCTTCTCCATCCAAGACGATGTCTTTAGGCCGTACCAAGGCCAAGCAGCATATTGCGTTTCACTACCAAACCGTAATTACAAGCTCTAAAACTTGCCCCGCCACTTTGACACCGACCTCCCTTCAGGTAGCAGTGTTGGGAAGACCGCAGTCAGCGGTCCTCTCTGCTGATCCCCAGTAAAGACCGAGAGGGGAGACAGATTTAGTGTTTATCCCGAACAGGGCTGCGTGTGCTTTTCCATCATTTTTAGAAATTTCCTTTGAAAGAGCTGACAATGCGTGATCTATTTTAAATACTGCTTCAGAAGATGAAATTATTTTTGGTCTAAATGAAATCAATAAGCAGTATTAAATATAAGTTAAGGTTTAAGTAAGCGAAAAAAAATCCAGTGACCCTCAGTATTTATCGTATGTGTCAGGCCTGCTGTGACAACCCTTATTAGCTAATTAATATCACCTTCCTGTAAAGCAGACAGTTTACTAAACCCAACAAAATCTCACCCTGAAGTCCTTCAAAGGCATGAGTAGTAAAAGGTGCAGGTGTGGGGTCTCCTCCTTTATTCCAGGCTTCCCTTTCTCCTCTGGCGTACCTATTCCTCAAAGTCGGACCTTGTTCTCCCTGGCTTCCTCGTGTGCATCAGGGACTCTTCCCAGTCTTGGTCTGCGTAGCCCAACTGCGAAGTCAGGTGCTGGTAAAACCCCAGTTTGTGCCTCCCTCACCTGCGGTGTTACAAATTCCTCCGTACTGGTGCTGCGCGGTTGAGCTCTGCGGGCGCTGAGGTGTGTAAAGCGATGCTCCTGCCTCGCCTTACGGACGTCGCCTTTCCTCTGCCCCTGCTCTCACAGTCAAAGGTCGTGGAGTGGATTGGATTTTCCCAATGGAGAAGCATTTTTATGTTCTTCATAAAAACTAATGCAGCTCTCCCTTGCTAGCTTTTTTTCCCCTCTCTTTGCTGTCTCCTTGCCTCACCATTATAATTCTGAAGTTGTTGGTTCTTTCATTTGCTGTATTGAATGTTTTCTGAAATAAATAAGAACATTGCTTACGTCTGTGGATAATGCTGGTCCCATATGTATGGTACTAGGAAGTGTTGCCTAGCAAATTCTGTGACTCTTGATGAAATATGTTAGTTCCTTTTCATAACTTGCATCTGTTATTTCTTACAGTATTTGATCTATTTTCCATGCTTTCGTGATCCTGATTTTAAAGGAAAGAGAAACGGTGGTCAGACGGACTCATGGACTCAGTTCTTTCTTTGAGACTTTTGTCGCTGGCTATGAGATTCTTCAGCTTAAATGTGTATGTTGTAGTTGCCTCCATCTGGGCAGTAACTGGCGCTTACTGGTACTTCTTGGTTCCCTGTGCGGTGAGCGGAGCGAGGTGGGCAGCCCTGAGGGGGATGCGGTCTCACCCTCGAGCAGGTTCGCTGCACCACGCCTGAGGAACGCTGCCTGTGTCAGCACTGGGGCTTGGGACGACTGGCGCAGAGGCGGGTTTAGGTTTCTGTCGTAAAGGGTGTATATATTGGTATGGTGAATCCCATCAGGGAAATCTACGGGTGGTCTCTTTTTTTAATACATTCCAGTAGAATTTTGGCCATACTGTTAAACAAGTCTTGAAGGAATGAATCTTTAATTGTAGTTTCTGACTGTTGCTAAAGATGCTTTTAAAGTCAGCATCTGTGCATAAAGACATCAGAAATAACCGATTTTTCTTTAGTGTAAGGCTGCAACTGAACCCACTGTTGTCGTGCGTTGAATTCTGCAGGAAGTTGAAAATTGTGTCTTAACATTGCATTAACTTTGAGTTGTATGTCCTGCCTCATGCACACCCATTTCTTGACAGCAGAAAAAGTCTGGTTTAGAGTAGTTCCACACAGGAGCAGGGTTGGGGTTCATGCTTTCTTTCTTTTTTTTTCCTTTAAAAAAAAAAAATTAAAAAATCAGTAAATACATTTTTGCCTGATCTTTTGAGATGCTTAGTGATTCTGTTCCTTGCTGAGCAGCAGGAGGTTAAGATGTAGAAAAAGGCTGGTTCGGAGTCTATTTGGAACATGCCAATAATAGCAGTTGTTGGTAATGATTCTATTCCTTATGAGTACATGACATGCTCCTTCTCTTGTGATAGAAGCTTTAAATGTTAGTAGCCAGGAAGTGCAAGCATTCTAATTGCTGCCTGTAGTTAAGTACATAAAAATATCAGAGGCATAAAATATTTTGGCATTAAAAAAAAAGTAGATGGGTAGAGAAGTAGGGTGCAGTTAAGAATTAAGGAATATAAGGCAGAGGCAAAAGTGTCTACTTGGAATACCTGATACTGCCTTTGCTTCAAGTATTGGTAAGGGAAGTTCAGCAGTCACGTAAGGAATGTGTTTGTGTTTCCTCACCAGCTACATTTGAACTGGGGAGCTTTGATCTCTAAGTTTGTCCTTTAAACATGAAGATTCTCAATTTCTAGATAGCTGTGGCGCTGGTTTCAAATGCTAAAAAGTGGAAAGCCATACAGTGACCTGGAAATGCTAGCTCCATCCATAGTGCTCTTGGAACGTATGCATCCTGCATTGACTTGGCTGATCTGCTCTTGGTTTCAGAAGTGTCAACACGGCACTGTGCTGCTTTTCACTTATCCCAGAGTTAAAATAACAAAACAAATGAAAAGTAACAGAAGGATCTCATTCTTTTAGAAGAACAATTTTTGCACATTTTAATTCCAGCTGAACTTATTTTGGCATTTTTGTGAATTAAATCTGCTGCTGACCGTTAGAATGTTGAAGAGAAAATTGCCATTGAAACTGCATTTTTAGTCAAAAGTTATAGTTCCATAATCCTGCTAATGTAAAAGGGATAAATTGTCAGTATACATTGTGCACATCATTATACACATAGCCATTATCTTCGTCAGTAGCAGATTTATCTGACAATTTTCAATGTTTTTAAAAATTATTTTAATTAAATGAAGCCCTTGTTGTTGGGATTTAAAAGCATGTGAAGTTCTGGTTTACCAAGCTGCACCCACAACTGTTTTTAGAAGCAATACAAAGTTTGTCTCAAACTGAGTCAGTGTTAGAAGGTTTCAGCTGGGAATGCTTGGAATGATTCAGAGTAAGACTTTAATTTTTTTATATGTAAAAGTAAAAAAAAATGCAAAACATTCTATATTCGGATACTTGTAATACCTAAAAAAGCCCTAACAGATATCGGCCTTGCTCCATATGAAACGTCTGTAAGTCATCCTAGTCCTACTGAGTTCAACATCCTCGATACGAACATGTTCATGTGTAAATACAGAGCCCTCTCTGTTATCCTGTAAGCATGAAATCAAATCAATTTTTGTGGTTCTTTGTTCCAAAGGCTTTACAACAGAGCCCTAAATAGTTTCACTATTAGAAATTCAGCATTTTTTTGTTCCTCCAGAGAACCTGTATGCTTTGTGGTTAGGCTGCATGGGCAGGTTACATTTTTTCTGTCCAACTGACTTCTAAACTGTTTTCTGTTGCTTTTGATTATTGAATATTTAGTTTAGCCTAGTTCTGCAGGGCATTGAGGAAAAAGAAGATAACTGTGTAATACAGATATGACTATTCTCTCTCCAATCCTCATCAACATTGTCATTATCAGTTGTATTCTAATACTGTAGAGACATGTAAAACATTTACATTTTTTATTCATAAAATAAGAGAAATAAGTAGTTTATAGATAAACTATACATAGATGTAGTACATATCTATAAATCTGATTTAAGCATAGATAAGTAATACTTTGTAGGGAAGATGACCGTAAACTTTTTTCTTCTGCACAACTGTAGCCTGTATACATTGTCACCATTCGGGCAGTAAATTCTTCAGATAAAAAGTTTCACTGTACTTTTGTATAAAGTTTGTGTGCAAGGCATGTTGATGTTTTCTACTAAGCTACTAAATGTCACTGTTGCATTCACTACTCTTTGCTTCCGTCAGACTCCTTCTCACTTGTCTATGAGCATAAATGGTTACTTTTGAGAATTACATTCTTTATGACCTATTGCTCTAATCAGTTCTACAATCTAGCTACAAATTCTTGGGGTACCATTTATGTCAGAATCTAATGATGATATTCAGTTCAGGGTTAAGATCCCTAAATGTTGTTGTCTGCCTATATATGTGGGGATTCAGCTGCATCAACTCAGACATCTAGTGCCTTTTCAGAAGCCCTAAGTTTTTCCACATGGCCCTCAGCTACTACACTAAAGGGCTCCAGTCATTCTTAGATCCTATGTAATGTCTCCCAGCCTCAGGTCTTGGGTAAACAGGCAGCCCCAGAAGTCATTACACATCTGCATTATGCACTGACTCAATCCCTACATGCCTAAGATCCCACTATAGTGCATGGAGATCTGGTCGGTACAGCAAAAGCAACTGAGAAATTCAGCCAATCAGCCACTATGTATGACATATACTTAAGCATCCTATGGTATTTCAGATTCTTTACGTTATCCGAGACATCTGCATGGGTTAGAACATATGTTGTAGAACCTCTGTAGGAGGGTGTATGCTCTTTAGAAATGGCAGTTGGAGGTTAGGCATGATATCTGAGAGCACCTGCGGTGGCACTAGGCACTGGTATGGGAGCAACTAAATTGAGCCCTCAATGTACGATCATAGGCACCATTGACTGTACCAGAGGTGTAGGCACTTTGGTAGCTGTAGACACCTGAATTTGAGCATTGTAGATCTATGAGCCGAACTGCACCTCGCTGAGGACCTGGATATTAATTTCACATGATTTTCTTGTTTGGCTGTTTGCTTGTGGTAACTCAAGACTTCATTGTCAGGTATATATGAGAAACTCCTAGTCCATCGACTGAATAGTCCCATTCCCATAAACTAACCTTCTCTGCTGTTTGGCCTATAAATCTTCTTCAAGATTTTCACTTGAAATCCAAACAATACCCTGTTTTGTACATCTTCTGTGCCTGATTAAATCTTTGAACAAGCATCACTAATTTTAATGAACCAACATCCAAGTACCTAGGACCATGATTGGCAAGTCATGTCTACAAGCTTTTTATTAAGTCCTTTATTGACCTTCTACTACTGAAACGTCGCTTCAATTTTATGAAGTTCAAATGCTTGAAAAGTGGGAATCTGACGTTTATGGCAATCTTCCCATCAGAGTACAGCTAAGCAGCATGAACAGAAGTCAGGGCCAAAGTCAAACTATGTAATAACCGCAATGACAATACCTCACAATTCTGCATCATCTAAGGTTTTAAATGTGTTTTGCAAATATTAATTAACATCACAACAGAGTGAAGTGCGTATTGTTAGCGTATGTGCATGTCTGTGAGAATGAGTATTGAATAAAAAAGAAGCTATAAACTCTTCTTGAGACCTTGGGAAAATCATTCATGCTGTTAACTTTTACTTGAACTGGACAGTAGTGCTTCTTCTGTATTCAGTGGGGAGCTGGGATGCTATGCTAACTGGGTGGGTATTGCTATCTAAAATGGCAAGTGTGGGGGTGTTTTTGCAGCCCAAAATAATGTAAATAGGGACTTAGTGCACACTTCTTATTTGCATTTATCACAATGTGTGGAATTCATACAGTGCAGATGTCTCCATCTGAGCTTTTTGCCCTTGCATTTCTTTACAATCAGTGGAGGTCTAGTCAGTGTAAAGTGCAATTAGTCTCATTTTAAAGTAGGTGTCTGAATAGATCAGACTGACTGCAAAGGACGCAGGAGGGTGACTAGTTCAGATGTAGGAGAAGTGAATCTCATCCTACCTGTTCCGTGGGCAAAACTGCTATGATTTTGTCTTTAAAAATATACATTTAACTTTACTGAGCCACAGTTAGCACACCAGATGTAGAAGTGTCTCAGAATAAGTCTGTTCTAAGCATTTACCACAGATTGTCATATCAGAATTTTCATTTAATTAAAAATACCAAATAATTGTTTCATCATGTTACACAAACACGAGGCCAATACTCATATGTCTGTGTGGGTCATCTGGAGCAGCAAGCAATGCGAAGAACAAGGTTCTGCAGTGAGGGAATGAGGAAAAGTTCTAGGACTTATTAATTTCTAGGACTTCTACATTCTTTCTTAATGTGATCTCGTGGAACTTTGTTCAGGTTCCCCACACATCTAATGCAATACTAGATGCCCTCGTGTAACCATACTTATCTCCAGCTGGCACTTAAGGAAAGCGTGGTCTACTCTAGGTTCTGTATCTTACCAGCCACTGTGCAGGTGACTGGGGCGCTGGTACCTGAGTGTCTCAGAATGGCACTGGACATAATATATGGACAGTTGGTAAGATTTGCATCAAGATTAAGGTCTGCGAATTTACTGGTGCCAGTATGCTAAGTGTTTATGTTTTTGTGGTCAATTGATCGATTCAACTCATTATTTAATGCAGTAATACACGCGTACGCAGGAGAAGGAGGAGAGGGTCATCCGCACCTTCCTTACTGCTAAGGCATCTAAACTTGGCATCCACAGAGCTAAAAGTTAGGTTTGTCTCCAAAAGTACCTCAAACAGCACTGGACAGCTGCATTTAAGCAGCTGTATTAATTCCTAGATCTCACCTGAGCAGAAGAAGGGTTTGTCGTGGTTTAACCCCAGCCAGCAACTAAGCACCACGCAGCCACTCACTCACTCCCCCCACCCAGTGGGATGGGGGAGAAAATCGGGAAAAAGAAGGAAAACTCGTGGGTTGAGATAAGAATGGTTTAATAGAACAGAAAAGAAGAAAGTAATAATGATAATGATAACACTAATAAAATGACAACACCAATAATAAAAGGATTGGAATGTACAAATGATGTGCAGTGCAATTGCTCACCACCCGCTGACTGACACCCCGCCAGTCCCCGAGCGGCGATTCCCCGCCCCCACTTCCCAGTTCCTATACTGGATGGGACGTCCCATGGTATGGAATACACCGTTGGACAGTTTGGGTCAGGTGCCCTGGCTGTGTCCTGTGCCAACTTCTTGTGCCCCTCCAGCTTTCTCGCTGGCTGGGCATGAGAAGCTGAAAAATCCTTGACTATAGTCTAAACACTACTGAGCAACAACTGAAAACATCAGTGTTATCAACATTCTTCACATACTGAACTCAAAACATAGCACTGTACCAGCTACTAGGAAGACAGTTAACTCTATCCCAGCTGAAACCAGGACAGGGTTTTATACCTAGCATACCTGTAGGCACGTATGTGTAAAAAACTATGTCTAGATCTCTTAAAAGTTATCCTCATCTAGAAGAAAATCATGTTCCAGACAGTAGTTTGCTGCACTGAGAATTTCAGAGCAAGCACAGATCATCCACACTGGTACTGCACACATTTCCTGACGTGAGCTCTCATTCTCATCCTAGTTATCTGTAGTTTCCTTCTGCCCTGTTTCTTTCACAGTCATGCCTGATTTTCCTACTGGGAAATACATTACTCTTTTAAAGTAAGTGAGTAGGATTTATGGTACATTTTTTGTTATTCTCTGTAATCAAATGTTTCTTCTACGGCAATAGCTGGATATTGATGTAGTACCTCACAAATTAATCCAAGAATTATTTTAGTGGATTTTGACAACTTTCAAAAGACTTGGAGATTGCTTCATGTTGGAAGAAGGCAGATCTCTGGGATCCTATGCGTGATGGTAGTTTTCTGCCAGCTTTTACTGGTAGGGGATGTCTCAGTAATCAGCAATACAGCAAAAATCCCCCACTTCCAAACAAGCAAATAAACAAAAATACCCCCCACCAAAAAAAAAATAATATCATGAAGCAATTTAAAGCACTAAGAAAATCTGTATGTAAGATTTTAGTAAATTTCTGTGTATGGGACCTGCATCAGTGTCACTGAAACCAATAGATAGTTTGATGCTGAATTTCTTACAGATTTTTTTTAAAAAATAATGTTATTCACATGCTGATCACACAATTTACTAGGAAATTCCTTGAAATTCCATTCTGTATTCAAACACTAGGTGATTTAAATATGAAGAAGAAACAACATGTTGCTAATTCACATTGAAGTGGATGAATATTTAAGCCTTATGTTTGCTATGAAACCGTAAGTGGTGCGTTGTGGGATATCCACAGCAGTTGCAAAAGAGTACTAAGTGATTCATGTGGTGTTTTTCCTAAGGAATAAATATTCTAAGTCAGTGTGGCCAGTCAAGCCACAGAACTCAGATACCCTGCTCAAGTGCTGTAGCTACAAGGCATGTATTTAATATCTTATATTTTAAAATCAATCATAAAATTTTAATGCTTAAACTTAGGAAGGTTGAATTATAAGCTACGTTAATTGGGAAGGGCAAGTCCATTAGTACCAATCCAGATTTAGCACCCTTACTCTTGCTAGTGAAAATGCCAGGCAAGAAAAAAGGCCAGAAGTGTTAGCAGTCTGCCGGTCAGGGACTTCACAGGAAAGGCAAATTATAAATGGTAGGAGTTACAGAAAGAATAATGTGAGTCATATTAAGAAGCTGTGTGTATCTAAGCAGAGCAGTGGACAAGTGTGTATTTGCTTTACCTGTACCTACTGCACAGCAGCCTTATATTCACCATCTCCGTCAGGAGCAGAGTAAATGGCGTAACTAAATGGAGGGGTGGGAAGGCAAGCTGTGAGGGAGGATCTCCTCTCGTTTGCGTCAGGGCGATGCTCTGCACGGTCTAATAAGCCCTGCTGTGTCTGTGAACAAATGTGCTAAATTGCAGGTTTTAATGATTTTACTTGCCGCTTTTGCTGAGGAGCATAAGGGCTTGGCCATGCTGTATCTTGGGAAAATGGCAACTCATTGTGCATATTCAGAAATGACACGACTGGCATTTAAGAGATAACTGTAAGAACTTAACTAATATTTCAAATTGAGTATGTAGAAAGGAAACTTTCTGATACATTTAGCACCACTCTGAAATTTATTCTAAAACTTTAGTGCCTGTAAACTCATCAAGGCTTATAAAAACTTCATATCCAAATATCTTTTTGGATTAACCTATCTTCTCAATTCAGGCACTTTGATTTTTGTAGGGAAGGATCACTTTTTTGTCTTGCATTTGTGAAGAAATTTTTGCTTCGTAAGAGGGTAAACAGATTGGGATGGTGGTATATCATAGTCACCTTGCCCTCGCTTAGAAAAGATGTAAGTAAATAACTAAACAGAGGATGAACTGAGTTGTCTGTTGTGTGCAATCTGTAGCGGTTCAGTAGTTTCTCATGCCATTAGTGTGATAACACAATCCTGTGATGGTATTACTCATAAATACAAAGGGGAGTTATGTTCAAAGCCACAATCCTGATATTAATTTCAGTGGGAGTCTTATTAGTCCATATATGGATGTGGTTTGCTATTTCATCTCTTAAAATCTGTCAAGCACTGTTGTGTCTCTTCAATAAACAGGTTTAGATCAGTCCTATTAAATGTTTTAGTATGCCTTTATGTGACTGCTTTTGAATCAAGTCGTTCCTGTCCTAAATGGAGAATGAAAAGCAGCCTAGCAGTACAACCTCTTCACTTGCTATTCAGATTTTCTCTCTAAATTTATATCACTACAATAAGAGTATAAAATGCAGATTTTGAAATCCAGAATGGATATGACTGTGGTAAAAAAATTACTCTAGAAGAGTGAATAGCTATTGTAACAATCAAGAGTTGACAAAAGAAACCTCCATTATATGAAAGATAGAGAAGCAGTTCAAAATATGATCAGACTATTAAGAGAGCTTAATGCGACACTAAGCTTCATCAAATGAGAGCTTATGTTGTCTACTAAACCTTTCATTGGATGTCTTGTGGCTCTGTTCCTCTTTCTGCTGTTTTCCATTTTTACTTGTTTTACTTTATCATACTCTAGTCACACTCTTAATCACCCATTTGTATTCCCCTGCTCTTATCTCCATGCCCTTGCTTCTCAGTCTTCGTGGCTGAGCCATGCCTCCACTTCTGGGAACGTCTCTGTGAGCAATGCTTTTCAAAGAGCCCGTGTATCCTCCCCGAGTGCCTGCTATTGGAAACACCGCTCTCCCAGCCGTGAAGGACTGGTATTTCAGTTTTTATGGCCAGCTGTCATCAGCTCCAGCTCAACAGACGGCACGTGAGAAGTTGACTTGCGAAGGGAGTGAGGAGGCAGAGGAGTGGTGGGCATGGTTACATTCAGAAAGGCTCACTGTACTGCCCTAGACTTTTAATTGTGTGAGTAATTTTGTTTGTATAATTGTTCTATTGATTTCTATGTGTTTGCTGATCAAAAAAGAATTACTTTCCTGAACATAAGATAGAAAAATGAGCTCTTAGCAGCTATTTCACAGAGCAATCAGATGCAACTTCTAGTCAGGAGGATCTCAAGCCATTGACCGTTGAAAGCCAGGAGGATGTATCCAGAGAAGGGCCATTCTGTTTTTTCACTTTTCTGAATTGTCTCCTATTAACCATGGGTGAAAGCGGAGCACTAGTGTTACATGGGCTGTGGGTCTGAGCTGGTGTAGCCATTCTTGGGTTAATCTCTTGAGGATGTGGACATTTGGCCAAATCCGGAGTTAGTAAAATTCTTTATATTTGCATTAAAGAAATTAAAGCACTTTACATAAATTGAGTTTTTGTCCTAGTGTCTCAGATTTCTTTGGAAGTATTAACCATGTATAGGGACTTACAGAATTCAATTCTAGTCTTTAGGAATGACTTACATAAAAGAGTATCATCTTCCCAGTCAATAGCTTTGAAAACTGCTCATCAGCAAGGAAAGTAAATTATCAAAACTACTTTAATTAACATATCCCATGTAAGCCTTTGGCTATCAAAGTCTGGCTGTCTAAATCTGTAATTACATATTGTTATCCCTTTACAGATTAAAAGGTTATCCCTCCTTTGAGCTTTTCTGGTTGTTTTATTGGAGCATAGATTTGATTTCCCTGTTAAATTTTAGAGACTGAAGTAATGTCTTTTTTTCTTTCCCCCTGAGAAACATTGAAATATTTCTTGCTTGCAGTTTCAACTCTTTCAACCCCCTCTTGCACTTTGCACTAAGGACTTGGTGAATCTCTTCTGAACAATTCTGTATGGGGCCTAGATGTGGATGTTCTCTTGTTGTCTCATTTATCTTGTTCTCTGAAGTAATTTAATGTTCTGAAGTAATTTAATGTCCTCTTGTGTGTATACTTAGTGAAGTATGGCTGCTATTACCCTTAGCAACACCGGAGTTTCCTTAATCATTAACGTGACTTTATGTACAAGGTGACAATTGTTTTTTGCACTGAATGGACGAAATAGGAGGCCTTCTGGTCATCAGTCAGTCACTGTGTAATTTAAGTTTGTATCCTAATGCATATGCAGAAGCGCCCAAATAAAGGCATTTCATGTTCCCTGACTTTCAAGTGCCTGATTTCACAACCTAAAATATTTTATTTTCATTTACTTTTCTACATCCTTTTGGATTAAAAAAAAATACTTTTTTATTTTTAATAAACTTTGCATCAGTAGCACAGTTATTATCTACCACATACCTCTGTCACCCAGGCTTAAGAATGACATTTATCCAACAGGAGGAGAAGGCGTTTATTCTAGTTAGACCAGCCACGGGGAGAAGAAGGGTAATAATTGGGAATGGTGGGAAGGGCCTTCAGCAGTAGCTGCGCACAAGTCCTTGGGTGACTTTGAGAGGCAGTGTACCTACATGGCATAGTTTTGCTGTATTTCTCTTATCCTCATTTATTCCTATTGCAGTAGCGCATATGTTGAAAAAGCCCTGACTGCATTTGTTTCTCACAAGCTGCATCACACCGTCTGAAAGAAAAGCACTCACAGAGAAGCATAGTGTCTTGTCTGAGGTTACAAAACAAGTGTCTTCTCCACAAGACGGCACCACGCCAGACAAGGTTGCTCTGTGGTACGGCCCGGGACGTGTGCGGGGTCCAGAGGAAGCTGGAGGGGATGGTGCTCTGCTTCCCAGAGCCGCGCAGCTGCCTCGTGGCCAGAGGAGCAGCAAATCAACAGCTAAACAGATAAAGAAATAAAAGATGCAGTGGAAGCATTTGACGATTGTTAATTATTTCCTTCCTTTTTTTTCCCCCACCCTGATGTGGCTGGCTGACTGCTATAGTGACATGCTGGAACAGGCCTGCTCTACAAAGAAGAATTTCATTAAAAATGACTGTTAGGAATACAGCATCTAGGGCTGGAATGAATCACTTGGATCAGTGAGATAACATCATCATATGTCTTAATAAGACTGATTTAAGTCTCATTTTTATTTATTGTTGGTTATTTTAATTTTTGTCCTTATTTCGTATTTTGGAAATCTGTTCTAGATCTTTGCAGCTCCAAGTGTTTAAAGCAAAATAATTATTTTTGGCTATATCAGACAGCACTCCCCTTCCTCACCCACCTCAATACTGTCAGGATGCTTAAGGTGTTTGTCTAGGAGGTGGAAGACCAATATTAAATTCTCTACTGTACATAGATTTAGTGGCTTAATGTAATTTGTCTTTTCCACATTGCTGGTCAGTGCTGAAGATAAAAGACTATTAGCTGTTTTCCCCACTCTCACTAAAATACCACTCTTGAGAAGTGTTTTCAGGAACTGAGTATTGTCCCAAGTAAAATATCTATGTTACAATATTGTTCCTGACCAATATTAATTCTAAAGCAGTGTATGCAGAGCAGAAGTAAAATATTGAAGAGTGTTACCAGGCTGACCACAGTGCCCTGTGCTGTCTGATACATGGACAAGAAATGCTGGTGTTAAGTGATCTTCTCCAAATAAAAATGGATTTTTTCCAGGGCAAGACAAAAAGTACCTCCATGATTTATATGCCTGCTAAAGTTTGAAGTCTTCAGCAAATTGTAAAGAGAACATTTCAAAGGAAATGACACACATTTTATAGTGGAAATTAATACATAATAGAATTACAAGAGTTACTGCTTCTTCCCTGTTCAGTGTATCTCAGAGTATACAGAAAGATAGCACCCAATATAGCGAATACTTCTATTTGTGGAATTATCCACTTAAATGAATTGAGTTGACTCTCATGGTTAAAGTTAGTTGCATGCTTGCAGGTTTAGGATCAAACACTCTCAATGCTGCTTCAGCTTCCTCAGCTTCACAGTGCACCTTTATTCTTGGCTCCCACCAGGCTTTTCTTGCATCAGAATTCCTCTCCTGGACATCATGACTGATACCTCAGAGTCCTATGTCCCTTTTTATCTTTTCAAGCAGTTTTAGTAGTAATTTGACAGGTCTAATTCACATTCTTATATCTCTTGGGCAGGATGTATCACTATCAAGAAATCCCTGTTCCTCACATATTCAGTGTAGTGTCATGGGATCTGACGGTGTTTCCATCATCATTTGGCCTTCCCACTCTTCCTTTTGCAGAAATATCCTATCCTGTCTATAAATACTCCATGTCAGATGGTGTTTCTGCTGCGTATCACATTGCATCCATCACCTGTAAAAGCGTGGGGATGGCCTGGACACCCGCTTGAGGCACTGCAGTGGGGCAGGTATAGTGAGCTCTTATGCTTACATTATAGGACATAGTCTAGAAAGAAGATGACACCGTGGGATATAGAGTAGAGCTTCACTGATTCACAGAATTTAAAGCCAAAAGTGCTACCGTGAATATCTGAACTTGCCTCCTGAATGTTGCTGGTGGGGGACCAATGATCCTCAACCCATGGTCCTTTCCAGACTGCCTGTTGCTGCTCATGGAAGCTTGAAATGAAGAAGTCTACAATAGCAGCTGACAGAGCAAAATAAGGTGTTTTCCAGAACGGGTTACCAGTGATTGCTACTCATTGGTCAGCAAGGGGCGGGAGCTTCCTCCCCTAAATTTCGTCCAAGAATTCCTGCCTCAAGTCATCAACTTCTTGAAAGAAAAACGAAGTTATTGTTCTACAGAGAGAAAAGCAACAGAAGTAGAGATGAAATAGGGGGAAATAGAGAAGGGAAATAAAAGAGATAATTAGCTTTTTCAAACAACAGAAATTAAAGAAGGCAATAGCAATGAAGTAGTCATACAGAGAAGAAAATACTGTTAGGAGCAGGATAGTCAGATGAACTTCCATTTCTAAGCTTGCCATGTGGCTGGTGCTGATTATGCAGGTTTAGTTAACTCGCCAATGGACACTTTTTCTTCACCTGTTCTACATGCCCTTCTTTTTTCCATACATAAACTATCATTACAGGCAGTGCAACAAGTTACAGCTGTGTTCTGCTTATCTTTTCTATACATTAACAGACATTAAATAGTGCCAGAGGACAGCTCGTGAATATAACATTTTCCACTGCTTTTAGCTTGTCCTTGTACTGCAGCCTAAGAAAAGAGAGAAGAGAGGAGTTTTACAGCACACTTCGAAGGTTAACAAACCTGAGCTTTGAGAAACCCTGGGGGTAAGTGAATCCCAAACTGAGCCCCCATCACAAAAAAAGCCTTCTCGTTTATACCATGAAACCACAACTGAGCATCCCTGTGAGTCTCAGCTGCAGTAAGATTTCACAGAGGCAGAAGCAATTTCTCAGGTAATATGGTCCCAAGTCACACAAGGCATTGTAGGTCGCAGCCAGCATTTGGCTCCCACCTAGAAACCTATTGTATTTTCATTATGGTGTAGAAGAGATTCAGGTGCTTCCTTTCTCTTTATTAGAAGTTTTGAATTTAGGGCGCAGGACTCCTGCTATAAACTCTGAGATGTGTCGAGGTGCTTGTGTAAGAGTTTCTTCTGCTGGGGAAGCAGTAAAGCAGGGTATTGGGATGGCGTGAAACATTGCCAGGTATTCATCAGCCTTTTCTTTCTGGGCTGCCATTTCAAGTGGTGATTTATAGTCCCACTTCTACCTTCCCTCCTCTGCCTTTCCTATTTTATCCTGCTGCTTTGGCTGTGGATCTCAGAGAGGGACAGATGTTGAGCCACTCCTGCTGTAGGGCTGTTTGGTCAGACCAAGAGGTCTCAGTTTAAGGTGATATCCTCAACTCCGTGACCAAGATACCGCATAATGCATTTTCTGCTGAATTTGAAGTCTCAAGTATAGCATATTTTGGACCCATCCTAAGGTTCTCTGAGGTCGGTGGACAGTCTTCCGCTGGTTAGGATGGCCTTTGGCTGTGGCCCAGACCCATCAGCTAGAAGGGATATAGCTGTGTTTTAATAAGCAGATAATTACAGGTTAAGTATTCAGAATTAAATGAAAACTAAATAGGCTAAATTATTCTCTGGGGTCATTCTGTTGTTTTCAATGGAGTTATACCAATAACTGATTTGACCCAATATTTTGTTTATAGGAGGGCTTATGAAATGCTAATTATATTGGTCAAATAAGTGAAAACCAAACAGACCTCAGCTTTGTTTGTATGGTTAAGCAGTGCAATTATGAATGCTGGAACCAACAACTAGGCTTGATGTGGAATACTGAGCTCTAACTAAAAATGTATAAGTGAAGCACTTTGTTGGGAGTACATACTGTACGGAAACTGGAACATATTTTTGGACAGCATCCCTGGCTCTGCAAATCAGATGCTAAGATGCAGCAAAGATGAGTCTTGAATGTAAGGAACACTTTAGCAGAAGAAAATTGTAATATGGGTGTTAGTCATGGATTGCATTGCCCTGTGAATGAAGGTTCAGCTGAAATAATTCAAAACTAACAATTATATTTAAACCATCTCTAGTTCAGTATATTAAAGCAATTTACCGGTTGCTTAAATTTACTATATGAATGACACTAATCTGAATAAAATTGTCCATCTTAAATGTGGAGCTGTAACTGTGACTGATTTTCTTGGTATTGCCTAGTTTGGCCAAAGCCAAATCCTGACACTGTGTCCGAATACAAACCTATAGAAAAGGAGATCCCACACAGAAACAGAATTTAACATCATCTTATATAACCAAACCACATTATCTAAGTTCCTATCTCTTTTAAAGCTGTTTTGTCAAGACTCCTTGGAAAGCATAGTATATAATGCACTATATATCCTAATATTACATGGTAATTTAACAAAATATTTTAAAATAAATCAGTATATGCATTTCAAAGGAATTCTTTCAATAGGGCAAAACATATTTTTCAAACTGTCAGTGCTTGATTGCAGGTTTACATTCAGATGCTTTTGAAGTTATCAGAAAATAATGAAAAGACAGTAATACTTAGCTACATGAAGATCTAGATAGGAAATCTGAAATGGAATGCCAAAAATGAAGATGTTTACTTTCTTTTGGTTCTTCTGTGCTTAGGAAAATGCAAACAATAGCATTTACCAGACGGAGAGGTGCACTAGCTTTTTCCATCCAATTGAATAATTGTGTTTTATGCTGATATATGGCTCTGCTGTAAAAATCCCTACCACACTCACTAGAATTACTAGCAAAGATGAATTGTGTGACCGCTCTTCTGGCTAATGTCCATTAAACAGGGCAACCACATATTTCTCTTTATAGATTCTAATACATCCCTCATAGGTAAGCAGTGATTATATTCACCCACTGAGCCTCCTACTGTCTCATAATACACCTTTAGCTCACTGTCAAAAATATCTCTGGAGTTCAAGTGATTTATTTTTGCTCAGAAGGCATTCAGAAACAATTGGGAATCCTTTGTTTTTATTACACAATTTTTCTTAGTAACCAGTGGGGGGGAAGATTAAAATATTAAGCCTTTGTCTCTTGTATGAACAATTTATAGTTTTAGAGCATCTTTTTCTATAGAGGACTCTTGGTATATCATTATTATTATTATTATTAATAATAATAATAATTTTGCATTATTTCAGCTAAACCTTCATTCACAGGGCAATGCTATCCATGACTAACACCATATTACTATAATAATAATAATGATAATAATAATAATTATTTTTAATATTATTATTATTCCTATGGAGAGTATTTCAAGGACTGTATTACCAGACCAGAAAATGGTGATTTTTTAAAAAAAATATAGGCAATCTTATATATATATTATATAGACAGAGGAATAGCAATAAGAGAGACGTTTGTATAGTTCTATGAAGTTTCTGGCCATGAGTCCTTGCTTAAGATTGGTGACACAGTTATGGAATTAATAGTATCTCTGTCCCATTTCTGGTCCCCGTGGAATGAGTCCTCCAGGTGTCAGGTCTGATGCCTGGTCCTGTGTCTGGATGTAAGCTCAGCCTTTAACCTACATTGCGACCAGAATCTAGGTGCCGTTCCAGCTCTTATTGGAGTTATTCAGCTTTTATTCAAGTTGTGTGAAGGCTCCTGCTTCTTCATTTTGCTGTTCTCTAGCTACTGTATAGGCAGTATTTAGCCAGTGAGACAAAACATTAGAGGAAAATACTGTAAAGCCACAGCCAATTTATGTGTTTATCTGGTTGTGCGGTATCTTATGCTGCACCGTGCAGACAAGTCAGTGACTTCTTTTTTCAAGCAATAAAGCCAATTCATTTTAAGAAAGTTAAACATTTTTAGCGTAGCATTTCCAAACATTTTTAGGCATTGCTCAGTGATTTTGCTTTCTCCTCTCCCCTCGCTACCCTGTCTGCTTCCTCCCTCCGGCCACGGGTCCCCTTGGAGCTGGTGCAGGAGCTGGCGTTTGGGTTAGCCCCGCTCAGCCCCGCTCCTTCCCCGGCACCTTCCCCCTCCCCAGACCTGCGCCACGGCCTCCCCATTGCCTGTTCCTCCTGGGGCCCAGCCTGGGAAACTCCACGTCCCGCTTTTATTCCTGGCACGGCAGGGCCTGAACTCAGTTCAGACAATGGTTTTTCAGGCAAAAGCCCTTATTTTGTACCAAACGTCTCTGTCTTAGCTGACCAGTTAGCCCAAGAGTGCACTGCTAAGGTGATGGCCCAGCAGTTTGCCTGGTACACTGGTTTAACATCAAAGGCTTTTGATGGCTACTTGGTGTCTGTCGGACAATTAACTGGAAGTGTTTATTACTCTCCGATGGTCCAACTCATCAACTTCAAGCTACAGTTTGGGCAAGGGTCAGCATCTACTGTGGACTGTGCCTGCACTTACCACCGATGAGTCCTCTATCACAGCACAGGCTGGGACTGTTTGGTTGGGCCGTTTCAATGTTATTTCGTTATTGAAATGGTCTGATCCAAAGAAAAGCGATAACTAGTTGTTGCACTTCTGAAAGAGTCCATTTCCAATTGTTTTGACTCATAAATGAATTGGTTTTAAAATTTCGCTGTGGACTGGACTGCAGTTTCTTTCCTCCAGCCCAGGAAGGGTTGATGCAGGTCTTTTTGCTTGGTTTTGGGGTTTGGTTTTTTTTTTTTTAGTTTTTATAATTTTGCTAGGCTGTTTCTTAAAGTCAACAAGAAATGGATGCGAGTGGTCGCAAGCTAAGGTACAGGAGGACAAGCTTCAACTGGTCTAGCAAATAGAGGTTATAATGCGATTTCTAAGCAAACTGGCACTGCAGTGCTTAAAATCCCTTTCAGCAACGATATTAAAGTCTCAGGGGTGCCATTGCATTGCAAAAATGCTGGTAAAAGGATAAAGTTACTCAGTGTTTTGTTCTCTCTTCTTTGTTCCTTGAGGCTCCTGGTAGCTTGTGGAAATTAATAGGCTGGAATTGAGAGTATTGCTCTTTATTCTCTCGGTTCAGAGAGATTCATGTCCTTTCTTTCCCAAATCTCTTTGAAAAAAGAGGAAAGGCAGAAAAAACCCACACTTCAGTGGGCTGGCTAGATTCAAATACCAGCCACTGTTGGCCTTTCATTGGTGTTCAGCAGTCTTTGCGAGATTGTTTTGGGAGCCCCTCCAACACATGAATTTGCAATCTGCTGATACATATGCCACAGAGTTGAAAGTGTTTTTCATTTATGAGGAACCTCTCAGAGCATCGTTAGGTTTTCTGCACTGATTCAAGCCTCTGCCAGTGTTACCCCTTGCATTTCATCAGTCTTCAATAGAAGGTGAGGGGAGGCATTGCTACTGCTAGATACCAAACTCATTCTACAGATAAACTTGCTGTATGTATATGTGAAACATTTTACTACTTTTATAATTGCAGTGTTAAAATACTGTATAAACGGTTGCCATTGCATCCAAAACAGATTCAAATGTAGATACAAGGTTATGCTACTACTTGTATACTCACACTACAGTGTTACTAAAACATTGTCTTAAATGAAGCATTTCCAAACCATACCCAGCGTGTGGTCTCCATAGGGTCCGGAAGCTAAAGACTCTAAAGGGCTTATTAAAAACCCAGTTGCTCTAAGAGTTCTAAAACTCTTAAAAGTTCGTCTGTTTTTTTTCTCTGAAGAGAAAAATGAGATGGTGTAAAGAAGTTCATATTTCATAACCACCTTCCTCAGCTTCACTTCTGTTTCATTGCAAGTGGGGACCACCTTTGTATTCTTTTACAGAGTGTGTTAAAATTGTGGTCATTTTGGGGTGGAAACTGTACCTGTTGCAGCCTGAAATCTACCCAACAATAGGTCTCTCTTTTTCCCTTTCTCTATTTTTTTTAGAAGACTTACATTCATTTGCTTTCCTGAATAAATGGTCCCAAATATGACCTAACAATCGTACTGTATCAGTAATATGTAATTAAAGGTTTCCATAAAATTTTCTACATATGCCTAAACCAGCACTAACTAATCCTTACAAACTACTATCAAATAAGTTAATTCTGAATGCTAAACAAAACAGGCATCTTAAAGTTTTGTTCCAGACCTGAGACACATGTGCTGAGACAATACACACAGATTTATAGCTGCAAGGATGAGCACCTTCACTGATGCTTAGGGATCTTCCATAACGAAAGAGAATAATTATCTTGAACGTTTATGAAGTTCGAATAAGCAAAGAAAGCCTAAGCTCATAAATTCTTGTATTCTCCAAGCATCTCATCTATGGAAAACATTGTGTATGAAAAGGCTAGTTCTGTTAATGGAGCGGCAAGATTGCAATGACCTAACATTGTAGAAATACATTGTACTT
Source organism: Haliaeetus albicilla (assembly GCF_947461875.1). Taxonomy (NCBI): domain Eukaryota; kingdom Metazoa; phylum Chordata; class Aves; order Accipitriformes; family Accipitridae; genus Haliaeetus; species Haliaeetus albicilla. Next base: position 22,459,799 of record NC_091500.1, read on the forward strand.
ATTTTATTATTCATTTTTACATTGTTATGGAAATCTGTTCTACAGTAAATAAGTTTGGTGCAGAGAAACATTTTCAGACAATAAATGGTGGCCATCCAGCTTACTCATCTGCAGCAGTGTTGCAAGCTCAAGGGATCTCAATTGTGAGCAATAAAAATGTGCCTTAAAGTTTCCAAGATGCTTACTAGCTCTTTTTCTAGGTTCTTCATCAATAAATCAATTGAAGTGTAAGATGGTTGCTTGAGCAAATGAGAAGGTAATGACTCAGTTTCACTGTATTCCTAAGAAAAAAGATTATTTTTTCAACAATTAGCAGTTTATAGCCAATTTGTTTCTCGCTCCGGCATGCTCCTTCTCTCGAGTTTGGATAACCTCTGCTACCCGATACTTCTTTAGCCTTTGGTAGATACACATGGATAAATAGACAAACTGCTTTGTAAAAGGAATTGAAAAATACCTTCTGCCTTCCCTATTAGCAGTGAAGGCATATATTTCCAGCCCTTATGTTACCACAAGTTATCAAGTGGAAGGAGAAAACTTTAATTCACAGAGGTAAACATCACTGTTCCCTACTTATTCTTTTCCTTTCTGACACATATTACCAAAAACACCCAGAAAGAACCCTTGATTTGTAGTTATGCTTCTGCTTGGGCCAAAGTCTAAAATAATGCCCAAATGCACTATCTAGTTTGAAAACAAGGCCCCAGACTGCCATGTAAAAAAAAAAAAAGCTTATAAATGTCAATAATCTTTACATTAAATCCAATAGTTGTAAAACCCCATCTGAGGATGAGATGCTTTGCATTCCCTTTTATCTCCTGTATTTCCTACTTCAAAATTTCCTATGTTTTGTGTTAGTTCAAAGAATAGTAAGCAATTAAGTAATGTATTAGTGTCATGGTTTCACCCCAGCCAGCAACTAAGCACCACGCAGCTGCTTGTTCACTCCTTCCCCTTCCCCAGTGGGATGGGGAGGAGAATCTAAAAAAAGTAAAACCCATGGGTTGAGATAGGAACAGTTTAATAAATGAAATAAAATAAAATATAATGATAATACTAATAGTAATTAAAAGGAAGGTAACAGAAAGAGAGAGAAATAAAACCCAAGAGAAAACAAGTGATGCACAAAGCAGTTGCTCACCACCCACTCACCGATGCCCAAGCAGCGACCCACTAGTCCTGGCCAACTCCCCCCAGTTTATATACTAAGCATGACATCCTATGGTATGGAATATCCCTTTGGCTAGTTCAGGTCAGCTGTTCTGGCTCTGCTCCCTCCCAGCTTCTTGTGCCCCTCCTCGCTGGCAGAGCATGGGAAACTGAAAAATCCTTGACTGAGGATAAGCGCTACTTAGCAACAACTAAAACATCAGTGTGTTATCATCAACTTTATTCTCATACTAAATCCAAAACACAGCACTGTACCAGCTACTAGGAAGAAAATTAACTCTGTTGCAGCTGAACCAGGACAGTTAGCTTAAAGTAACATGAAAACATCAAGTTGGTGCATGTTTTAGTGTTAAGTTCTTAGATGCATTGGTTGTATTTGTCTGAGTTACTACATATCCTTTGTCTTCAAGGGAAGCTTTAACCAAATGACCCTCTAAAATTACATCTATATTTTCCTGAATCAGCAGGGGGTCTAGCATCAATCAAAGAATATACAGAGGACTGAAGCATTCTTTGATTCATAGGTTCATGCAAAAGCTTTGATATAACAACTCTTCGGGGGAATTTAGTTAGTCTTAGCAGTTTGGAGGAATAAGAAAGTTCAGGATTAAGAACTGGCGATGCATATACCTATGAGAAATCATTCTTTATAATGCTGTTGAATTTTCCTAATTTTTGACCCAAATACTAGTAAGTTAATAGTCGAGGTAAAATTGGCCAGATTCTTCGTTACACAAAGGAACTGTGTGCTATTCAGATGACTTAAATTAGCACGCTCACTTTAAGGCACCTTTACCAGTGAAGCACTTTGCGAGATCTCAGGGAAGCATCTGTGAAAAACGTGTGCACTCCCATCCCCAGCACTGCGGTGCCTCTTTTTTGGTCCTGTCTCCTGAAAGCAGAGTCCTCAGTCCTGAGATGAAGCCCATAGAAACTTTATGCATCACCTGGGGTGAGAGAAGAGTGTTTCAGAATTGGACGTTAAGTGGCTGGTATGTCGAACCAGACAGCTCTTCAAGTAGCTCGGTGTGAAGCCATGTAGAACTAGCCAAAAGGGATGCTCAGTGTCCTAAATAGATGTGACCTACATTTTAGACCTTTGCACGATTTAGATACATATGGCAGGGACCTCCCTCTGCTCCGGATTTGAAAATATTAACTTCTCATAAACACATATGATTCCACCCTTTCTTTTCTTATTTTTTTCTGAGGTTTTATTTTGAAGCAAAACCATCATTCTGCTGCGTTTCTTGCTCCTGTTCTGAATCCTGGAGCATTCACAAATGGCATTATCTTGTCTTTAGTTTCCCCTCCAGCCCGAAATGGGTGATTGGTCTCAGCTACTTTCTGTGCTGAGGGTCAGGTGAGGAGTTGGGGAGTGCTACTAAATAAATCCAATTCAAATAAACTAACCCAGTTAATGCAATCCTATCCAAATAAATCAAATATATTATTTAAAAAATAATGAAACAATAATAAATATAAACAATAACATTTAAAAATATTAATGAGCAATTACTAGTTTTGCTATACATTGCTCCTCATGCTGTCTCCAAGCGTGTCTCCAGAGGCGGGGAGGGGCAGAGGTGAAAGAAAAGACTTTCACAGGGTGGGAGACTTTCCCGCTGGGACATAGGGAGCAGGAAAGGCTGTTCTTGTCCTGCACCCCCTTTTCTGCAGGAGGCTGCAGAGGGAAGCGGCGTGGTGGCTCTGGTTTCGAACTGCAGCTGCCTGGCGCTGGGTTTCCTCACTCCTTTACACAGAAGCAACCTGGAGAGAGCGTGAAATGCCGGCTGCGAGGCCGGAGGAGGGAGGAGATGCTGCAGCCCTGGGGCAGCCGGGTGCTAAAAGAGCTGTCGTGCCTCTGACCTCCTCTCCACCACCCTTTCTGCCTGTCAGCCCCTCTTTCTCTGCACTTAGGTGCGTTTCCTGCAGCGATTTGACCCAAAATCCACTATTTCAGCCCAGCAGAGTGGTCGTGTGGGGCCTGGAGGGGGGTGAGGCGAGGGGCTGGTGGCTGCCACCCTGCCAGAGGGGTCGAGCCCACCCTGTCCTCAAGTCCGCGGGTCGCTCTGCTCGGTGTTGCGAGCGGGGGGACAGGCTGTGCTCACCCCGCTCCTGGCTTGTCCTCCCGTTTCGAGGCTCTTGTTTCTGTACTCCTGAGCCCGGCTCATGGGCTTCCTCCCCTGCTGCTGGGAGATGTGGGTCTGCGGGCAGCACAGCTGGTTAATGCTGGTTTCATTTTTATCTGCCCTTTGAGTGGATACACTGCTATTAGGCATCAGATAGTATGGTATGTGTGTTTGGGTTTTCTCACTTTGAGTTTGAGGCAAAATTCTGAGAAAGCCAAATCGTCACTTTATCCTGTAATGCTGAACTCCGTTTCCCATGTGCGACCGTCCTGGTAGCTCGGGTAAGCTGGTGCCTTTTCTCTGTGAACCAACATAGAGTGAAGCAGTGGGGAAATAAATGCTAAGCAAGAATGTAGACCATGCTGGGTAGACTAAAACTGGTGGGAAGCATGGATGAATTCTCCAAGATCATACAAACTGACTTGGTATCTACAAACGGTGTTTACTAGGCTGAGAGAAGATGAGCTGTAATTCAGTGTTCAGCGATGACAGGCAAGTCAAACTAACATTTCATTTCTAAAGGCTACGGAAAAAAATATTTCACTGGTTTCTGAATAGGAATTAACTTGTTTTGATTTGATTTGATTTTGCTGAAGTAAAAATGCCCTATTTCTACTGTAAATCAAACCAAAGAGCTTAGCTCAGATTTGAATGCCAATATATCTAACACAAGTGGTTTTGGCTGTGTCTACACTGCTGTGTGCAGCTCTCAGGAGTAGATCAAGACTATTGTTGCTGCACATCCACAGTTCTTGGCTGTAGGAGCATCCCCTGAAACCTGCTCTGATGCAGCCCTGTGTTTTGGGAGGAGGGAACTCAGATGCTCCTTTTATTAAGAGGTGATCCTGTCCCTCAGGGTGCCCTTACCTCAAGAGTGAGTGGTTCCAGGTCTTCAGCTGTTGTATTTGCCTTTGGGGTGGTGTGGCTGAGAAGATGACAGTCTACTTTCTTGCAGGGGTTTTTGAGCTTTTCTGTACGTTCCTGCAGGGGTTTGAAGTGATACCTGGGCATCATCCAGGCCCCATGGTACCTATCCTTACACCAGCACTGTGAGCTGGGGGAATGCTATCGCAGGGAAATCAAGGCACAGAAAACTGAGAAGGGCTTTGGGCTCACTAAGATGCTGATGGCAATTAAATACCGGTGCATTCTGAGTTTAACACTGCAGTGCATTTGGAGCATTTTAAGGTGCTCCCAGTAGATGGAATTAGAGATTTATAAGGCAGCTCTATCCTTAGTGTATCCCTGTCTACAAAGGATGTATGTAAAGAGCTAAATCTTCAGAGAACCGTAGGCAGGAGATAGGCATACAAATCCCCAAAAGTCCTAAAAGATAAAGAGTTTCTGTCGGTAAGGGTCTACCTGCTCCTAAGTGTTGAAGTAGCCATATTTATAGGGAGAATTCATGGGAGTATTTTCTGAAATGACATCTTGCCACTAGCAAGTGGGATTTCTCTGGGCATTTTTTGAGAGAAGGACATACTTCTGCAGTTTTTGAAAGAAAAAAAGTATTTCCTAATGCAGCTCCAGGGCTCATGGCTTAGTGCTTCAATCCCCAAAGACAAAGAAGTTCCTTCCCACTGTTTTCTGGAAATTCCTTGAATTCCAGAGGAAAAAAAGAGTAAAATTCAACCAACTCCATAATCTCCAGCAGGTTGCTTTAATGTGCTGGCTTATGTGCGACCTATGCTTAGGTACCTCAAATTTCTTTGGATATGGTGTAGGAATGGTGTAGGAAGCCTAAACACTGAATTTTGGATGTTGTTGATTCGAGGTATCTGGACCATCACTTGGAGTAGACATACTGCATCGCTTAGCATTGTGGAATAAAGCCAAAACCCGAGTCCCTTGAATGTTGTACAAATAATGGCAGCTTATTTCCCAGCTAGCTGTCTGTACTGTGTAAGGCCATGTCTGTGTCCTTTCAGGTCCAGGTTATTAGCTTTTTCTTCTTGTCTCCTTATTTTTTAGCTCCTTGCACAGACACTTGGACAAATAGCTGCAAATATGTCAACATCCTATTCCTTGCTTCTGCCCAGGGAACCCCTCAGGGCCACCTCGGTGAAGCTTCTGCTGGTGATAATCAAATTTTGCCATGAAATTCAACTTGTGTTCTTTCATCAATTAGCGTACCAAGGACAGGGTGTGAGTACATAATGCAATGAGCCTGAATTATGGCAGTTTAACAAATTCCGGCTTGTCAGCTGAGTTGCCGTGTTGTTCAAAGTGTCCCTTGGATACCCCCAGAGCTTTGACATGCATTAATTTAACAACAGCACTGTCTTTCAGACATGATCCCTGCTCATGCATGGGTCAGGTCTGTGGGGCACACACATTCAGGGTCAGCTCTGTGTCTGATGCATGTCAGATATCTCAGATTCACTGTGAATGTACTATATAGTTTTACCATGTGGGTTTCCATTTGCAAATTTCCTAACAAAAGTTAGACAACCTTCCCAAAAGATCACCATTATGCTTTATTTATTTATTTGTATCCCAATACAAAGCTTGTCTGACTGCATTGCTGATTTTATTGAATTGACCCAGGAGGTACTGGGTATTAGTTAGAGCCATTATTTTAACTCATTTTTCTTAGCTATATGACATTTCTTTTTTCCCATTGTGGTATCACATTTCTTGGGTTGTGAGGAGGGTTCAGCATAGTAATACATTGCATATTCCACTCAGTGGGCTTCTGATTACCTATATTGCTATGCTGATCATCCTAAAAAAGCTCAGTTCCTTCTTTAATCTAATTGCTTATATGTGTTTCTAACAGATAATGTCCATCCTACTTGGTGAATGAATGACTAGGTGATTCAATTACAGATTGTCTTTTTTTCCTGTATCTAGCATGTAAGGAGCAAAAGGATTGTTATAAACGTTTGCAGTATATGATGGCAAAATTGAATACATCAGAAAGGTTTTCCATCATATGGTTGTCAACATGCAGCATGTGTCCCTGTGCTTGCTTGTTTCATGCAACATTGCTATGCTTAATTAAATTAAAAGCTCCTTGGGACCATGGTTTTATTTTTGCTTTATGGGCACACTACAAGAACTCGAACCCCCTTCCCTTTTTTTCCTCTTTCTTTCTGTTGTGGTTTAACCCCAGCCAGCAACTAAGCACCACACAGCTGCTCACTCACTTTCCCCCCCACAGTGGAATGGGGGAAAGAATTGCAAAAAAAATAAGTAAAACTCGTGGGTTGTGATAAGGACAGTTTAATAGGAAAGAAAGGAAGAAAATAATAATGATGATGATGATAATAATAGTAATAATATGATGATGATGACAATAATTATAATAAAAAAATTAGAATATACAAAACAAGTGATGCACAACGTAGTTGGTCACCACTTGCTGATGAATGCCCAGTTAGTCCCCAAGCAGCACTCCACCCCTCCCAGGCCAACTTCCCCCAGTTTATATACTGGGCATGACATCACATGGTATGGAATATCCCTTTGGCCAGTTGGGGTCAGCTGTCCTGGCTGTGTCCCCTCCCAACTTTTTGTGCCCCTCCAGCTTTCTTGCTGGCTGGGCTCGAGAAGCTGGAAAATCCTCGACTTCAGACTAAACACTACTTAGCAACAACTGAAAACATCAGTGTTACCAACATTCTTCTCATACTGAAGCCAAGACATAACACTATACCAGCTACTAGAAAGACAATTAACTCTATCCCAGCTGAAACCAGGACACTTTCTTTTGGGGTGGATTTTTCTGCCTTTTTATCGCATTTCTCCCATTGCTATTCATCCCTCACCTTAGGGTTTCTCACCCTCCGAAGCAGGAGGCCGAGAACCCCAAGTTCCCGCACTGCTGCTCCACGTGGGTCCCTGCAGCATCGCACAAGGCTCCGACGTGGGGACGGCTCAGGGACTGCTCTCGGCTCCCAGGAGAAGGCCTGTATTTCTGGAGAAGGCAGCGGGCCGATGGTGCAGTTTGACATCGAGGCCTCGGCGTGATGGCGTGGTCCGCAGGCGATGCCGCCTCTGGAGCGGGGAGACCAAGAGGTTATCGCTCCTGGGCCTCGCTCGTCGTTCCCCTCGCAGCGGCGCTCCCGAAACCTCCCCAAACTCTCCGTCTTCGCCCGGCTGCCCCTCCGCGACAGCCAGGACGGCCCCATGCCGGTGTCCCCGCCACGGGTGGCTGCTGTGGGGCGGCTGGGGTGGCGAGACCCGCGCCGGCCGGGCGGAAGCCTCCGGTCGCGGCCCAGAGGGAAACGACCTGTGGCCGACGGCGCGCCCGGGCGGCTGGCAGAAAACCCTGCCCCTTGACGGGTTTCCCGGGAAGGTCTTTGCCAGCTTGAACGCAATGAAGGTCTTCGGGCTGAGGCTTCGCCATTGCAACAAGCTAACGAGCAGAGAGCTGTGCTCTGAGAACTGGAGGCAGTTGGCGCCGGTGGGAAGAGATGCGCTGCAGCTGCCAGGCTCCGTGCTAAGAACATTACAGCAATGCCCTCTAGTGCTGCCTCCCTCAAAGTGCGAGCCTGTCTTCTCTGACCTTTTCCTGGTAGGAAAATTTTCACCTGCGGAAAAAAAAAAAAAAAAAAAAAGATGAATCTGTGCATGTGTGTTTAGTTAGCTGTATTTCTTTTTTTTTTTTTCTTTATGGACTGAATTTTTTTACAAAACTATAATAATTTTCTACTGTAAGATTTTTTTTCCTGAACTTACAACTCAAGAAATATAAAGAAAAACCTCTAAGCCTTAAGTCCATTTTAGGTGTTCATGTGCTATTGGGATTGGATTTAGTTTTATTATGTTGAAAGTATCAATATGTTACCATAATTCAGAAAAGGCTTGAACTGAACTAAGTGTAGGGGTTTTTTATTTGTTAACAGTTAAATAACAATGCTGTAAGTGGGAGAGCTGAACTACAATTTTGGCTTATGGTATCTGATGATAGAGTGGATTATAAAGTACATTAGCTGTAAATGAAATTAAGTGTTATACAATATACATACAGTAGGTCTTGTGCAGCTGTATAGGTTCTATTTTCTTTGTGTGGTCATTCTTTGTTGGTTAATATTTCTATAGTCTTTGATTATTATTAAAGATATATCTAAAAATGTGGATGAAAAGTTCATCCCCAAATTCTCATCATGGCATTATTTACAAATCCTGTTTAAGCTGTCCACTTTCTAGGCATTTGTTTTGGTTTCTAATTACACACAGTAATAAAACGATGGTGAAAAATGAACAGTGAAAGTGAAGATGGATACAGTACAAAATACAATTTAAGTTCTTTATCTCATATACTTTAAGAATACAATTTGATATCAGAAGTGTTTCTGGAGGAAAGGCCACAATACAGGAATGCCATGGAATATACAAAGTTGGATATACCAGAGAAAATTAATCCAAGCCCAGGTACATGCTTCAGATTGGGTGAAGCTTATTGTTTTCTTTATATTATAGATTCACTAACTTTGCAGTACTGAGGGGTGTTAGTTTTAATGGCTCGCAGTTCCTTATCTGTTTTGCAAGTAAACTATTGGCCGTTAGTATGAGCGGGCTACTTCTCTTTGCAGTGATATAAGCAATTACATGACTAGAGAGCCTTCCATTCAAAGGCTGTGCCTGCCATGTGAATATGTGTTCTTATAAGGAGGAAGATACCTGTCATCATATATAAAGTAGCCCAGTAAGAAATGCGTTATGAATGATTCATAAAGACCATGACCTTTTCCAAGCCTAGCAATTTAAATATATTTGGTTGAATATAAAGTAGCTATAATCTTGAAAGCTATCTTCTTTATTCCATTGTTTTCTTTTCTAATATTTCTTCTGTAGCCACTCTTTCTGACCTAGATGAAAATCTTAGTATTTTCAATGTTCTTTTCTTAGATGCTTACCTACATAACTACCAAATGCTGTGGTTTCTCTGGAGTAGACCAGCTGCAAACATATAGTGACCTCTAAAATCATGCTTTCAATTCACTGTCTGTGTATATGTGGCTCCAGTGTACAGCAGCCTTTGAACTGCATTTTGTTCTGGTTTACCTTTCAGGTTGTAATTATTTTCAGCATCAGATACTTTATAACTACAACTCTAGCAACTTACTTGACAGAATACCTAGCCTCTGCTATACCTGCATGCAGTTATCCTGATGCACCCGCTGCGCCCAGAACCCACTGCTAACCAAGCAAATTAAGAAACTGTCTGCAGAGCTTAAGCAACTCACGGATCTTCCATTGTCCCCTTGCCCCCAAACCATTTTGTACCAAAGCCAGCGGTTCTGAACCTTCTCTGTATGTCACTGCACGTATCGGCAGAGCAAGCTTTGGGGAATCTTCCCTTAAATGTTAGCGCCTTTGCTAGGCTACTGCTAAGGACAAGGAAGGGCAGTTGGTGTGGGGGAAGGGAGGTATAAATTGCTGTAGGAATAATTCCAGCCTCAGATATAATAACAATTAAAAGAAAAAGGCAATTAAAAACAGGAAAACATTGTAACATTGTGCTTCTTTAGAAAGAAAGGCACCAACTAAAACCTGGGACAGGGAAAATATATTATACTTGCTTTTGGTGAGCATGGTACTGAACCTTCATATTGCGATCAAATTAATTTACTTTGCAAGAGTAATTTTTTGTTGCAGGGGAGCAGTATGCACATAACAGATTTAGTGGAATCTGTGTTTTCTATTTAAATATATAAATTAAAACTTAATGCAAAGTGCTGTTTGCACATTAATAATCGCCTTGTGTCCGATTGCCAGCCAGCCTCAACCACTCAACAAACACCAGAGAAGAGGCTGATTGCTGTCTTCATCTCTGCTCTTTGCCCTTGACTACAGCATGTAGTTTTGGCCTGAAAAACATGTTTTTACTGCAGGGTAGCTGATTGACACAAACCATCCTGAGTTAAAGTCACCGTAGGAATTCACTAAGGGTTTTTCTCAAAAGGTAAAATATCTTGAGGATGGAATGACATATCTGGTGTGGTTGACCTCACTTAGTTTACCTCATGATGCAGCTGAAGTGCTTTTTCTTCAGCGTAGTTTCATGCAGATACAGCTTATATGTTAGTTACTTTTCAAGGTCAAATTACACCTTTTCTGACCAGGGGAGTAAAAGTTTACAGAAATGGTTCCACAGGAGACGATAACTCCGCTGTCATTTGAAGTGGAGCATGGATATGTGTCTCATTTTGGTTAGGCTGATGAACTATGATAGTCTAAATTTCAGGCAGAAGCAACTGGTTTCCAAGACCATGGACACGGATGTTATTTATTCTCATGGCCCATACAAAGAACTTTTTCCCTCTGGTGTGCATGCTGTAAACTTCAACTACAGATCTGTTTATTTACTTCTCCTGTTGTATTCAAATCCAGTCACACAAAAATTCACCACAGATCCAAATTATAGAGAAAAATAAGCCTATTAGTAATTTTATTTTTAAAAATAAAAATAAATAGTAATCAAGCTTGGAATTACTCAAACAAAGGCTGCAGCTTATATATCACTGATAAAAAACAAGCAGACATTTTGATTTTCCTAAAACTGGTCATCTGAAAAAGACTTAGCAGAAGTGGAAAAACCATAGCAAAGAGGAGAGAGGATAGAGAACGATCTGGAATAGCTTCTGAACGGTTACATAGCCTGGAATGGGTCAGGCTGGGAAAGAAGCAGCTGGAAGAGGTCTAAAAGTCACAAGTGATAGGAAGAAGGTGAGCGAGGAAAACCTCTTTCTTCCCACGTGGGAACAAGGGAGCATCAGCTAAAACTTGCAGGCGGCAGGTTCGAGACATGTGAAAGGCACACATGGACAAATCGTGATGCTCCTTGCTGCAGGATCCTTCAGGTGCCGGGAGTTTCAGAGCTTTCAAACCGGCGAATTCAGGGCAGAGTTGGGTGCGAAGGGCTGTTGAACACAAAGGGCTCAATCCAGCTGCCGGTGTCTTCTGCTTACTCTTACTCTTGAGATACTCGAGGGTGCCCATGACATCTCGCCGGGGCTGGTGCGGGATCTGCGGTGGAGCCGTGCGTGTCTGGGGAGGGAGCTGGAGGGACACCCACCCCAGTGGGGTGTCACTGGGCACCCAGTGGCGAGAGCCTGGGGGGCACGGAGACCCCCCCAGCCAGGGGCGAGCCGGGTGCCGGGCTTTGGGCGGCTCTGATGAGCTGTGGCAGGTCAGCTTAGCTGGCGTCTGCTTGCCACAACAGTGAAATGGTTGTTTTGCTGGAGCACAGGTAGCGGGCAGAGAAGGAGAATTTAAACGGCCTTGAAGCAAGAGCTGCCTTGCGACATGTGCCGAAGAAAAACTATTGAGTTTTGTGTCTGAGTAGTGAAACGAGGAGAAACACAGAAGCCGCAGGTTTTGATTTCCAAAATATCTGTTGGGTTGCCAGGATGTGTCAAATCTGAAACGTTTTGCTTAGGATTAGCTAGCTTTGTGGCCTTGGGGCAGATTTTTTCCATTTTTCATGCCAATTTTGGTACTATTATGGGCCTTTTCTAGGGGATGGCACCTGTGGTGAATCGCAGCTGGCTCTGCTGGTGTACAGCTCACCCTGTGCCAGACTCCTCAGCTTCGCTCGTGCTGAGGAGCCACTTCAGGGAACCACAGGGGAATGGAAAACCCATTTTTTTAGCAGCAAGCACGGCACAAACCAATTGCAATTACTTCCTGGATCTTAATATACAGCACTTCAGCTTGCACAAATATTCCCGGAGCTGTATGAGGGCTCTGCTGTATTCTGTGCTATTCTCTGTCTTTCAGCTGTACACGTGGAGGAGGGTTTGGATAGCTTCCACGCAATCGCTCTGCATCAGCCATAGCCCTGTGCCCTGGAAGAACAGAAGTTATGGATGGGTGGCACATAGAAGTAGACAAGCAATGCTGCTTCAGGCTTGTCTTGCTGTTACTTACTTGTTGCAGTTAGTGTGTTTTCTGTTTACGGTGGCCAAACCAGAACTTTCCATTGCAAAGCCAGAAATGCGTCTATCTTTAATGGTTGGCTACAGCTAGTCTTACTCTTTCTGAGTCCCAAATCCTCTCTTATTGCTCTTACCTCATATTTATTGTGGATTTCCTGAAGTGCTATCTGAGTTCTGCACAGGCTGTGAACTATGGAGAGCCACACGTTTCGATTGTTGCAACACTTTCTGAAGTAAAGCTCTGCACAGGCTGTAACTAGTGCACGCTGATACTAGTATTATTTTAATGCAGTTGAAACAGATTGAAATGTGTAACTCCAGTGATACAGGAGTTGAACTGACTCTCTGTTGAGTCTGGTTGATGCTTTATAAAGCAGTGCATCATTGGGATCATATGTACAATGACCCTGCTTTGCTGTGTCCTGCTCCAAAGTTTTGATAAACTGTCTTGTTATAATGTTACATTTCTTTTACAAGTAACCAGTCCCTTATACTATGCCAGACTACTGTGATACACACTTTTGTTTATTCTAAATAAACATGAAAGACATGATCCTAAACAAAGACCAAAGACAAAAAATACTTGAAAGCCTGGAGTTTTCAAATGGCAGTTTCTTTTTAAACACCTGAAAGAAGCATAGCCTTTTTTTTGGTAAATGTCCAGGAAGTTTTAACAGAAAAGCAACTTGCTGAGTTTGCTGTAAAGGGTCATGCTGTGCTGTGTGTTCAAATAATGTAATCTAACTCAAATATTGTGGTTCCTGGTTGCTTACCTGACAGAATTTAATGGCATGTTTACAGAGCTAGAATCGTAGAATCATATAGGTTGGAAAAGACCTTCAAGATCATCGAGTCCAACCGTAAGCCTAACACTGCCAAGTCCACCACTAAACTATGTCCCTAGAGGTTAGCTTTGCCTCGTTAAACTCTAACTAGGTAGCCTGGAGCTTTTGCAGGATAATCTAGTTAGTCCAGTTAGCGACAGCTACTAGGCTGTGTAAGTGTGTATATACATATAAATGTAGATATACACATGCTAAAGTACCTGTCGCAGAATTCACCACTACTTATCATCTATTTCTATATGAGCTGTCTTCCCCCCAGCTATTAACCAGTCAATGAATGTATGATATCATGTGGATTGTATGCTATTTCCTTAAGCTTGAAATAAGGAAATTAGTTCTGAGTGGGATATACCATTGTAGATTTAACCTACAGTATGCATAAATATACTTCTTAGCCCATTTTATATATGCTGGAAGACTTGTGAAGTACAGTTTGATTGCTATCAGTAAATGGTGCCGCTTACTCTTCCTTTATAGAGTACTGCACTATACCGCGCTAGTGGTATAGTAGACAAAAGCACAGCAGACCATGAGACTGGGTTATTTCATCAGAGTCTAGATGAAGTCAAGCAAGGAGTGTACTTATCCTAACCACTGACTAAGGAAAAACTCTCATGGGGATTTAAGAAAACCTCCAACAATAACAGACGCACCCCCCACCCACTGAGCAAGTCTAATGGGAATCAGAAGGTCCTGGCTCCTTTCATTCATTTGCTGAACGGACACTCAGCCTTGTGCTGATGGAGGCGGTCTCTCAGGGGAAGGGAGAACAACTGCTACGTCATTTTGACTCCTGGGGTTGCTGGGTTTGATTTCTGCACTACCCTCTTCCTTCCCCTGTTTGTATTGTGAGCAGCAATCGCCACAAGACTACACTCCAGCTGTGCTCTTCAAAGGCAGTTCCTTTCTATCAAAGCCCAAATTACTCCGTACCTCAAGGAGATGTGATAGAAATAAAATTATTTTGCAGCAGCTGAGGTCTCCCACCTAAATCCTAGAATTTATAAAATACACACTTATTTACCTGTGGGGTTCATTCTGAGAAACCGCTTTCCCACTAGTAGTCTGCACAAAGAAAGCATGCCGGAGAGCAGACCCCATTTCTAGCAATAAAACAGCTGCAGCATTCCCAGCTAGATGGAGTGATGTTCAGTTCCCTCTCCTGTCTGAAGGGGCTCAGCCTCCCGTCTTCCAGTTTACTGGCAATTGGTTTGAGTGTCTTAGTTCTTTCTCTTGGAGGAAGTCCTCTGGAGTTTCTCCTTTTGCAACAATAATTAAATCTTAATGTGGCAAGAGAGATAAAAAAATAGATGCTGAAGCTTGTTGTTGGGAGTACTTGTCTAAGCAAGGGAATGCCCATGTTGTCTCTGCGATTGTGAATGCTTCGTGCTCCTTACTCACTGAACTAGCTCCATACGTGCTACGGGAAGAATTAATTTTCAACTATCCCATTCTGTGTATTTGCCCTTCTCTGATCCAAAAAAAAAAAGTCAAGGAGAAAAAAAAAACATACAGGATGGAAGAGCTGTAGTAAGAGCGATCAAGCAGTTAATAATAGGAGCATTCACCTCAGTGACAGCAGATGCTGGTTGTTTGAATCTAGTCGGCTATGGCAACAACTTAAATCCCGTTTTCACACCTCCTGTCAGAGTCTGAAGCATTCTAGCTGTATTTTGTGGGAAAGAGCTGCCTTATGCACCCATGTATGGAAGAAAATTCCAGCTGGGGAAGTTCAGCAGCCTGAAATTGAGTGCCTAAGAGAACTAGGCTTCAGGTCACATTGCTCCCTCAGTTATTTCCATTGCCAAGGCAATGCCCCTGCTCAGTGCAGCAGTCTCATAATTCCCATTTTATGCACCTGTTTTCATGAGTTCTATAGAGAAGGTGCACTCCTAGGTCCCTAATGGAGTTTTCTTGGTTGCAGTAGGCAACCAGTGGAGCGTTGAGTCTTGCAGCACCTGAGCCCATAAACGAGTCTCCCATTTTGTCTCCTTATCCATCAATAAAACCTATAGCACTCAGTGGGCAGTAAATATATAATATCACAATTATGCAAAATACAGACTTGCTTATTAGGGAAATTATTCTAAACGTGTGCTAGATCCATGTTCACTGAGGGAGACCAGAAGCAGAGAGGCAGCAAATGGCGCAAGCACGGTGGTGGCTCTGACCAGGAATCTGGAAGCCAAACCAGGGAGGAGAGGAGAGGGAGCATCTCTTGTTATCCACGGGGCTAGCAGCAAGCGGCTGGGCTTGAGCATATTGACTTTAAGGTAGTGCCTTTCTAATGGCCATGATCAAAGCTGTACGCAATAGTCTTGCTCTTCAACTTGGACAATCACATTTCAGCGCAGACTACCTGAGAAGTCATGTGGTTGTTATGAATATCAGACTCTGCCAGATTCTTTTGCATAAATAATCTGTTTTGCATCTTGCAGGGGTTGCTGGGTACATGTCACTCCTTCTCATCAGATACTCCCACATCAAGTAGACTTGAGAGTATCTTCATTATTCTGTACTGTTCATTACAATTAATGCTCTTCTGATCATTGCTTACATGCTACACTTTATTTTGGACATATTTTCCTCCCTAAAATACTATCACTGAGTACTTTCTGGAAAATATTTAATTAGTTAGAAGTTCAGGTTTATTGTTAAGAAAGCACAGTTCACATAGGTGGTTTGACACATCTCTCATTCCTGCCTAAGATTTCACATTTCTTCTGCATGCACACCGTTCAGCTGTTCTGTCAATAGACTGAACAATTATAGTTGGGTTTTTTTTGGTGATAGTTCCTTTTAAAAATAAAACCCTGGACATGCTGAATGAATGTACCTTACAATGTCCATGCTGTCAAAGCAAAATTTTGTCCAGGTTAGGAACTTAGC